>NC_041810.1:31198011-31563011 GCF_900964775.1 Scleropages formosus
AGCGATGACGCTGCTATTTTACGGGAACTTCATCCAGCTAAAGGGCCCCAGATGTTGGCGGGTGCACTCACATGGAGAGGATGGGAGCCACCATGTCTAGGGAAGCGATGAGGATGCCCAGTTCAGCAATGAGGGCGGTGAGCAGCAGGGCCCACGTCGGCTCTCCGTTGCTCTTTCCGTGCCCAAACACCTGGCACCGGCAGGATGAAGGATCCACAGTCAGCAAAACACTTTGCCAGTAGGGATACAAACAGGACTGGCATCACTTGGGATTCCAACATGTGACTCTGGAACCTGACGCCATCCTACGCACCCGTAGGAAAGGAATGATGTTGTCCTTGGCGATGGCCTGTAGGAGGCGTGGTGCCCCAGTCAGGGACTGTAAGCCTGCCCCCACCGTGGAGAAGAAGGACCCGATGACAATGACCCAGGGGGACGGCCACGAGAGGGTCCCCACCACCAAGTTCTTGCTCACAGCGTCTCCAAACCTGCCCCCAAACACGAAACGTCAGTTACTAAAATAATAGTTTGCAAACATCTCCCTGACACTTCCCTCCTAAGCAGCTTATAATTATTTACCTATTTATGGGTAGATAGTTATGGGCAATTTCGCTGGAGCAATTTAGGGTAAGTACCTTGCTCAAGGGTACTAAAGCCGGAGATGGGATTCAAATCTGTAACCTTCTCATTTCTTCTGGTTTATTTGCTCAATACGGATACGGAAATGGTAACCATTTGTAAAATAAGAATGTCTTCATTTTTTATTATGACTTAGATGAAAATCAGAACAAAGTTTAGGAGCCATTCATGCATCGGTGCAGATAAGTTCAAAATGTTCATAAAGTTAACTGCATGTTCAGACACTGATTTACCGATTTATATTGCTGGGTAATTTGTACTTTATCAGTACATTATGAGAACATTGCTCAAGGATCCTACAGCAGAAGAAGGGGGTCAAACCCCAGGACCTTTTGATTGATGAGCAATGTCTCTAACTGTGATGCCACCCACTGAGAGTTCAGCATATTAAAAATTGCCAACTGCCCTGCTCATGTGTCCTTAAGCAGCAAAACGAATGTAACGCTTCGAAGCTGGGTAAATTCTGAGCTGAGTCTGGAGTGCACAGCACATCACACAAACATTTCACTCCCTTTTTACATTTGTTTAGCAGACACTTTTCTTCAGAGTGATTTCCAATGAACTCTGTGTAGTGTTATCAGCTCACACACCTTATTCACCGTGGTGATTTACACTGCTAGATACACTACTTACACTGGGTCACTCATCCATACATCAGTGGAACACACACTCTCTCTCTCTCTCTTTGTCACTCACACACTATGGGGGAACCTGAACAGCATGTCTTTGGAGTGTGGGAGGAAACCAGAGCACCCAGAGGAAACCCACGCAGACATGGGAAGAACATGCAAACTCCACACAGACTGAGAGGGGATCAAACCCACGTCCTCTCGCACCACCCAGGCGCTATGACACAGCAGCGTTGCTCACTGTGCCACCGTTTTCACTTTATTTCATTTACTGAGTTTCTTTTTCTTGGCCTGCTGCCTTGGGCTATCTTTTTGTCACGGACCCATCTAAGGGTGGAAAAAAATGCGGCAATGTGTGGATTCCCTGCGGTCTCTCACTGTCGACCCACTGAACGGATCCTTACTTGTCTCTAAGAACGACCCCTTCAATACATGCTCCGAACAGCACCACAGAGCTGAAATCTTTATCGCAGCATCAAGGAGTATAATATTCAGCTGAGTTTGACTCACCTTTATTGTCATTACACTCATATAACAAAATTAAATTTCTGCAACTCCCTAATTGTGATGAAACACAGAAATAAAGAAAATATTTTACGGTAACATACAAAAAAAAAAGACAAATTAAAATAAAATATAAAATAAATTTCATAATAAATTCTATTTAAAAATATATTAGCAATGCAGACAAGTTATTTAAAATATCACAGTCTCACTGCTGGTAGATATATATTTTTACTTTTTACGCGTCCTTATTTTTCATGTCCTGATTTTGAGAAAGATACAAGTTTGTAATATTGCATGATCCCACCTATTATGTGTTTTTCAGAAGGCATTGGTCATAAATGTCAGGACAAAGTGCTCAGCTCCAGCAGATAAACACTAAGCTTGGGTGCTGAAATCTCAGCTGCGTGCAACCGTTGGAGATGAAGACGGGCTGCGCTCTCTCTGTTACGGTAAATCAACAGAGTTAATTTGCTCCGTATACAGATGAGTTTCCACTAATCACCTCCAGCAGTGAGAGTGCTGAGCCGTGAAAGGATACAAACTAAGGATGTAGTGGTGATGGCCAGAATGGTTCCCACAGGAATGGACTTCTGGGCATCTTTGAGGTCCCCAGATCGGTTGGACCCAGCCATGATACCTGCAGTGGCGCAAAAACAGCAGCAGCACAAGACAGAGCTAAGGTTCGGAGGCCAGAGTTTGTCACATTGGGTCAAATCCCACTTATGAGGCGGTGTCAAACCGAAGGCTGAGTCTCAAGTCAAGCCCAAAGTCCTGATGGAAAAATTAAAGTGACAGTAATCAACATCAGTGAAAACATCTTTATTTCTAAAATAAAACAGTAAGCCCTTGAAATATCTCATAAAACAACAGACGTAACATAGTAATCAATGCAGACTGGCGGTATGATAAAAAATCAAACTAAAGAAGGTTTTGCATATTCTTGAGTTAATTTTAAGACACACTCTTTAGATTACCATTTACGTACATTAACAAAAACTTCAAGCATTATGGATGAGCACCCATTCATAAAATTCTTACCTTTGGTTCATAACTAAGGCGTGATCTGAGGGAATACATATTAATCTACAGAAAAAAGACATTTGCGATAATCTGATCTGAAGATAACCTGTGGCACAGTGTTTTCTAGTGTTAAACTTTTAAACATCCACCTTTTAAAATGTCTTTAAATACTGTAGGCTGTTACATTTGCATGTACATTTATTCATTTAGCAGACGCTTTTCTCCAAAGTGACGTGCATCTCATAGAAAATACAATGTGTACATTACATTAGCAGAAAGAGACACAATTTTATTAGTTATAGTATATTATTATGTATATAATTATATAATTAGTTTCATATATTAGTAATATATAGATATACTATATGCAGACACATAGTTCTAAAGTGCAGTTAGTTTGTTTCTTGCCACCATATGAACCTGTGTTCATCACACGAGTAGCTGCATAGAACTTGATCAGAATATCGACGATTCCTGATCACCTTCCTAGTAATTTTTTTAAGAAACGTTTAACATTTTCATCACGTTACAGGAGTAGCTGCGTGAAGGTTTATCTGGGGATGATTTTAAAGTTATAGTGTGTGAATATTTCCACCTTACATGAGCTCAAGAGATCGTGGGCAAAGTGAGTCTAGAAGAGGTGAGTTTCGAGACTCTTTTTAAACGTGGACAGAGATTCAGCAGTTCTGAATGAGAGGGGGAGGTCATTCCACCACAGCGGAACCATGTTAAAATGGTTAAATGACAAAAAGTTGTGCTTCTGGCTGTGAAGTATTTTATAAAGAAAAGTTCCAGGTGTTGCTGGCTTTTGGAATTCTGCCGAAAGGCTGCAAAGCTCTGTTTCTGGGCACTCAAAGTATTTTTCTACATATACAAGCCAAGCAAACATATCTTCTGCACATATCCAGCGTTCGTTTGCACAGTGAGCTATTTTTCTCTTGAATTCTTCTTCCATTACAAATGTCTTTGCAAATGAATGAAACAGATGTACGGTGCCTGTAAAAAAGTATTCACGCCCTTCCATATTTTATTGTGTTACACCATAGAATCATGATGAATTTAACTAATAATTTTTACCACTAATCAGCACCATGTACTCTAATGTCAAAGTGGGAAAAATATTTTGGAACACATCAGTAATTGAATTAAAGACACAGAAAATAATCAAATGCAAAAGTATTCACCCTTTTGCTTTACACCTTGCGGTAGACTGGCGTCCTGTTCTGGATGTGTCCCCTCCCCCTCTATCCTTGCACCCTGTGTTGCCAGTTTAGGCTCTGGCTCGCCGCGACCCCTCTCGGGACAAGGGGTTGTGGACATTGTGTGTGTGTGTGCTTTACACCTAAGTGACATCTGTAATAACCAATTCCCTTCTCCATGTCACATAATTACTTGCCTAAAGTCCACCTGTGTGCACAAGGTGTTTAACATTATTTTAGAATAAATGTCTGCGTGTTGGGAAGCTTTCCCACTTGGTTTTCAAGGAAACACCACACCACGAAGAGCAAGGAACAGTCAAAGTGGATCTGAAAAGGTTCTTGGAAAACACCAGTCAGGGTAGAAATATAAGAACATTTCCAAGTCACCGAATATACCTTGAAGCACAGTGAAGTCCATCATTATAAAGACGAGCAAAAATGGAAGAACTGTGAATCTGCCCAAAACTGTCCATCCTCCAAAACTGAGTATCTGGGCAAGAAAACATTTATTCATTTAGCTGACTCTTTTCTCCAAAGCATCTTACAATGTTAAAGTTATAATTATTTACCCATTTATTCAGCTGGGTAATTTTACCAGAGCAACTTAGGGTAAGTACCTTGCTCAAGGGTACTACTGCCAGAGGTGGGGATGAAACCTGCAACCTTTGGATCTAAAGAAATTAGCTGTAACCACGACACTACCAGCTCTTCCACAAAAAGAGGTAAAGAAAAGGAAGCCAGCAAGAAGATGAAGGCAACCCTAAAGGAGTTAACCCTTCTCCATGACATTTGGAAATGCAACTCCTTCACCTAAAGCCATATGAAACTCAGAAGTCTGAAGAAAGATCATATGGTCTGATGAGACTTAAGTGCAAGTTTTTGGCCTCAGTGACAAGTGGCGCAAACTAACACAGAACATCACACTAAGAACAGCATCCCTAGAGTGAAGTATCAAACGTTGGGGGTGCTTCTCCATAGCAGGGACTGGAAAACTCATAAGGACAGAAGGTAACACCCACGGAGCTATTTCCAGAAAATTCTTGGAGGAAGAAGTGCTGTCATCCACAAGAGGATTGGGACATTTCGACTTCATCTTCCAACAAGGCAATGACCCAAAGCAAGCAACAAGAGCCTCAAAGGAGAGACTTCAAACTAAAAAGGTGAATGTCCTGCAGTGATTTGGCCTCTGAGCATCTGTGGAATGACTTCAGAGTTACTGTTCACAAGTGGTTCCTCATAAAACCTGACGAAGCTTTAGTAATTTTCTGGAGAAAAATTGTCAAAACCTCCAACGTCAAGATGAGCAACGCTGATAGATTTAGTCTAAGAGACGCGCAGCTCTAATTGCTGCCAAAGGTGGCCGTTCCGAATAATAAGTATTGGTGACTGAATACTTATGCATTCAATATTTGTCTGGATTTTTTTTCGTTATGACATTATTGAGTAGTTTGAGTGGCAAAAATTCTCAAACGCATCATGGTTCCCTGTTGTAACACAAAATCAAAAAAGTGCAAGGGAGGTGAACATATAGGCATGGTATTTTACCCTGATTCAGCAGATAGTTCTGGTAATTGAAATAAAAATATATTAAATATTCAAACTGTGTTTAAATCTATTGTAACAGTGAGTTCAGACTGTTAAACAGGAATAACCGTCAATAATCCCGCCCAGTTCCCACCTCTATATGCCAACAAAATGTAAAGTATGGGAAAAAAAAACAGTTACAAAAAAATACCTATGTAGGAAAAATATAAAAAATAAAATAGACAAATCCAGTTTGTTCGGTGGATACCTCCGAGGTAAATGAAACCCTCCTGGGACTAAAGAGCCTGGCCTGCTCAGCTCGAGTGTACGTATGAAGTGTGTGGTGAAGTGCAGGCCCAGAGAATTGTCCGAAACCCCAACCCGGAGCGAGACTCACCGGTTGCAGAGGGGAAGAAAATCCCGACGAGCACAGTGAAGGAGGTGGCGATGTCCGCCGACACGTACATGTACAAGTTCTCCAGGGAACCACGGACGTCGACTGAGGTCAAGCTCTCTTTCTCCAGGATCTCCCCCTTCTCCAGGTAGGCAGACCACATGTTCTCTGCAATCCAATTCAGAGGATGCTCTTATACTTATGGGTCCTGATTTACCGGGTGGCACAGCAAGTAGCACTGTTGTCTCACAGTGCCTCGGTTGGGCGAGAGGACGTGGGAAGACATGGGAGGACATGGGTTTAATACCCACTCAGTCTGTGTAGAGTTTAAATGTTCTCCCGATGCCTCCGTGGGTTTCCTCCAGGTGCTCTGGTTTCCTCCCACAGTCCAAACGCCTGCTGTTCAGGTTCCCCAGAGTGTGTGAGTGACAGAGAGAGAGAGAGTGTGTTCCACTGATGTATGGATGAGTGACGCATTGTAAGTAGTGTATCTAGCAGTGTAAATCACCACGGTGAATAAGGTGTGTGGGCTGATGACAATACATAGAGTTCATTGGAAGTCGCTTTGGAGAAAAGCATCTGATAAATAGATAAATGTAATTGCATAAAATCACACCTGTGTCAAATAGTATAAGAACAGTGGAAAAATGTTAAAATGCTGCTCACTGTCTAATATGTAAGTCATCCTCAACATAACGTGTATATAAAAGGAAACTGCAGAAGTCTTTTTTATAAATTTTTTTTCATCCTTCTGGTTTGAGCAATGGGACTGAAAGATGTTAGTCATAAAAATGGGTATATCTCAAGCACAGATCAACAGCCGTCATAGTTTTATTCTGCCATGTCACTCTTCCTGCACACTTGTTCCAGCAAGGCTGTGTGTAACTGGACTGAGTGCAAGTGCTAATATGTCTCGTCCCCCAAATATTGGATTAAACAAAGAATTACTGCGATAAATGTTCTGGCATTTATTGGCATTATTGGATTATGCTGGCAACATATTGAGTTTTGAAAGTTCATTTCAGTGAACATGAATGTCCTGTATATCCATGAGATATTTTCAGTTTTGCGATGTCAGGGATTTTAATAATTTCGTTCAGACTCTTAGATGTATTGGGGCTGAGAAAGTGACAACATAGTATCTTTGCAGGATCTCTTTTTGTGTAAAAGTCTTGCTTTGAGATCTGAAATGTTGAAATCGAGTTTAGATTTTAGACAAAATTTTTTTTGTTTTTCTCATACTGAAGGTCATGTAGATCATCATATGTTGTATTTTACTCGCTCGCTGTCAATAACAGTGTATCCTAAGGCAGAGTCATAGTGGTCCAAAGTCTATCCCAGAAACACAGGGTCCATCACAGGGCAATCTCTCTGACACACACACACACACACACACACACACACACCCACACAAAGTATGGGCAAGTTAGAGTCACCAACTCACCTGAAACACATCTTTGTACGGTGAGAAGAAACCAGAGCACTTGGTGGAAACCCACCCGAACATGACAAGAACGCCCAAAGCCCACACACAGTGAACTTTGTCAAAACCAACATCCAGGCCTTCCTGGAAACCAACGTTTTTTTACACTATTAAAATGCATTTCTGGAAAATATCATGGAGTGTGTGCCACTATTTTTGGAGTAACCCGAGTGCAGGTGTTGTGTGGGTCAGCGGCTCTTTTTCCGATTGCAGCCAGAGGGTCATCTTATTATAAATTATTGCACATATTATATGATGAAAACTTTGGAACAGCACAGCATCCGTGGTCATATCGTGGTGTGCTTAAGGACGACCTAATGAGCGGTACGGTGATGTGCTGAGAACTTTCAACAGTTGTGGACACTGAACAACGGTGTCCCACAGACCTTCCTGGAGCTCTGAAGCAGGCTGGAGACCGCACTCACCTCTGATGATGCCGCTGGCTAACCCAGGGATTCCCTGGATCTCTGTCACGTTGTTCTGGGCAAAGTACTCGTCACACTGTGGGTTACTGGTGTTGCCTGAAGTGCAGAAGTTCTCCCAGAGTTTGGTGGGAATCGTGGTGTTGCCCGACACTACAGTCTTCCCGCAGACGTCAAACATGTCCCTGACCAAGGTCCGATTTCCCAGCATGCATATCCTGAGAAGGTCCATCAATAGAGCACGTTGATGTTAATTCGTTTCGGACACACAGAACAGAGCAAGACACCAAAGGCGCAACCTACTAACAAAAAGTCTGCATTATAAAAAAACTCACAGAAGGTAACCGAGATTCTGAATGAAAATACCTGTTAACACTAATCGAAAAAAATTAAACCTTTTCCCCCGCTGCAGAATAAAAATAAAAATTTCTGACTTGAAAATTTAAACTGAATGAAAATTTACTTCAAAAATTAAAATGACTAAAATTGCATTTTTATTTAAAAAAAGGTAAAAGTCAAATTTAATAGACTTTAGATAATATGTATCAATAGCAAAGGCATATAAACATGTCCTTTTATTAATTCAGATACACATAAGGTGTGTATTTTTTCAGGCCATGTGAAATATACGTATATAGTATTTAGCATGTGAGAAGAACTAAGAAAATGTTTAGTTCAAGTCACGTTTTTAAAAACCTCATCACGATGCCTTTTGTTTCCGAGTGGATCGTGGGACTTCTTGAATGAGGTTATCGCTAAAGAACCGCAGGGTGCATGCGTACCCCAAAAATTCGCCCGCTTCAACTTCTCGAAATTTGCGTATCACGCAAAAGCCTTCAATTCAATTTATTCTTGTAGAGCGCTCTTTTCACACAGTGTAGGATTTTTAGCGAGTGCTCTTCTCGCAAGTCTTGGGTAGTAACAAAAATAGGCAAAATTTTCGCAGCGGCGCATCCGATTACGCAAGAGCTGGCTATTTTTCCGTCGCGGTCGATTCCTGTTTTTTTACAGTTTAGTTTCAATAAATACCTCTGAATATGCCCTAGGCTTCCTCCCATGACTTTATTCATTAACTTGAACCTTCTTGAACCTTACAGAAGTCCCCTGCTTGGACAGTAAAGACACGGCAGAGGGTGGGACAGCAACTTACGGGAATTCAGGAGGGTGGAAGATGGACTTTATTGCTCCGGCGTAAATGGACACGATGGATATTATGACGCACGCCAGGAAGAGGGAGGCGAACTTATTGACGTAGCGGACCCCCACGAAGACCACCAAAGCCATGAGGCTGAGGCAGATGGTGCCGTAGACCCTCATGTTGTTGAGCATGGCGCTGTCGCCGCCGTGAGCGTCCGAGGGCCGAAATATGGCCGCCGCCGGGATGATGTAGGTCTGAACGCAACAGATCATGAGAAACAACTGGTCATCTTACTGTGGATCGGAAGCCAACGTGGACATTTAGGAAGGACACTGAAAAGGAACATGGTCTGAAGGTGATCTGGGTGCGAAGATACTGGTTGAAACCCATCTCTGTTCCACTCACCAGGAAGATTTCAATGGCGCCCAGAATGTACATGGCGGCGGCAAAGGTGGTGCCCAGGTAAAAGCAGAGCCCCACGGCGCCCCCGAACTCGGGGCCCAGGGACCGGGAAATCATGAAGTACGCTCCACCAGCTGGAAGAAGCAGAACGAGGATGAGGCCCTTCCACTGGTACCCCACCGCAGGGATCCCGACTATGGGGATATCCACTCAGGCCCATCTACCGATTAGCATGAGGATGATTAAACCACAAGGGGTGCGGTGGCACAGCGGGTTTGACCTGCTCATGCTTTCTGGTGGGTCTGAGGTTCAAGTCCCCCTTGGGGTGCCTTGTGATGGACTGGCGTCCTTTCCTGGGTGTGTCCCCTTATGTCCTGTGTTGGCGGGTTAGGCTCTGGTTCACCGTGACCCTGCTCTGGGCAAGCGGCTTCAGACTGTGTGTGTCTAAACTGAGTATGTAAAATCTTGTATTTGTAACAGAACAATCTTTACTTATTTTAACCATCCCCCTTTGAGCTTTGTTTTTATTGAAGGGGGTTCTGCTTATTCGCCATGTTTTTATGCCTGATATGCACACCCAGTCCGGCACAAGGCACTCCAAGCAGGACTCGAACCCCAGACCCCTCCAGAGAGCAGGACCTGAACAAGCTCACTTTAGCACTGTCCCCCCCAATATAATAATATATTAATATAGTATAATAATATAAAATTACATAATTGGAATAAAAAATCTTTCTCCTCCTTATTTGGTCTGAGGAGGTCTTAATGTAAATGCCATTTTAAGGGGATATTGATTTTGGAGATTATTTTTATTTGTGTTACAGGGCTATTTTGCAATAAATGGGCAAGAAAGTGTTGTGACAGAACAAATACTCACACACACACACACACACACACACACACTCTCATACACAACTTCTATAAGTACAACTCCGTGGATTCTCTGAATGACAGTTCTGCCAATTTTATGTTACTGTTTAAAAATATTTTTATTATGGAAAACTAAAAATATAAAGTACATATGCTCAAGTTAGATATTTTGCACATTTTTTGAACTTCCCTGATATGAACACATAATGACGGATGAAGCTGAACATGAAGAAGAAGAACAAATGATGGGGATGGGCTGTGGACAAATGATGCAATTTCACAAGTTTGACTCATTTAAAAATATTTAAGAATTGTTTTAAAATTTTTCTAGAAATATTTTAAAATATTCATTGCTCTGCCTGTGGGATTTGTGGAAGGTCCTTACCGGGGACAACGCCGTTTGTTGCGATGGCGCTCATCGATATGGCTGTGAGCATCGTCTGCGAAAATGAAAACTCAACTTTAACAACACCTTAACCAAAGCAGGCGTGGAAGGACTTCATAAGGAGCACCTGCATTATTTAAGAAGCATTAGTGGGCGGAGCTTACACAAGAGCAGCACATGAGGACGATGAGGAAGGACTGGACCACACCGGCAGTGCCCACGATCCAGGTGAGGCGGAGGAAGAGGATGACGCCGAAGATGTTCTGCAGACATGGCAGGTAGACGCCCATCAGTGTACCCATGCTGGGGGACTGTGGGAGGAAAAAAGTAATGGCACAGGAGTGTCAAATCGTAGACCATACCTCACAAGGTTGGGGCTGTCAACCGTGTCCAGCTGTGTGCGCGCACACCAGTGGGACGTCCTGCACTGTGAGAAGAATGATGGTGCCAAAAGGTGACAAGGAGATGGAGGAACTGCTAAACCGGCATTTAATAGTTTCGTATCATAAATTCACACAGCTCTCTACTTCGCTCATGACTCTGGATGGTGCGGATGGACCATGGCTGATTGATCGGAGGTATTGATCGGAAGGTCAGTGATGCACGGGCCTGTTTGGCTGCTGCGCCGCTGTACGGCACTAGTTCATTACACTTGCGCTGCAGACCTCAAGTCCAGAGAGACGAAAGTTGCAGCATCAACAGATGTCAATCATTAGAGCTCATCACCCTATGAGGGAATAGCTGGTAGAGCTACTGCCTTTGGACCCCAAAGTTGCGGTATCGATTCCTGCCTTTGGCTATAGTGCCCTCGAGCAAAATACTTGCCCTAAAAAAAATTGCTCCAGTGACAGTACCCCCTGTATGTAAACACACACACACACACGGGCTGAAGCTGCTTGTCCCGAGTGGGGTTGCGGCTAACTGGAGCCTAATCTAGTAGCACAGGGTATAGGGCTGAAGGGGGAGAGGACACACCCAGGATGGGATGCCAGTCCATCACAGGGAACCCCAAGCAGGACTTGAACCTCAGACTCACCAAAGAGCAGCACCCAGCCAAACCCGCTATGCCACTACATCCCCTCACTGTATAAATAGGTAAACTTAAGAAAACTTTTTTTTTACTTACTGTATTTAATTTACTAAGTAATATTAAAAAATTCATTTAACTCATTTCAAATTTCAACATTCTCCTTTAGTAATTCCAACATGCAGAAGACAAATATGATGTTAAAAACTACTGGTGAAATGAGCATCGCTGTCAGAAAAGCATTTGCTGTATGAATAAATATAATGTCAATGGACAAATGCTCAACATTAAAACACGTGAAATACATTTTAACCAGGAGATCGCAGGTAAGAAAATGCCTTGTATAAGTCACATTTCGAAGAACTCTTTGAAGAAGCCTTTCATTTGCAAGTGGATTCTGAGACTTTAGTGGATTATAGCAGAGAAGCCGCAAGGTGAATTTGTGGGCCACATGTCGCCACAACCAGAGCGACGACCTCGACCTCACGGAATTAGCGAGGAAGACAAAAATTTTCGGCTATAATAAAACTGGACACCACTTTCGGAACAAACAAATTCCATTCCATAAGAACCACATGTTCAAAATTCTGTGTTGTACCGTGTGTTTTTTGACTGGGTGGTCCAACACAAACCGGAAAGGGCTGGCGAATCAGCTGACAGACACCCGAAACCAGAGCAGCACGGCATCAGGCCTGGTGTCTCGCTAATCTGAGGGTAGTTAGAAAGGCTTCTTCCGTGACTTTCTGGGAATGATCCTGAGATAAGACTTCAGCATTTGCAAAATACACTGTAAACAATGGGAAATTATTCACGCCCACAGATCAGAAAAACATTGTACACGTGGCCAATTTTCCTACACATATTTGTACCGCAGGCTTTGGGATGATTTTGCTGTCAGCATGTAGAACAAAACCATGACTGGTCTTTGGCATCTAGAGTCTGTCTTGTACGGCTCTTTCTGGAGCGAGTGCCCTCATATTTGCAGAGTGGTTTTCAAGGATACAAGGAAGTTGCTCACATTTGAGAGAAGAGTTGGATCTTGTCAGCTGGGAGCACTGAGCTGATGTAGAATAACTCTTGGTCACAGAGGGCTGCTGGCATTGACATGGGAAACAACCATCGATTTTGATATATGGGTAGTGGAACTGATACAGAGTCAACGATTTACCCATTCATACAGCTTGTTACTGATTTATTTTCATCATACCACAGTAATTTAGGCTAAGTACCTTGCTTAAGGGTACTATAGCAGGAGGTGGGATTCAAACTTGCAACGTCAAAAGGCAGGAGCGTTCTGCTGTCCTTCAGGGAGATTTTATGGTTTATATAAGAGAACTGGAGCTCTGGTTCAGGGTGGGACAGATCTTGATGGACAGCTCTCCATTGCTCACCCTACCTGACCTGTTTTGGTTGATGGTTAAGAGACAGTCACCATAGACATTGAAGGCACAGGTCTGAGGACAGGGGGTGACAGCGGGGAGAGAATAAAGAGGGAGCAGGAAGGTTCTTATATTCCACTAGGGTAACTAAGTAATATTACTGGTACTGATATTGATATTTTTGATATTGTTACTAAGTAATAATTGATTTTTCATAATACAGCCATAACTTGAGATATGGCCATTCAGGTTATGAGAATTTGACTTTACAAAAGGTTTCATGCTATTGCTACTTCAGCTTGTGAGGCTTTTCTTCACATTTATAAGGGCCAAATTTGGAGCTCATGCTCCACCCGAGACAGCTGAGCAGAACCTAAGTAGGCTCATACATTGTTAAGTTCTATACCTTCATTAGTTCTTGTTTACTAATTTCCGCTGTTATAATCTCAGTGATCACGGCCCTGTCTGCGCTGTCCAAACCATGTCCGCTTGTTCACTGACTGTCAATTCATTCAGGCTGTTTTCATTGATTTCCTTTGCGTTTTTTGTACTAAAGGTTGAATTAATACATAAAAATTGTATATCTTGTGCATGTGTGCTCTGTTTGTGAGCTCTTGTCAAATACTCATAACATGATAGGTACAAAAGAGGGTAATAGGTCCAGGTACACAATCATAGAGTATTTAATGAAGGGACACTGCCTTTTTATGTAGTGTTATGGTAACTATTGAAGTGACTGAGTCCATTTTAATGGGATTTGGTAATATTTCATTTACCTGACAGTTTTCCCCAAAGTGACTTACAGTGTTGAGGTTACAATTATTTACCCATTTATACAGCTGTCTAATTTTACTGGAGCAATTTAGGGTAAATACTTTGCTCAAGGGTACTACAGCCAGAGGTGAGGCCTGACCCTACGACCTTTGGGTCCATAGCCAGTAGTTCTGATCACTATGCTACCAGCTGTCCCTTTGAGACACAGTGATACATAGAATTTTTAAAACTCAACCTAATGGTAATTACTTCTTTATTAAAGAGAATTCACTGTATGGAGTGTTTTTCAGAAACAAAATACCTTAAAGCAGGGGAAGATTGTTAAAGTACAGCCACACTACCTTCGGGATCTTTCTCCTGGAGCCCTCGGCGCTCTCAGCCTCCTCGTGCTCCTTAGCCCCCTGCGTGATGTTGGTGTAGTTGACCAGGCGGCTGAGAAGCGATGACACTTTGGGACGGATGTCCAGTTCCTCCTGGAGATTCATAGCAAAATAAATGCTGTCTCATCAGATTGGGCCATGTTCCCTATTCCAGGGTAGCTGGAGTAGGAAATACCTGGTACAGTAAGTACAGCAGAAACACCAACCAATAAGTGCTGATTGACGCTAAGCTGCGAAATGACACTAAACAGCACAGTCCTGTTCGCTGGTTTACGATAGGAATGCAAACCGAGGCAGTTAGCTTGGCATATACCTGCAGTGATGGTTAAAGTGGGGGCAGGGGGCAGTTGCAGGCGACAAAATTCTGTTGGCTTCGGCAATATTAGAATGTTGGACTAAAGAGCCACATGAAAACATTCCCAAACAAAGTTTAATGTCAGAAGTACTTGTAATTTTTTGCAGTTTTTTTTTTTTTTCCTACATCATGACAGTGAGAGTTTTTTTGTTTTCCTCTCCTCAACTACCCTCTAGCTTACTGGGCCAACTTAGCCCTAATTCATCTGTAACTGTCCTGTTTTACCTATTGTTCAGCTCTCTGCATTAGTCTGCTGAGAAGCGTGTTCTATAAAAATGTAAAGTGTTAAACTGAACTGAAACTGTAAATAACTAACTGAAGTCTTAAATGTTCTGCCGCTGAGCTAAAGAGCGTCTATGGTGCAGTGGCTCGTTCAGACACTGACCTCAAACAAAGCCAGGTTCCTGTCATAGTAGTCATTTTGCTTTGCAGAGGCATCATTGCTGTTGAGGAATGGGCTGTCTTCTTTATGGTTTCCATGACCTGGCAGAGACAGAAAGGAGGACAAGCACTGAGGCAGTGTGACCAAAAATGTCCTTACCATACCTACAAACAGCGCGAGGAACTGGAAAACTCTGTCTTTTTCACCTGATGTATGTTCCGCATTTTTAATGACAGCTTAATTGAATTTGAACAGTTTAATATATTCATATTGAAACAATTTTTACAAAAGCAGACAATGTTGGAAGAGCAGGTAACGTAAACATTAACTGATATACAGTATTACTTCTTAGGAAGTGGATAAATCCATAATCAATCACTGCTTATCCATTTCAGGGCGATGGAGGTCCTGAGCCTATCCTGGAAGCATAGGATGTGAGACAGGGTGCACATTGGATGGTAGACCAGTTCATCTCACACACACACACACACACACACACACACACACACACACAGAAATTCATGGGAAATTAAGAATTACTCTTTCACCTCAAAAGTAGATCTTAAGGCTGTGGGGTGAAACCCAGACATGGTAAGAATACGCAATCTCCACACAGACTGAAGGAGATCCGAACCCACTCCCAAACCCAATCCAGAGGTTAGGCACAAGCACTACTGACTACACCAACATGCCTCTAGTGGCTAAAAAGATTATGTAAATTTATACCTATAACTACCAGCCAAATTTCCATACTCCATATATGAAACAACCAGTTGATTTGCATGTATTTTAAATGTACAAACAAATCATCAAAGTTTAACTCTCACATTTATTCACGAGTTAGAATTTCTTAAAAGGTCATTCTCCGATCTTCTCATTTAAGGCACAAGAACACAGAGATACAGCAGATAAATTACTAATGATACAGTTGCCACCGCTGCGTCATAAACTGTGTGGTACTGTCACTTTACCTCGTCTGAAGTGAAAAATCGTAACATCCGAATTTGCCAGTTTTTTTTTTTTTTAGAGCAGAAACATTTTTAAATTTCTAGAAAATACACACACACACACACATTTTCAGAACCGCTTGTCCCTTACAGGGTCACGGGGAACCGGAGCCTACCCGGCAACACAGGGCGTAAGGCCGGAGGGGGAGGGGACACACCCAGGACGGGACGCCAGTCCGTCACAAGGCACCCCAAGCAGGACTCGAACCCCAGACCCACCGGAGAGTAGGACTGCGGTCCAACCCACTGCGCCACCGCACCCCCCGTCTTCTAGAAAATAATCCAACCAAATGTTTCAGTTTCTTTTAACTTTTCGTCTGCTCTCTTTAATTCATCTGCTCGTGAGCGACGGAGAGACGGCGATGCTGGACGGTGTCGGCAAACCCGAACACGCGTCAGTCATTCTATAAATAGTTTCCGGATAACGACTCGGAGGCTCGCTGTCCCACTTCCACAAATGTGGCGACGGTGACGTTCACCCCTTTCCCTCCCATGTGCTCATTCGGATGGACCCTAGCCACTGAGTCATCAGGCCACTGCATAAAGCCATCAAGTCGCAAAAAAAGCTGCGCTCACAAACTGAAAATGTGATCTTGTATAAACCATGTACTCGGGGGGGGGGGGGGGGGGACATTGTTTTGCGACTCAGAGAGCAATGGTGCATTGAATTGTACCAGTACAGGAAGAGGAAGCCTGTGCTCTGATAACACCGTATAGACAAGGCCAGCTGGGAGCTTCTAGGGAAATGCGACATGTAAATGCAGGAAACCGGTTAGCGTCGGCATCACTGTCAAAAACAGAGCAGTTAGACAGCGAGAACCAGTATGGATAAAGTATCCATCAGAGTGAAAGCGCTGCCCTTCCCTGCCTCTATCTAGCTGTCGCGGCTGACATGGATGGAGATCTCCGTTCAGTGGGCAGACCTCCCCTGAAAGGCCTGCAGGCAACCCGTGCCCGGCAACGTAATGACGGAGAAGATCATGCGATCGTGAGAAATTAATGAACTCCTGTCCTGCGTCTCAGACCGCTTTCAAGTGTCGGCATCCCTGTCAAAAGTTGGGTGAGCCATTAGAATTGTTTATTAAGTGATTATAAAACACTGACGATGAACTATTGTTATATTATGAGAGGGGTGAAGTGGCGCAGCAGGTGCAGCGGGTTTGGCCGGGTTCTGCTCTCTGGTGGGTCCGGGGTTCGAGTCCTGCTTGGGGTGCCTTGTGATGGACTAACATCCCGCCCTGGGTGTGTCCCCTCCTGCTCCAGCCTTACGCCTTGTGTTTCCGGGTTAGGCTCCGGTTGGCTGCCACCCTGCTCAGGACAAGCGGTTTCAGCCAGTGTGTATTAGGTTACAGCTTTTGACCAACTTCGCTCCTAGTCATTATCGCAAGTTCTAAACTCCTTTCTGCAATTTAGGGGCTGTAGACCTCACGTAACGAAACGATACTACTGACACCACCCTGTGTGTTTGTGTGTATGAGTGTGGACTCCTGAATCTGCATCATTTCACAATGCTTCCTGTTTCTTACAGTCTCTTCCATTCAGTTCCTGAGGGTGGCAAGAGTAGACCGCGGATCAACAAAATGTGAGCGAAAGATGCAAAATTCAAAGAACGCTATCGATCACGAACGATACGCATTCAGGCGCCGGCCGTGGAGGGCTCCGCGAAGCCGCGTCACAGACAGATGAAAAAAATACAGACCGTATTTATGCGGTTGTAAATGTGTCTTATTTGACCGGAACACAAGTTGAGGGTGAAAATACTTAATCATCACAAAGAAAAACAATGATGGCATAGAGTTCTCCGAGACAAACAGCAGGAGAAAGAAACCTGTACAAACATAGAAAACAAGCGTATAACCAGAGTATGTTGTAAAGTTCTAATAGCATAACAAAAAGCTGCTTCTATTAGTTACTCATTTAGCTGACACTTTCTTCTAAACAATATCACAATTATTTACCTGTTTATACAGCAAAGTAATTTTTTTTTTTAAACTGGAAGAGTTTAGGGTAAGTACCTTATTCAAGGCTACTACATCCAGAGGTGGGGCTCAACCCTACAACCTTTGGGACTAAAGACAGTAGCTCTAACCACTATGCTACCAGCTCTCCCATAGGGTACCATGCTGACGTTGTCCAAGCTGTATTCGGGATGAAAAAACACAAACTATATGTCCTTCTTTCTGGAAAGTCCGCCAGTGCCGAAGGGAAGAAAGTGACAGGATGCGAGGCTTTCTGGGGCAAAGTGTCCGCTTGGGGACTACAAAATCATGCACGGTGACCCTGTTTCATTAAAGCTCTGATCTCCTAAACCGGCACCGTCGAAGTGCGTTCCAAAGTTCAGCTAAGGCGAAAAAACACGTATACATCTTTCGAGCAGTTAGGTCAAGCTGATGAGAGGTAAGATGTTCTGTGAAGAAGTACCCGCGTGATCCGAGTCCCAGCATTCTGCCATCTCCCGATACAAGCCGTAAGCGGTGCTAAAATTGACCCAAATGGCACCGAGGCCCGGGCGCAGCCCGCTCTGCCCTCGCCACTAACCTGGGTCCTGTGCCAAACTGCCATTGGTCCCGCTCGGCTTTACCATGTTTTCTCATGTGCTGCAGGGTAGAGCTGCGCTCGGTGCACGGCGCCCTCGCTCTGCGGCTCCGGCTCACGAGGAGCAAAGGGGGTCTGAGCTTGGAGGCTCACATACACACACATATACGCGCACACACACTCACACACACACACAAGCACACACCAATCCCCATCCCCCCCATTGCCCTGATTGGAATCTGACTGGTCCTGGGGACCAGCGGTTACTTGTGCTATGAGTGTATAGATGTACATGTAACAGCAATGTCTATTATTATTATTATTATTATTATTATTACTTTCCTGAACAGAGCACACAGAGGCTGGTTGACTGAACATCATTATTAAATATGACCCGGTTTATTCGGGTCACAGCACTGGTTTTCGCTGAATGCAACACCAGCAGTGCCTGCAGTACCGCCGTAACACCGTTCTCAGTAAACACATAAACAAATGTACCATGAGCCATCATGATTTTTCTATTGGCCCAGTGCTCCGGGCAAAAATCACAAAGATTTTAGAAAAATGGGAACATTTAAGGCATGATGAAGTTTTTCCATTCAGAATAAAAGTCATAACTTTTTTTTTAAATAAGCGATAAATCTTACAAAGGTCCCAAAGGATGAATCCTGGCCAAAACGTTACTTTCAGAGTGCTGCTGTCACTGGCCTAAGTTTTGTAGAATCATGTGCTGGTGTAATTTTATAATAAAGCCTTTGAAATAATTATCGTGATGGCATCCGTATTTTTGTACAGTAATAAATTATTAGGAAACTTCCCACATCAGTGTAAGATCATTTACAGTTGAGATTACAACTGCGGTAAAAGCGGTAGCACAGGAACAAGGTATTGCTCAGCCAATCCTGCCCTCTACTGTTTGTATCCCATAGAGCATCACCGCGGTACAGAAGGTGTTCAGACCACTTTGGTGTTTGTCATTAATGTGTTGTTGATGATGATGATGTCTCCTGTGTGTCTATGAGAGAATAAGGATGCCGTGATAGTGGCAAAAAAAAAAAAAAAATCAAAGCTCCTCAGTTATATTCAGATGGTGTCAGAGCTGCTGGTCATTATGGAAACCTGTTCTGACAGCTTAAAGAGAAATAATAAACCATTATTAATAGACGCAGCAGTTGTTCCTGATCGCTAAAGCTCTCTTTATGAGAACAACGGGTGGTGGGGGGGGGACTCGGACTCTGTAATTAAACAGATTAGAGATTAACAGGGACGTTTGGATCCCCTGCTGCCTGGATGTTGGAGAGAAACATGCCATGTCTGCAGGACAAGCCCAGACAGGTGGACAGCTGCCTCCTGGAGAAGGTCTTTCACTGGAGATCAACGGGGTGACGCGTCTCCTGTGGGTGGGCCATTCGCCTTGTCGCCGGAAGTGCCTCGAGCTTCACACAAGCGCCGCACCACGGTACTAAGGAACCTCTTCACGGGGTTTAGAATTCTGTAGGTGGAGTTTATAACAAAACATTTCAAGGCAGCAGGTGGCGTAGCGCTTAGAGCTGCTGCCTTATACCCAAATGGACCAGGGTTGAATCCCACCTCCGCCTGTAGTACTCTGTGTCAAGGTGCTCACCCCTAACTTGAAACAGTAAAAATTACCCTGCGGTGTGAATAGGTAAATCACTGCAAGCAGTCTGGAAGAAAATTGTCAGGTAAATTAAAAAAAGATACAGGAATGACACAGAGCTATGGCTCAAGTTAATATGCAGGACCTAATTTGTGCATTTTTTTTGCCCCTTTAAACACGGCCACAGTAAAAAAACCTAAATTTGATATATTCCTACAGAAGTGGACATCCAAAGAAACATTGTTTTATTGTTACTGGACTTCTTTGTAGAAAAACATTCCAAAATAGTAGTAGGAGTAGTAATAATAATAATAATAATCATAATAGTAGTAATAAAAATAACCATTTTATATTTGCTATTTATTTTTGGTAGAACTGTACAGCTTGTTGTTACAGGTTGTGTTGGGCTGCTGAGTTTGTGAATTCCCTACAGGGAATAATGAAGCAGCATCCTGTCCCATCCCATCCTGTTCCATCCTGTCTTGTCCTGTTCTATTCTATTAATGTTTTTACGAGCGAAAGAGACTTCCAGAATGAAATCTTCCCGCTGAAACTGTGACAGGTTGAGCCACATTAGGACGAGCACGTCTCGGAGAGACCTGCACCAGCACGGCGAAGGGCTCAGCAGAGTCAGGAACGTTTGTGTCCTGTGGTGACCAAGCCTACATCTAGGAACTGATTCTGTTAACTTACAAAAGTACAGTATTCAGGAAGATACAAAGGGCTTCAGTAAACCCTCACACACATCATCTGAAATCACTTGTCCCATACGGGGTCGTGGGGATGAATAAGTTGATCAGTTATGTGAGATCACCAGGCCCTGAGCAGGACACTGACGGTCCAGTCTTGAACAGGTACCGGTAGTGAACAGGGAGTGAAGAGCTGCACAAAGTCAACTGAACTGAACAACAACCACGATTGTTCTCGCATATTTATACTATATTCAGGAAAAACACCATAAAAAAGCTATAATTTCACCGTGCGCCACTTCCTTCTTCACTAGTTCACGGCGATGACCAAGGCGGTTGTGTTTAGATGATTAAAGATGACACGCACGCAAATATAGAATCACCTGAAATACATGTTTTTGGGTTGTGGGAGGAAACAGGAGCACTGGATCAAACCCACAGGATCACAGGGAGAACATGCAAACTCCACACAGACAGCCAGGTTAAAAACTATGTCTCACAATGTTAGTTTACCTACAATTACTTACCCATTTATACAGCTGGGTAACATTACTGAAACAGTTTAGGGCAAGTACTTTGCTCAAGGGTACAGCAGTCAGAGGTGGGAATCAAACCTCTGACGTTGGGGTCCAAAGGGAGCAGCGCTAACCCCTACACAACCAGTCATCCTCGTCAGTTAATGAATTAAAATGATCATTAAAAGTTATGCCTCCAATTTAGTTGAGCCATTATTCACAAGTAACTGTGTGCGTGTGAAACCACCAGCTGATTTACCACTGTACTCCCCTGTTCTTATACCTCCTTTACACTTTTACATTTACCTTTAATCGTTCGACTGACATGTTTCTCCCAAGAGCATGACAGTGTCAAGTTACTTGCAGTGATTTACCCATTTATTCAGCTGGGTAATTCTCACTTAAAGAATTCAGGGTAAGAACCTTGATTGAGGGGACTGTAGCAGGAGGTGGGAAATGAATCATATAAATGTGTGTTTAATATATTACGTTTACATTTATTCATTTAGCAGACGCTTTTCTCCAAAGCAACATACATCTCATAGAAAATACAATGTGGCATTGCATTAGGAGAAAGAGACACTTAGATGCAGATGTGTGATTCTTAAGTGCAGTTTGTTTCTTTCCACCATATGAACCAATGTTCATCATGGGAGTGGCTGCATGAGGTTTATTCGAATATCGACAATTCGTGATCATATCCCGAATAATCTTTGCTTTAAACATTTATATTAAATAACATGAGTAGCTGCGTGAAGGTTTATCCGCTGTTCAACAGTTATGATCTCAAAGTTATAGAGCATGAGCACGTATTACATGAACTTAAGAGATCATGGAAGAAGTGAGTCCCTATATTAATTTAAACAACTTCGTTAGCATGTTTCCGGCGAGATCTGAATGAAATTCTTTGGCTCGCCATTGTCAGGGTTTGCGTTTCTGAAAGCAGCGCTCGCGTGTGCGGCAAAATGGAGCACGAAAGCCGATAATCTCTGCATTGAAAAACAATTTACCATTCAGTTAACGTCTTATGGGGTAAAGCCTCTTTGGTTCTAAATGCTCAGCCTTTTGGTGTTAATGAACACTTAAGATGGATTTAATGAAGACTAAGGCCAGAAAGTTGTGCTCTGGCCGTTCCGCCCCACCCCCCAACGGTGCTGCTTGATGCTGGAGGGAAAAGCCTCCGCATGGCGGATATTTCGTTGATATTACAAGGACAGAAGTCACAGAGAACAGATTTATTCAGAAATCTAACAGGTGCTGCACCTCTCCTCTGAGATCTACGCGCATTTGCACATATGCACACCAGAATCAACCACGTTTGGACGTCCTGGGACTGTTAGTTTGCCATCTGCGAAGCAGGTAACACCACTTTGTTTCGCTTCTCCTTTGGTTACAGAGAACCTTTCAGAGGGACGGGCAGTGAAAGGTGTGCAGCTCCATGTCGGTAGCACAGAGCGCTCATAGGATGGTGTTCTTGTGTGTCGAGGAAAATGTGTAGAACAACTGACCAGCAAGGAGCACATGGGCCAACAGAAGGTTTCGCCAAAGTATTAACTAGTATTTAGGTGACGCATTTACCCAATGTGGCTTACAGTGTTTATACACTGCAGTAAACTCCCTCCAATCATATAGCAGAGCAACAGAACACACATACATTTTATATTTATTTAAGAGACACTTTTCTCCAAAGTGACTTCGAACAAACTCTATGTAGTCTTATCAGCCCACACACCTTATTCACCATGGTGACTTACACTGCTAGACACACTACTGAACCTGAACAGCATATTTTTGGACTGTGGGAGGGAACCAGAGCACCTGGAGGAAACCCACACAGACACAGGGAAAACATGCAGACTCCACACAGACTGAGAGGGGATTGAACCTACGTCCTCGAGCACCAGCCAGGTGCTGTGAGATAGCAGCGCTACTCAGTGTGTCACCGTGCCCCACACACACCACAGGCAGTTCAGGGTCACCAACACACCTGAACCAAGTCTTTTCGCTATAGGAGGAAACCAGAGCACCTGCCGGAAATTGATGTGAACGCAATGAGAACATGATCCCACAGCTCAGGGGCTGAGATGCCTCTGGTACCCGGTAGGCTACTACACCACCTAGATCCAAGAATGTAAGGCACTGGAGTCAATTTATTTTCATGTTGTCGTAACCTGTTCCTGTAAAGCTTGCATTTTACACTGTGTGTTTCTGAAGAAGTGCTTCACTGGTGAGTGTTCTGTTTTTGTCTTTTTCAATTAAAAACACATTACTACTAAAAGGGGGGTGCGGTGGCGCAGTGGGTTGGACCGCAGTCCTGCTGTCCGGTGGGTCTGGGGTTCGAGTCCCGCTTGGGGTACCTTGCGACGGACTGGCGTCCCGTCCTGGGTGTGTCCCCTTCCCCCTCAGGCCTTACGCCCTGTGTTGCCGGGTAGGCTCTGGTTCCCCGTGACCCCGTAAGGGACAAGCGGTTCTGAAAATGTGTGTGTGTACTACTAAAAGACCCCTTTTCTGCAGCAGGTGTGGAGCATCATGCGTCCTTTATGTTGTTTTTATGTGCTCCCTTTTATTCATTTTAAACTGATTTTGAACCTGGGGAATGCCGTTATAGCAGCAAATCTGAGGTGAGTTGCCTGAAATAAAACACGGCACTGCAAATGCTCTTACAAAACGAAATGCGGAAACGCCGAATGAAAGTCTCACCTGATTTTACCCCTTGTGCCGTGTTCAAGACAGCTTTTTACTTCCTATCTGAAATTGGGGGCACATTAAAATTGGTTATGAATCAATTCTTAAACATAGATGATCACCTAATGTTGTGTTACACCTTTCAACCAATTTAATTCCTTGTCATTATTGCAATTTATACATTTCTTTCTGGAGTTTATGGTCTATAGATCTCATTTACCTGAAATGACACAACTTATTTCACAGTAAAAAAAAGACAATTTTCTATTATTTTGACAACTGTAAAGACAAGAGAAAGACATGCTGTGTGACTATCACGGGCTGGTTATGTACCAACATTTTGCCAGGATACTTGTTTTAAGAATGCTTGAAATTTCACAGCAGTGTCACATAATGACATCTGGAAATGTCAAAACTGAGAGAGAAAAATTCATTTTTAAAGAAAAGACAGTCTTTTTTTTTTTTCAAATGAACATCTGCTATGTACACATTACATGAGTGTTTTACTGACTACAGGTTGTCAGACACAGCAAGGCATGGATGCTAAACACTTGACCACCTTGTTGATGTTGAGGATTTTGTGGATGAAGAGGATGTGAGCAGCTCTTGACTTTTAAAATGCCATAGGGTAACAAACCAAAAACTGAGGAGCCCTCTATACCTATTTAGTATTATTTAAATTTAAATAATAGCAGATAACATCATTGGCAAAGTGCAGTTCCACATGCAAGGATATTGACCTTATGGATGTTGACATTTCATAACTTAGAAAACACAAAATAACCCTTCCGACTGGCGTAGTGATTGGGATATTAGCCTTAGGACAAAAAGCTTTGTGATTCAAGTTCTTTGCCAAGTTGCTTGATGGATGTTATAATTTTGAAATTCCTAAAAGGAAAAAGCCTTCTTTAAATAATAGAGGTGGGCATTGAGGCAGTAGGGAGGTAGTCGAGTGGTGAACATACTGGTGTTGTGTAGAAGTGGTCTGGTATCTAAACACTTCTTTTAGGTCTGCCAGGAGCAGCTCTGCTTTTGGCTTCTGTAACCCTACAGCCATCAAAAAGACATGAGATGTTCAAAGCCCTGCTTGTTTATTGCTGGGAAGGTGGTTCAGTGGTTTGTGAGCTGGACTTGTTATCTATGAGGTTGTGTATCAAACCCACTTGCAGTAGAAGTCTTCCCTTTTGACAGCTCTGCAACAGATTCAAGTACTAATGAAAAACACCTGGCTATAGCATGGGCCCTGTGGTGTGTTGGTTCAGGTGAAGAAGACCTAGGCTTCAAGTCACAGGTAAGTCATAAACAATCAATACTTTAATGTAAGACTGATGGAATCCTTCAGCTGTGTGTTGATCTGAAGATGTTCTGCTGCAGTGGTGATCATGACTGTGGTGGCTCTGTAGACCACTTGGAAGACTCAAGGTTGGGTTGCTATGGTACAAGATTAAGGAAAAAAAGACCTAAGAGTTGTGGAAGTGTGAAGGCTCCTACAGAAGACATGTTTTGCCTCTCCATACTCATCTTAAAACCTTCTCACATCAACAGATCCCCAAGCACTGGCACCATGGAGGCTTTAGGTACATAGTCCATACTTGCCTTTCATTGGGACTAAACCAGTAACCTCAGGGTGAGGAGTTAAGCTCCTTACCAGTTACACCACACCACTAGCAGGAAACCAGCCGTTCAAACACCTTTGTTATTCCTCTACAGCTTGATGCTTCAAACAGAAATGTATGTTAAGCTCTTAAAGAGCTGCCACTCTGAGACTTAAACCAGCAACTCTGAAAACATAGTCGTGTGTATTTAAACCCAGTGTTACAGAGATTCTCAGGCTAAAGCTCTGCAGACCTTGTATCTACACCGATATTATAAGCCACGGTACTCAAAAAAAATCACCCCTTCTTCAAGTTGCAAAAGGATTAAAGAACTCAAGGTTTAAGTTGGACTTGAACCAGCACTCATGAAACCATGAAAAGGTTCATGTACACTAAACCCCACAAGCCCTCAAGACACAACCCTTCCAAATCTTTAATATAAATATAAAGTGTGAAGAAAATATAATAAATCGCTCTTTTTTCGTAAAATGACCCCACAACAGAAATAATTTCTGGTACTCTGTCATATGGGGCTGACTGTCCTTGGCCTGATCTGCTCCAGTTAAGTCCCAGCTGTATAAAAGGGCCACATTGCTTTATTTTTAAAGTTTCAGCAGAGCAAAAAGTTAATAATAACCCAGTCGGTATAGTGTGTTACAGAGACAAGATCCTGGCTGTGTGTAAAAATGATTTGTCCCATGAGCAAAAGCTGTCTGTGAGACATGGGAAATAAATACATGGAATTCTGAACTCTTTACATAAATAAGCTCTTAAATATTTACTTTAATTTAATGGAATATTATGCTTCTTAAAAAGCTTCTGGTGTCTTACAGGGTCATGATTCATATGTTTTGATTACTGTGACTTTAAGGGATTATAAAAGTATTGGGAAGGGATGACATCAGAAATGTGGGATTGGTGCGTCGGAGTTTTTCCCCATAAAAAAACCATAAACTGAACCATTTTGGTTACATTCTGGGTGTCTGTCCTACTATACGTAAGACTTTCCAGAGCTCGGTCCACACTAAATACGTCTGCAGTTTTTGGTTTTTGTTTAAAAAAAATTGGGACTTTGCACCCTAAGGACTCTTTTTTCAGCATAAAACAATGAGAGGGATGAATATGATATTTGAAATATCCAGCATTATGCAAACCTTTATGTCACAGACTTGCTGGCGCTGCTTTTCCAAAATTTTGCCAGCTTTATAAAGCGCTGTCAACAGCAATTAATGTTCTCAGCGACGATGAAATTACAGGAGTGGCCATAGAGCAACAGAGCGTATGAGGGGTGCATGTGCCACATGTTAATTAAATTTATTTCAACACGTGCTTTATAAACTGAAAAGGTTGCTTAAGTCTCACAAAAACAGTTTTGCTTATGACACCTGAAATAATGTGTATATATGAAAAAAATAAATTATAATAGATGACATAATATCAACTGTAAAGAAAAAAATCTGCTTACTCAACTTAAAAAAAAAAAATATCAGTACCCAGTTGAACAACAGGGTGAAGAAATATTGTCCTTCACTGTATTCTACTATGGTAAGGAACTCTTAGTCTGAACAGTGCTATATTGTGTATTCAGATTTTCTCATTTAGCTGATGCTTTCCTTTAAAGCAACTTACATTGTTATGGTTACAATTATTAGACGCTTTTAAATATTTACCCATTTATAGAGCTGGGTACGCCGGATGAGTACCTTGCTCAAGCATATTAGAGCCAGAGATGGGGATCAAACATGCAACCTCGGGATGCAGAGACAGTACTGTTAACCACTACACGGCCAGCTGTCCAACACTAAGCAAGTGTACAGTGGAAATGTTGCTGTCTTTATTTAGGATGTTGCCTGGCCCTCGTTACGGCTCCATGTGGAATACGGGAACGAGAAGTGAGAAAACACGGAGGGAATTGTACCACTCTCATATTACAGTGCTAGGTGACCATGCTCCATTGCTGGTTTTATAATTGGATGAACCTGGGCAATTGCACATAGCTGCTGAAATAGGGGCGCCACATTTTGCTTGTAAAATAAATTGTAATTTGGGAAAAAATGTATAAAAACTTTGCTCAACAATAAACAGTTTATTATATAATAAACAATATACACCTTATATATAATGTAAACATTGCAACACACATCACCACCCCATGTCTTAGACATGGTGCAGCTTGTAGGTGACATTTTCAATTAAACAAACTCTCGGTCTATAGGGCAAATAATGCATATCGATTTATATTTATTTACAAACTTCAGTATGGAAAATAAGTTTAGTTCTCAGGTTGTTTTCCAGCACTAAAGGTGCTGGAACTCTGGCGCTTAGGACCAGAAAATTTCAACCTAATTCTTATTTATTTATTTTTTTATTTATTTACTCATTTGTTTGTTTATTTACTTCAAGTGTTCTTTCTGCTGCAGTTCTTCTGAGGGTTGCCACACAAAATTTCATTGTACTGCGTACAATGACAATAAAGTATCTTATTTTATTACAACACACGCATTATCTGACACTTCTTGTTCTATGCAGGTTGTGGCAAGCCAGAGCCTAACCCGGAAACACAGGGCGTAAGGCTGGAGGTTGAGGTAACACACCCAGGACGGGACGCCAGTCCATCACAAGACACCCCAAGCGGGACTCAAACCCCAGCCCCACTGGAGAGCAGGACCCGGCCAAACCCGCCGCACCACCACGCCCCCCTTATCTTATCTTATCTTATCTTATCTTATCTCTTAAATATTTAAAATAATATTTAATATAAATTTGAGTTCTGTGCATGTATAATGCTCATGTTCCTGTATTTGTAAATAATTTATTTTATTTATAATTTAAAATTTCATTTTCTCCCAGTAGCGGCCCAGCCGTGGCCCAGTGTGCAGGACAACATACCAGTCGTGAGCAGTGAATAAAGTCTCTGCTGAGAGCAGCATATTTAAGCCTCCTCGCTATGTGTTTATCTTGTGCCTCAGAATATTGGCATTGCTCACGGTGAAGAAAGAGCCCCTCAGCGGGGGCTGAGCTTCGGTTTAAATTAGAGCAGAGCTCTGAATGGCCCTCAATGTGCCCCATAAGCCCTGGCGCTCCAGTGATCGCACGGCGCGCACCGACACGTGTGGTAAAGAACACGAGTGGTTACCGTGGAAGTGGGCTGCTCGCTTGGCAGCGTGTGCGGCGTGGAAGGGGCACAATCGCAACTCTGTGCGGCTCCGCACAGTGAAGCCGCTCACACACCAAACAGACGAGCCTCTGTAAGCCTTTCTCACGGGTGCTGCTTGACACGCGTGTCTAAAGAAAACACCCTTGGGCTGAGATCGGCCGCAGCGGCCCCACCTCGTCCTCTTCGTCACGGCTCAGAACTTCCATCGCAGCTTCTCCGCAGTCCGACAAGCACCGAGGAACCGAGAGCAGTTGAGTCTGCAAGAAGGAACCTGCTGTTGTACCTCTAAACTCTTTCACTTTGTGAATTAACTGAATTATTTCAGCTGAACCTTATGGCGAAAATGTAGGCAAATAGATATTGGTAATATCAGGATAGCTCTTCCCACATGGTCATGGAGGGGGTGGTCTGGTCATCCAGCTGACCAGTCATTAGTGGTAAACAGTCCATGACCAGTCCATGATAGTGATCTTGTGATACGTCACTAAAATGCTGTAAAAATCTTTAACAAATCTTAATAAAATATTTTTAGTGTTGTGCATTTACAGTCGTATCCTTACAAATCACTTTAAATGCTGAAATCAAATATTGAGACGCAATATAGAAAGAAATGTGTTGAAATGAAATTTCAAATAAATATATTCGAATAAATATTCAGAAAAATATCGACTTTTTCCCCATTATCCTAACACAAAAAAGAAAAATAAGTGACAACCTTAAAGAGAGAGGAGGCCGGTGCAAAGAATAACAATCCCTTCCAATTTTGTGTTTCCAAAAAAAACCAAAAAAAAAAAACAAAATGTGACATATTGGGTTTTCAGCTTGAAAAATCACTTTAAATATTGAAATTGATTTTTTTTTTTTTTTAAATTTTGGGAATCATTTGAGACCAACCACATTTTTCAGATTTTTCCAATATTGAAAAGTACATTAAAAAAATTATATTGCTACGCACTGGACAGTCTAGTTCTTTCAATATCTGGTCATCAGAGGTCAGATTAAGTATTATAGATTTAAAAATGTTATTGGTATCTTAAATTCTTCATGTTTCTTTCAGTCTTTTCCACTTATAGGTTGTAAGAATGACACGGCACCATCGTTTGGAAATCATCATAGTCCATCAGAAATAAAACACGAGTAAAACAAAGAGTCCTGTTCGTGTACTACAGCAAAACGACTCCATTCCAATCCATTTAGTAACTCATTTTAGATAATTCCAGACCAGCCTCCAGACACTCCTGTCACCTTTTCTCACGAAAGACAACTTGATGCCGTACGCTGATTTAAAACTCATACATATCATACCCGCAAGGCATATTTCACACAAACTGCTGCTGGGAAAATAAACAAAACAGAGAAATTAATATTCCAAGAAGAAATGATGTTTCTTGGCACTTTCATATACTTATTCTGGAAATGTGAGCGGATACAAACACACCGGAACAGGGTTCATTCAACAATTCAAAAAAAACACTTTCAGCACTTTTTCAGTCTGTCTGAAACCACTTATCCCATAGAGGGTCACAAGGAGCCAGCACCTAACCCGGCAACAAGGCTGGAGGGGGAGGGGACACACCCAGGACAGGACTCCCGTCCATCACAAGGCACCCCAAGAGGGACTCAAACCCCACACCCACTGAAGAGCAGGACTGGGTCCAACCCACTGCACCATTGTGCCACCACACTCCCCTTCAGCAAGAACTTTGTCTTGTTAAAGCACAACGCCAACGCTGTTCTTCCCGAAGCTATGGAACATGGCCTGATCACTCTCACACATTTGATTTGGCAAATAATGTATTTTAATGACTAGTCCACGCCTCTGTAAATATGTGGATAATTTTCTTCCTGTTGAAAAACGAACACTGGGTCCACGTGACAGCTGAGAGGAGTCCTGCACCAGCAGGATTCATCAGATGGTGATACATGATCACACCTGTGAAATACCACAGGTGTATTATAACACCTTTTGGCCCTTTTTCATGCATGTTGGCTATGTTCATAAAACTAATAAAAAAAGAAGAAATCACGTAATAGTACAATATGGGACAGATAGGTCAGTGAAACTGTCCTCTAAAATATAACAAATGATGTCCTCATGAAGCAAGACAGCTGTTCCACATCTGGATCTGGTTTCGCTACTCCATGCTGTTGTGTTGGAGGGGCTTTTTCTGGCTTTGTGACTCCTGTCCCCTTAAGCCCTAGACATAAGATGGACTAGTGTTGTCCACCACAGGCAGGAGACACCATCCAAGCAGATGCAGAGCAAGCGGAAGGTCTAGTTTCATGAGAACAGCCAATCCGGGAAGTCCAGCTCATCCAGCCTGGTCTCCCCTTGGACATTCCAGTGCCGTTCCACTTGTACCATTCACTGCCACGGCAGCATAGCCTAGGGCACTGCATTCTTTGCCAGGCGGACTAGGTGTTGGTGCACTGGGCGTGTGGCTCTGTGGGTACTTTGGCCTGTAAACAGCTCTCCTTGATGTTCAGGATATGGGCCGCAGGACCTACCCAGACCAGGGCCCCTCACCCATAACCCCACCCCAGCTGCACGCCGCTCAGCCAGTCTCCCAAGGAGTGACATCAGACACGTCACGGACGTGAATTTGAAGAGCGGATGCTTCCCCGGGCGTGAAAACGAGGACACTTTGGGCATAAAGAAAGGACATCTTTTGTGTGGGGACGCTCAAAGCCTGTCGCTTTGAGACACTCCCCCGGCTCCTAGTCTTACGCGAGACCCTCCGTCGTCAGGCAACCCATTTACCCCATTGTTCTCGCACTAGTTTCCCGTCAGCACTGTGTGGGCCTGCTGGCTGCGGGTTCGAGCTGCGCGCCCTCACTCCCTGATGCCCCAAGGAGCTCGAGCACCAAGTCTTCAAACCAGCATAAAGGGCACAGAAGTTAAACAAGTGGAAAAAGCACCAGACTTTTACCCTGCCAAGGTGTACGGCCTCAAGGACTCCATACTTAGCATGAAGTGTACAAGCCAACTGGAACAAAATGTGCCGGAGCCTCTCAAGCTCCTTCGGATGGCGAAACGACACTTTCAGACTTCAAAGTGCTCACATTTTCTGTTCGTTCTCCTTATTTTCTTGCGGTCGAACTGAATCATCTCCTTTTTTTTGTTCCATAAGGCCCCGGAAAAGTTGCGAACAGTGTTTGAATCCTTCGAAAACTCACCATCAGAGCCGACAGTGTCCAAGTGTCCCGGGTAGTCCTGTCCCGTGTCCCTGTAGTCCACCCAGTTGATCCCCTCCAGGCTGTCATAGTTGGAGCGAGCGTTGTCCTCCACAGGGACGACGGTGAAGTGCGGCATGTTTCCCCCCCGGCGGGTGGGACTGTGGGAGTGCGGGCCCTCGCTCGAGCTCCACGGGCGCTCCCTGCTGCCGTCCTGGGAGAAGCCGAGGCGTCTCGGCGCATTCCTGCACAGTTTGGTCACTTCCTCCCGAGGAAATTACCATAGCGCCCGGCTCCACCCACAAGGCCAGCCCCCAGCAGCCCGCTGTGAATGGGGGGCTGTTCTGACCCAGCCTCCCCCCGAGGGCCCGTGGCAGCCGCTCCTCTCTAAAGGAGGCTCCAGGACACAAAGGAGAGCAACGCGCTGTCGGACCCCGCAGCTGCACTGTGTCCATGGTGTCCACACAGCTCACGCACTCAGGAGTCGTGGTACGGAACAGGGTTACGCTCCTGGGAAGCTTTCGCACATGGAATCATCAACGTGGCACTTTGGAAACTGCTCGGAATGGGGGAGGAGGGGAGAAGAGCAGGTAAAAAGACTTCCGCTGTGCAGCGGAAAGGGTTAAAAAAAATCCCTCCATCTAAATCCATCCTTTCCAGCTCTTCATAAGTCTTTATATTTTAAACGTTTAGGTAACAATATTCAGTGTGTGTTTTAATGATAGTTTACTTTCATTTTAAGTTCATCGGTATCATCATTTCATTTTCTTCTTCACGGCAAACAGGTTTGACAAATGGTATATTTTTTTTGACAAATGATATATTTTCCCACACTCCTTTGTTTAAGAATGCCAGATTGAGCTAGGATTGTTATAATTTCACTGCTTCATATACACCCTAAACCACACCGCAAATACTCTTTAGATGGCGTTTCCTAAGAAACGTAGACATTTGCAAAGGTATCGAGCGAAAGTTTTTGGAGCGCAGCAGAAGCTACTGAAAATGATTATTAAATACATACTTTGCTTATCGTCACTATGCAGCGTGTTTTTCCATTGAAGGTATGTACAATCGTTCAAAGGATTCAAACATTGTTCGTAAATCTTAATCATTAACAATGGGTTTATAGGCAATACGCTTAAACAGCTGGGTTTTCATAGGGATGTCAGTGAAATATATATATATATTTTATATGATGGGGGGGGGGGTGTGGTGGTGCAGTGGGTTGGACCACAGTCCTGCTCTCTGGTGGGTCTGGGGTTCAAGTCCTGCTTGGGGTGCCTTGTGATGGACTGGCGTCCCATCCTGGGTGTGTCCCCTCCCCCTCCGACCTTATGCCCTGTGTTACCGGGTTGGCTCTGGTTCCCTGTGATCCTGTATGGGACAAGCGGTTGTGAAATGTGTGTGAATTTTATTGTCAAAGACAATTTTATTATAAATGTATTATTTACTTAAAAGGGGAGGGGACAGCTGATAGTGTAGTGGTTAGCAGAATTGCTCTTAGACCCAAAGGTTGCAGGTTTGATTCCCACCTCTGGCTGTAGTACCATTGAGCAAGGTAATTACTCCTGTAAAATTACCCAGCTGTGTAAATAACTATAAGCTGCTTTCAAAAAAAATCTTCAGCTAAATGTAATTTATAAATTTTATTGTCAAACACAAATATGGTTACAATTATCAGATTATAGCTCTAGTGCCTATATTTAGAAATTATGTTATTTTAAGCATGGTACTTGCACTTGTTTAAACATTTTAGTTCTTTTAAGATACCCCACAGTGCCCAGGGTGACAAATTCCCAGTTCGGGCAAACGGGACAAGAGGTTGACTCAAGGGATGGTGCAGATGGGGTTAAACAGGAGGTTAGCATCAAGGCGATGGAGCGCAGGGGTGTTCTGGGCACCTGTTCCCTGCTCCCGAGGCCACACGTTGCTCGCAGACACACGGCAGATCTATCCATTCTTTAAAACAGGTGGTATTTCTGACACCTAGATGGATGCAGGACACATGCTTGTTAACCACACTATAACATGATGCTCTATAAAATCCCCAAGCGCACGTCTCCATAAATCAAGACTTGTCTCGGTTTGATGGTGACGTTTCACAGTGAAGAAGATTCCCAGCGAACAGCGAAGTCCTCTCTTCTCCAAATTCCATCATTCTGTCACACACAACAATGCTTTTTGCCCGCAGTTACCCTGAGTGCGTCTTTATGGCACAGCTGTAGAAAGACGCACAGCAGCCAGTCCCCTCAATTTTTCCGAGCGCGTGTGTTCATGGTGTGACTAAAACTACTAAAACTTCCCCTGATGTGGTGTACGGTAAGACGGATCAGTGGGCAGCAGGCACTTGGCCCACTCACGATGACTCATTCGCTCGGAAAAGACCGAGCGGGAGGGTAGAGACTTCCGGAAAACCTTTGCGCTAATGAACACGGCAGGAAGCCTTCTAACAAGTAGGTGGAACATTCCAGCAAACTGACTCCATCAGGGCTACTGCCGGGGACGGGTGAATCCCCAGACCACCACAGAACTGAGCAGCTACGAGCAGGACCCCTCTGCTGGAGTGATGGACCGGCTCACACGCAGCCTAGGCGCATGAGTCGAGTCGTCATCACACTTGATCCTGGAACATGACATACCGGTGCATGTTAAATATGCCGTGGACGGAAGTGGGCGAACGTTCGGAAGTAGAACATCATCAATCACATGATCAGACGAAGTGAACAAATACTAGACATTTAGGTGTTATTCTTGCGATTTGTCAGAAACTTGTCTGAATACAAACTCTGTTGTAGAGGGTTTAAGAACCTACTACAGAATACAAAAAAAATGCATAGGGTGTATAAGAAATATGTCACGTCCATGCCCACAACACAAGCAACAACACCTGACTCTGCACTAGCTCCTGAGTAATCGCTCACCCTATAAAGACCCTCTTCAGCTCCCGTACCGTTGCGGAATCTCGTTTGGGACAACCGTCCTTCCTCGCATTACTTCGCACACACACTTGCTCTATTCTTTGTCGACGATCTCCGGTTTTTGACTCCTTGCTTCGTTTTCCGACCACGTCCATGGATCCTCGTTCCTGTCCTGTTCGCCGATCCACCGACCCTTTGCCTGTCCCTGGTTTTGAGAACTTGCCTCTTCCCTCAACTTCAGATGAACAACGCTGCACTTGGGTTCAGCAGTCCCGGCTCCCTGTGTTCCGCATGACAATATATGAGCATTAGTGTAGATAAGCAAAGTATTCTTACTTGATCAATACAGGGGTAAACACCTTGACTGTATTGCACCTGTTCCACACATGGCAGGGTTTATTTGCTGTGAGAATAAAGTCAAACTCTTATTGTGATGGAGTCAATTCAGCATTGTCATTTTCGGAGAAAATGGGCAAAAATATGTCACCAAAATAAGGGGGTGCGGTGGCGCAGTGGGTTGGACCACAGTCCTGCTCTCCGGTGGGTCTGGGGTTGGAGTCCTGCTTGGGGTGCCTTGCGACAGACCGACGTCCCATCCTTGGTGTGTCCCCTCCCCTTCTGGCCTTATGCCCTGTGTTGCCGGGTAGGCTCCGCGACCCCATATGGGACAAGCGGTTCAGAAAATGTGTGTGTGTATGTCACCAAAAATTGAATAAACTACTAGAATAAACTGTTTTTATCCACAACTGTGATAACACCAACATATTTCGTAATTCCTGCAACGATTATTTCTACCTTGCCTTTAAATGTTACATTTTCATTCATTCATTCATTCATTCCGTTGAGGATTACTTTGCAGGGAAAGGCTGCAGGGTCTAATAGCATCACACACTTTCATTTAGTAAAACCGAGTTCCACATAATAAGTTTCGCTAGGTTTCTTGTTCCGTTTGGTGCTGGTGCTCAATATCTCGTACCTTGGATGAATCAGCTGGTACGGTGGTTCCATTCCTGATCCCATTGGTCCAGGAGGCAGGTCCACAGTGGAAGTAGGCTGAGTGGGCAGGCCCAAACATTCCTTTCTTCAACAACAGTCTCCAGCTCCTCCTGGGGGATCCCAAGTTGTTCTCAGACTGACCGAGAGATACAATCCACGCAATGTGTCCTCGTCTGCCCCGGCCTCCCTCCCAGCGAGACGTGCCCAGCACAACCCCAGCGGGAGCCAACCGGGGGCGTGCCAGACATGCCAAAACAACATCCCAAACCACCTCAGCTTCTTCCCTCTCTGCATGAAGGGCCAGAGACTGTACTCCACAGCTCTCCTAGATCACCAATCTCCTCACACAGTCACAGAGACCATGCGGAGGATCTTCATTTTGGCCACTTCTATCCAAAGTCCAGTTTTTTCAGCTTTTATACAAATAACAGTTTGTGAAAATATACGACTTGATACATTTTATCACCCTCGCATCCAAAACCACAGCTGAGGTGCTTTAAGGCTCCAGCATTACCTGCTGTACCACCATGTCTCTTATGATAATATTGACTTTATTCAAAGGACCATAGGACCAAAGGACCAACTAGACAGCAGTAGAGCTAGGTTCATACTCACTGTGAAAAAAATATATTTAAAACTTTGAGCGAGGTCCTCACTCAACCATTGTTACAAATGCTCCAGTCATACACACATTGGTTGAAGCTGCTTGTCCTGAGGTGAGGGAACACACCCTGGATGGGATGCCAGTCCGTCACAAGGCACCCCAAGTGAGACTCAAACCCCAGACCTGCCAGGGAGCAGGACCCAGCCAAGTCTGCTGCACCACCATGCTCCCAATCACTCCAGTCACACACACACACCATCTGAAACCACTTGCCCCATGTGGGGTTGAGGGGAGCTGGAGCCTAACCCGGAGCACAGGGCGTAAGGCTGGAAGAGGAGGGAACACAGCCAGGACAGGACACCAGTCCATTGCAAGGCACCTCAAGCAGGACTCGAGTCCCAGACCCAACAGAGAGCAGGACCTGATCAAAACCACTGCACCACCATGCCTCCCTCTTCCTGCTAGTCATCACAATGCAAATACAGTGTGTGCTCATTAAATACCCATTTAGCAAATGCATACTCATAGACTTGAGTTGTCTTAAAATTAAGAACAGAGTTTTATAAATGTGTTTTATAAACATTGTTAAATAACTCATTTATTAAAAATAATTAGAATTATTATAGTTATTTAACAATATTTTTGTTGATTAAAGTTATTATATTGGCCAATCCACTGCATGAAAAAAGTTATGTTTACTGACCCTATTAGGATATAAACAGGCCTGGCCCATTCCCACCAATTAATTGTCATAAGCCGCTGCTTGGTGCTCCGCCGCCTAACAAATCACTTGCCTTAGAGACAGCTGCTACTTTGAAAATCTGTGAATGCCTATCATACTGCAATATGAGGGACTACAGGAGGGAAGTGGCTGACCTAGTGAAGTGGTGCCGCGACAACAATCTCTCCCTCAGTGTTACAAAACAAAGGAGTTGATAGTCGATCCACGGAGGAGGGAGCAACACTCATCACTGCATATTGGTGAGACTGGTGGAGAGAGTGAGCAGCTTCAGATTCCTGGGTGTTCACATTACTGAAGATCTCACCTGGTCTCACAACACTACACATCTGGTGAGGAAATCACGTCAGCATCTGCACTTCTTGAGAAGGCTGAGGAAATTTGGCATGCCAAGCCGAATCCTCAGAAGCTTCTATAGGTGTGCGATCGAGAGCGTCCTCACCAGCTCTATCACACTGTGGTTTGGAAGCTGCATAGTACAGGATCGTAAGGCTCTACAGCGAGTGGTGAGAGCTGCTCAAACCATCTCTGGAACGTCCTTACCATCACCAGAGAGCCTATACCAGGCTAGAACCATCAGGAGAGCCACTAACATCATCAAGGACAACAGTCATCCCCAGCACAGCCTTTTCACACCCTTTTACCATCAGGCAGACGCTACAGGAGTGTTAAAGCCAGAACTTCAAGGCTGAAAAACAGTTTTTACCCACAGGCCATCAGGCTTGTGAACGGCACCCGTCCACTGCATCTCCACCCATCACAGCAGACACAATTCACCCTCTGAGCCTGAGAGGTATCAATTACCCCCCATCCCTCCTACACACACATACACATCCACAATGCCAATATCATCAGAGACCACAGACTACCTCCGCATACCTTGCGTATGCAAATACACACCCCCCTTTCAACTACGAATAGACCCAATCTACCTCTGCAGGACTTTGCACATATACGACTCCCATGTTTATATTGCGCACTGCACACTTTATATATGTATATAACTTTGTTTCTTGGATTTTTGCACTAATAGTAATTTTTGTAAATTTGTGATTTACTCCTTGTGTTTTTTTTTTCCTTATGTGCTTACAATTTATGTCATACACTGCTGAGCAGATTCAAAGAGAAAGAATTTAATTGTATGGTGTAACAAACTGTTTACTGTACACATAACAATAAACTCTTGAACATACATATAATAGACCTCTCAGAAGTGAAAGAGTGCATCAAGCAATAGACAGGACTTTGTCAACATTAAGTTATACTACCTTCGTTCAGAGGTAACACCGTTAACACAGTCCCCTTAACGGTTGAACACTTATTTAAATTACCCAGCAACCCGTATGCAAATCACAGCTATTTTCAGTGCAGTCCCCACCGCTACCACTAGGAGTAGTGTGGGACATGACATTGCATTTATACTGTTGTTATTTTTATCATAATTGTTCACACAATCTTTGAACTCTGTCAGAATTTTGAATTGTAGAATTTATTTTTTAAAATGTATTTGACTGTTATTTTTCAGTAGTGATTAATGATATTGGTCATTGCTATCACTGTTCTTTGTCAAAGTGCAAAGCTGCTAATTTACAGCTGCTAAATTACACTTGATTTTGTTTTCTTTTGTTGTTAAAATATTTTATTTATTGAAAAAAAATCTGTCCCCATGATGCATATTTCACTGAGTTGTGCAGCAAGATTTAAAATGTAAACCTAAGATCATGTACAGTACCAAGTTAAAGGGCACAAATGTATGCTTTGAAAATATGCTCCATATTTGAGATGAATAATATCTTCATATTCTTCATCACAACCGTTCCCTTGATAACTTATTTTTTTCTCCAGGTAAAACTTACTTTGCTGCTTATAGGTTTTTTTTTTTTTTACATTACGTATATATATATATCTCTTGTATATGTGTGTGTATTTTATGGTGCTGCAACTACTGTGAATGTCCCTCTGGGATGAGTAACGTTTCATTCATTCATTCATTCATTCATTCAGTGGAACACTGTCATTAACAAATATCTCAACGCTGGCCGCTAGGGGGCAGTACTGACTTTAAAAAAAACACACAAAACATGAATATCAGTATAGCAGCTCTTGGGTTTCCCATTTCTCAAATGGCAAATAAACAATAATTACATTTTATTCTGAGCAAACTCTTTAGATGAGACACAGCCCAAAGGAACAGCTGACCACTTCTCATCGATGTCTCCGAGGATCCTGATATTGATGCTGTGCTGTGGATTGTCATTTCCACAGACATGGAGCCGCACCGGAAAATAATATTTCAAAAACAAAATGCAGAATGTGGCTATTCATAAACATGGATATAAGCAGAATGGCAGCTGTCGCTTTTACCTACGCATTTTGATAGATTTACCCTATAACAATGTATTCATGTGCATGACTGCGAATCTGAAATGCAGCTTATCATGAGCGAACACAGTAACAGAAAAAAAGTTCATATGGTGATATTTTACACATTTTTTGCCATTTTTACCATCTGACATTTTAAAATTTCTGGCATTTGGTTTCTCTGAATACAAAGTGTTTTTTCACACTGACTCACACAGCTCTGCACCATACTAACCCTATTTCAAGTGCTATTCCTTCAACATGTTTCTATTAGTTTGCAATTAGTGTTTAAGTTTGAAGGAATGCATTAATTGTGCAAATACTTGAGAGTTGTTTCATGTTTGGCTTTATCCTTCTGCTCAATTGCGTGCAGCTGGGGAAGCTGGTGCAGGTCAGTATTTTGGATGCCTTCTGTGCCGTACACGTGACTTTTTTTTTGGACGGAGGTACGAGGGCAGTTTCCTTGGAAAATGCGTGCTGCTATGTCGGCAGCTGTTCCGCTGTAGTGACCACCTCTGTGGTGGGAAAGAAAAGTGTCCCAGGGCCCCAGTGATGACAGGGGCCACAGATTTGGGAGCTGGGGCCAAAAAGACACTTAGCGCAATCTGATTAGAGGTGGCTGCTGGCATTCAGAGCGGTTGGGTCTGATGCAGAGAACAATACATGGCATGGCTTAATTGGGGCACTGGAGGTGGTGTGGGGTGGGGTGGGTAAAATCCGTGCAGGGTATTAACATTCATTTCCCCCAGTGGGAAAGAGAAAGGCCTCCCTGGACAGGAGGTCACAGAAAAAATTTGGGAAAATAAAACTGAAATCATTGTTTCTAACAGCTGAATACAATGAAAAAGCAAATCTAAGTTTCTTTAGTGTAGTGAGCAAATATTAATATTTCTCCAGGGAACACGTTTCAGTTTTTATTTCTTGGAGCAGCATGGCGGCACAGCGAGTAGCACTGATGCGGGTTTGATCCCCACTCGGTCTGCGGGGAATTTGCATGTTCTCCCCATGTCTGCGTGGGTTTCCACTGGGAGCTCTGGTTTCCGCCCACAGTCGAAAGACGTGCTGTTCAGGTTCACCCATAGTGTGTGAGTGAGTGACAGAGAGAGTGTATGGATGACTGACCCATTGTAAGTAGTGTATCTAACAGTGTAAGTCACCTTGGTGAATAAGGTGTGTGGGCTGATAACACTACATAGAGTTCACTGGAAATCGCTTTGGAGAAAAGCATCTGTTAAATAAATGTAAATGTTGTAGTGTTTAGAATAGAAAATTATTAATTAGAGAAAGGTTATTAACAGCTGAGTTCAGGAAATGGCCCTTCTGGGCCAAACGCCAAGCTTTGACTGCACAACTCAGGAAAGCACTGACTCTCCTTCGCATCGTGAATTTGGTAACTCTTTAAAAAAAAAAAAAAAGGTTTTATATGTGCAGTTGCTGAACAGGTTCACATCTGGTCATTTCACACGTGATGTTTTATGATTCATTCAGCTGGATATGTCACTAAAAGGTTAACACTTTGTCAGCGGGACCTGAATTGCAAGTTTTTTTGGTTAAGATCTCTAGAGCAGCAGGTGGTGTAGTGGTCAGAGTCTCAGACTCTCAAACAAAAAGTTCCAGGCTTGAATCCTCCCTCCTGTGGTTAAAAACCTTGAGCATGGTACTTACCATATAACTGCTCCAGTAAAAAAAATTGCTCTGTTATACACACACACTTTCTGAACCACTTGTCCCATATGGGATTGTGGGGAACCAGAGCCTAACCTGGCAACTCAGGGTGTAAGGCTAGAGGGGGAGGGGACACACCCAAGACAGGACATCAGTCTATCACAAGGCACCCCAAGCAGGACTCAAACCCCAGATCCACTGGAGAGCAGGACCCAGTCCAACCCACTGAGCCACTGCACCCCCTTGTGCTGTTATATAAAGAAGTAAATCAGTGTAAGAAGCTTGACACTATAAGTTGCTTTGCAGAAAAGTGTTGGATAAATGTGAACTGAATGTATATAAGCAAATTTATATAATAACTAATAAATGTATAATAGTCTTAACGCACACATTGTCTGAAACCGCTCATCCCAAGTGGGGTCACAATGAACCAGAGCCTAACCTGGCAACACAGGGATAGAGGGGGAGGGGACACACCCAGGACGGGAGGCTAGTCCGATGCAATGCACCCCAGGAAGGACTCGAACCCCAGACCCACCAGAAAGCAGGCCCCGGCCAAACCCGCTGCCCCACCTCACCCCCCTATAATAATTGTCATGTATGATAAATAAATTAATGTGGACACTCAGGTTAACGGCCCAGCTTCCTCACAATAAACTCTGAAATATGAGGGAAATAACATTTTTGCTTTGTTGCAGATAGTTTTTGATTTTTTTCCCCACTTTTGAGGGCAACTCGGTCATCGTTATAAAAGCCTTAACAATATCAAAGGCAGCCCAGTTCAGAGAAATTTGTTTTTTTTTTTTTGAGAAATTGTCTTATCAGTGTTTGTACAGTAAACTTACTTTACTTATACAATAAACAAATTCAGTTGCGGTATTTGAGCTGAATCTTTTCTCCAAAGCGATTTGGAGTCCGAAGTTACTTACAGTGATTTGCCTGTTTACATAGCAGGGTAATTTTTGCAGCATCAAACTGGAGAAAGTACCTTGGTTTCAAGGGTATTGCGGTAGGTGGGGCGGGGGTGGATCTGAAACTTGGTGCTTTGGTGCTTGCGTCATGAACGTCAGAAGTGTGAACCTGTTGCTCCATTTGCTTGACAGTTAAATATCTAAAAAAAAAAAAAAAAAAAAAAATTCATTGCACCACAAAACCAATCAGAACAACATTTTCAAAGTTCCCAGTGGGACAGATTTCTTATGGATGCAAGGAATGGAATGGGGGTGCAGTGGCGCAGTGGCGCAGTGGGTTGGACTACAGTCCTGCTCTCTGGTGAGTCTGGGGTTCAAGTCCTGCTTGGGGTGCCTTGTGATGGACTGGTGTCCTGTCCTGGGTGTGTCCCCTCCCCCTCCAGCCCTACACCCTGTATTGCCGGGTAGGCTCCGGTTCCCTACGACCCTGCATAGGACAAGTGGTTCTGAAATGTGCAATGAATAAAAGCACAAAATTCTGTTTCTGTCTGACTCCAGGACATTGTATGATGCAACACCAGTAAAGTGCAGTAGTGGCTAAGAATATGGGAAAACAGTAGGATATTAAATCTGCACCCACTGGTGCTCTTCTATTGCTGCCTGACCAGTGGAAAGCTGAGCTTTCCCTGAAGACTGTGCGCTGGATGCTCGTCTGGATCTTTTTTCGGCCCCTGCGGCCGCTTTCCAAGGCGACTCGTGAGGAAGGCGTCCAGAGCACGGGCCAAACTCCCGAGATAAGAGCACGGATATCCTACCCCTAATCTGTCTTTCCTATAAACACCTAATGCACTCTTTCAGCATATCAGGAAACCACTGGAGCCTCATAAGTGAATCAACAAGGCGCGAATCCTGTTAAAAAGGCAGCGCATTTTATTATGTGCTGGCAGGAAGGGATCGGGGTGGGATGTCAAGGCAAGCATCTAGCTGCAGGCTGGAGCATTTCTCTTTTTGACAGCGAGAGTATGTAATGTGTAACTCGCGATCAGACTGCCGACTCCCACAGTTTGGTTCTGCTATCCGCCGTCTGCTTAGCGCTCTGAATGTGGGTGCGACCCTCAGGTATCAACCTACCTGCACATCAGTACTGCTGGCAAGATCACAGAAGTCAAGCTGAATGCATAGGAGTGGAGCCGGATGCTGCCTTTCAGGGCTCTGTTGTCACCCTACCGTACTATACGTGATCTGTCCGGAGGTCCATAAGAAGTGACCCACATTAAAAATACCCAGGCATTCATTTAGGGGACACTTTGCTCCAAAGTGCCTTACAATGATTTAGCCATTTACATAGGTGGGCAACTTTTTTATTGCATCGATTCAGAGTAAATGCTTTCATCAAGGGTACTACAGCAGGAGGTGGGATTCAAACCCTCCTTTGTGCTGAAAGATAGCAACACTTACAGTAAATGTAGGTGATTCACTTGCATTCCACATTTCAATGCTATAATATGTGAGCGAGTCAGCCCACAGACTGCTGCAATCAATAGATAAAAAAACAAAAACAGAATTCAGTAAAAATCATCATTTGTGTAATTCATGTAAGTTAAACTATGTAAATTGGCCATGCTTTGGGGAAAAAATTACACTAAAATGTCCCACAGTGACCCACTATAACAAGCTACAATGCCCAGGATGGCTGACCTCCAGAGATTTGTTTTTCTCCTAATTTCTTGTCCTCTGAGTTAGCTGTTGTTTTCCTTTCTTCATTTGCCAGATCACTTCTTATATATTTTAGGACCTGAAAAGCCAGTTTTTTGGTTATGATCTTTGGAGCAGCAGGCGGTGTAGTGGCCAGAGTCCCAGATTCTCAAACAAAAGGTTCCACGCTTGAATCCTCCATTCTATGGCAAAAACCTTGAGCATGGTACTTACCATATAACTGCTCCAGTAAAAAATTGCTGTTATATGAATGAGTAAATCAGTGTAAGAAGCTTGACACTATAAGTTGCTTTGGAGAAAAGTGTCTCTAACCCTAATAAAGTAGAAACAGCAGTTATGTGAACTCCTACTTTTACTCAAGTATGTTCATGGACAACTATTTGAGACTTTTTTTAAAGTAGCGGTACTTTTACTTGAGGTTTTTTTGACTACTCACCTCTGATCTCTTATTACCTGCAATACAATATTTCATCCTGTTTGTCCAAGTTCTCATGTACGGATATGACACGGTCATGGACGTGTGTTACTGTAATGTCCGGACATAGACTTATGGCGAGCTCAAGTGCGGAGGCTATACACAAGTACACAGGGCAAAGGTGATACGACGAACACAGAACAGAGAGACGCACAGGGTGTTCGGGCAAAGGCAGTAAATGACACGGGTACGTGACTAGACCACAGAGGTGTGATGGAAAACAGCACTGGAACATGGGAGCAGAAGATTGGTGCAGACAGGATAAGAACTTGGGACTGGAACATAAACACACTAGTAAGAGGACTTGGGAAACAGGTGAGTAAACAACGATTGTTTGGATATCTCAAGTAAGTTAAGAGCTGATCAAAAATCCACAACCTTCGGTATGTTCTTTGCTTCTTTAAGATCTGTTGGTTGCTGATTATTATATTACAAAGCGGTGAGCGGGTTCGGGTTGCTAGGACAGAGTGGCACCTCATATATGGGATGTCTTCAGTTATGAGGGCAGTGCCCTTCTCCATCTACCCATTGCAATCAACCAGACCTTCTTCAACTCTCCTTTAATGACTATGTTTCATTTTACATTTATTCATTTACACTTTTTTCCAAAGCAACTTGCAATGTTAGACAGATAACAAATATTTAGCCCTTTACACAGCTGAGTAATATTACTGGAGCAGTTTTTTTTTAGGGTAAGTACCTTGCTCAGGGGTACTGCAGCCAGAAGTAGGAATCAAACCTGCAACCTTTGGATCCAAAGGCAACAGCGCTAACCACTATAGTGCTAGCTGCTCTTCTTCTTCTTCTTCTTCTTCTTCTTCTTCTTCTTCTTCTTCTTCTTCTTCTTCTTCTTCTTCTTCTTCTTCTTCTTCTTCTTCTTCTTCTTCTTCTTGTCACAGAGGGGATGCGGTGGCGCAGCGGGTTTGACCGGGTCCTGCTCTCTGGTGGGTCTGGGGTTCGAGTCCTGCTGGGGGTGCCTTGTGATGGACTGGTGACCTGTCCAGAGAGTGTCCCCTCCAGCCTTGCACCCTGTGTTGCCGGGTTAGGCTCCGGTTTGCCGTGACCCCTTTAGGGACAAGTGGTTTCAGACTGTGTGTTGTTATTATTATTAATTAATTATTTTAAATAGAGCACTTCCTTCCCTCCTGCCACTGTCCTTAAAAAAACATTTTGCTCTCCTCATTAAGAAAACAATACGCCTTTGACTGTGAATCGCTTATACCTTGTTGCATTATGGTAATGATAATGTTTTAAAATCGATTACTTTTTTAAAATATGATGGGTCATAATATGAATAGTTTGTTTTTCGAAATGATGTTGAAGGCTGGCACTTTCTTTCAGGCTAATTAATGGAAATGAAGAAAGACGTCATTTATGATCGCTCACGAGATTGACCTCTCGCCGTCTTTATTTAGGCCCTCAGCTGAATGAAAACAAGCAAGGAAGTAAAATAATAATAACAACAAACCGAACAGCAAGTTATCAGTACAAATGTCTTTCTGTGACCAATGTCAAGAGGCCGGTCCCGCTCAGGGAAGTGGCCTCCCAGGAAATCCCTAACAGATGGGTTGGATAACATCAGAAGCTCCCGCTTAATCTGACAGGCTGCAGAACTTGTGCCGGTCCAAACCAGGTTAGGTGAGATGCGGATCTTGCCCTGAGTCAGAGAAACAAACATGCTCTTTGGTCTTGTTTATATTTGCGCCCTTAGGCCTGGGGCCATAAGATTATCGCGGAAATCAACGCCGAGCCTGACGTCCAGAGCTTCGCTTTTACATTTGTTTGTGTTTAGTGTCGGCCTCGTTGTCACGGATATTGATGCAGACTTCCACAAGAGATTTGTGCGCAGCGCCCTGGTCAACCCTTTTATCTCGTGAGAAATTATGTAACGTCATGCGATTTCGACTCGGATCCACCGATACCATCTGCATTCGTACTATTTATTTGAACTTGATCCGAAAGACTTCGTTGCACAGACAAAACTTCTCGATGGGATAATTATCCTTGTCTCTGATGACTTTGGCCTCCCGAGAGGGGCGCCTCTTTAATGTTCAAGTGGATCATATTTGCCTTATTTAGCTGGGACTTTGCTGCTTAGATTTGATTGTCTCAGCGGGGGGCCGTGTTCTTAAAAAGACCCTGTTTACTAGTGCTGCTGGCATTTCCCCCTCTATCTGGCAGCTGTGATTTCTCTTCATGGTCCAGGACAAGAGTCAGGGGCGGTTTCATCACACTGTAAATAGAAGTGCCTTTCGGCACCGAAATTTGGCGGCGCCAAAGTTTCCCATTAAAATCTAAAAATAAATCGTCATCTTGGAGAAAAAAAAAATAATTAAACGCCTTGCTCAATGACAAAGGGTTTGTTTTATTACAAAATTGAAGAACTGCCACCTTATGCGTGATGTAAACATGGTATGATGCATCACTGACCTGTATCTTTGAAATGCTGCAGTTCTGTAGGTAACATCTTCTGTGACATAAACTCCTACTGTATACAGTAAAAAATATGCATCTGTTTACTCCGACAAACTTAACTTTTTCATAATGGTTTCCAATCCGTTTTGAGTCCCTAAGGTATAAATTTGTGCTCTGTACATATGTACTGTAAACATAATTACATTAAAAAAATCGTATAAATTTTAATTTTATTTTTCATCCCTTATCGATTTGTTACTTATCTTTATCAAAATTAATAATTTTTTCTCAAATAGTGTATATGTTATATGGAGGTCATACCTTTATTAATACCAATCGGAGTCTTGTATAAACAGGCCAAAAACACACTGGCAAAGGAGATCAGAGTGGCTAAGAGAAACTACTCTGAAATGCTGAAGAAACAGTTTTCAGCCAACGATCCTGCATCGGTGTGGAAAGGCCTGAAAGACATCACAAATTACAAGACACCATCCCCCAGCACCGTGTCAACTCAACACCTGGCCGACGATTTGAATGAGTTTTATTGCAGGTTCGATAAACCCTGTCTCACACCTCACACCCATTCAGACCCTCTCTCCACGCATCAATTAACACCTCCAGTAACCCCCACCTTCCCCCCTCCTGCACCTTTGATCTGTGAAGAGGAGGTGCGTCGGGTCTTCCTCAAACAGAAGACAAGGAAAGCACCAGGCCCAGATGGCGTCTCACCGGCCTGCCTGACAACCTGTGCTGACCAGCTGGCCCCTATCTTCGCAAAGACCTTCAACAGATCCCTGGAGATGTGCGAAGCTCCTTCCTGCTGCAAACACTCCGCCATCATTCCCATTCCGAAGAAATCCAAAATCACAGGACTTAATGACTACAGACCCGTCGCCTTAACGTCTGTGGTCATGAAGTCACTTGAAAGACTGGTGTTGGACTACCTGAAGGACATCACTGGACCCTTGCTGGACCCCCTGCAGTTTGCTTATTGAGCAAACAGGTCTGTGGATGATGCAGTCAACATGGGACTGCACTACATCCTGCAACATCTGGACAAACCAGGGACTTATGCGAGAATCCTGTTCGTGGACTTCGGCTCAGCCTTCAACACCATCATCCCACACCTCCTCCTGTCCAAATTAACCCAACTCTGTGCCCACCTCCATATGTCGGTGGATCACCAACTTTCTGACAGACAGGCAGCAGATAGTGAGGCTGGGAAAATTCTCATCCAATACTTGCACGATCAGTACTGGCGCCCCCCAGGGATGTGTGCTCTCCCCACTGCTCTTCTCCCTGTACACCAACGACTGCACCGCAAAAGACCCCTCTGTCAAGCTCTTGAAGTTCGCAGACGACACCACACTCATTGGCCTCATCCGGGATGGTGACGAGTCTGCTTACAAATAGGAGGTCAAAGAGCTGGCTGTCTGGTGCAGTCATAACAACCTGGAGCTGAATACGCTCAAAACAGCGGAGATGATTGTGGACTTTTGGAGAAACACCTCAGCATCATCTCCACTCACCATCATGAACAGCACTGTGGCAACAGTGGAGTTATTCAGGTTTCTGGGCACCACCATCTCACAGGACCTGAAGTGGGAGCTCCAAATGGACTCCAATGTGAAGAAGGCCCAGCAGAGGTTGTACTTCCTTCGCCAGCTGAGGAAGTTCAACCTGCCACAGGAGCTACTGGTGCAATTCTACTCCGCAGTCATCCAGTCTGTCCTCTGCACCTCTATAACTGTCTGGTTCGGCTCAGCTATGAAATCAGATATCAGAAGATTACAGCAGATAGTTCGGACTGCTGGAAGAATCATCGGCACATCCCCCCCAGCTCTCCAAGAACGGCACTCGTCCAGAGTCAGTAAAAGGGCTAGCAAAATCATTCTAGACCCCTCACATCCAGGCCACTTCCTCTTCGAACCCTTGCCATCTGGCCGGCGCTACAGAGCACTAAGCACCAGGACAGCCAGGCACAAGAAAAGTTTCTTTCCTCAAGCCATCTATCTCATGAACACCTAAATCTCTCCCCTAGAGAGTAAACCAGTACAATACATAATGCTATTTATATTTATATTTATAGCTTTTTATCACATCATATCTCTTACTCACACTCCCTTGCATTTGTAACTAGTGACTATTTTTGTATATAATATTGGGTACTGTATATTTTTATAAATTTTTCATCCCTTATTCACATACTCTATCTTCTCATCTATCTTGTCACTGTCATTCTGTCTGTGCTGTGGAAGTTCCTGTCACCAAGACAAATTCCTTGTATGTGTGAACATACTTGGCAATAAAGCTCGTTCTGATTCTGATTCTGATTCTGAATTAACATCTAACAGCTGTCAGATTGATTGTAGGGGCACCAAACCCGAGGTCTGGCTCTGAAGCCGCACGTACAGAGATACACAGAGGCACACAAATAAAGAGCATGGGCACAAGGAAACGCACATGTTACAAATGCAATGGGAAACACACATTGAAGCAAAGGAACGGAAATGCGCTAGTGGACTCAAGTGTATCTTTATTAATTTAGAGAGCGAAATCTAAGGAGCGCTGGACCGGTTGTTGCCTTCGGGCGCCAAAAATCCTACTGCGAACCCCAACAAGACTGTATCCTTTGCTGGTCTGTTATGACAGATGGGAGTGATGCAGTGAGGCGGTTACAGTATGGAACATGAGGAGTGCTCCGAAAGAGGTGGGGAAAATTAAACAAAATCATAAGTTCAAATACATTCCGCCTGATGCTAATTGGCAAAAATAATTTATGAAAAAACCAAAGAATATGGATTAATCTTACCGTTTGCAGAAGATGTTTCATGATATCATTTACAATACCTATTTCTGCAATAAGCGTATGTGATGACCCGTTACAGAGACACACAAATCAACTCCCACTTGCTGTATGTACAGTATATGTATATTGTGACTGGATGTGGAGTGGAAGTGGCCACAGGGCAGGACCTAGATCATAGCAAGAATTTAAACCAAAAAAGGTTTTTATTATGAACCAACAGGAAGGAAAGCAGACCTTTCCGGGCCAAAGGCAATAAGCAAGCAGAACAGAACCAACACAAATTTAAAAGTCTTCATCCTCAAGATAGAGCCTTGACGTGATCTCCAAACACTGCTCCTCAAGTCCTTGGACCAGCTGCCTTTTCGAGTCCATAGAATTGCTCCTTAAATGCCAGCAGCTGGACATCATAATTCAATTAGAGCAGGGGAGGGTCCCTGGGAGCTGTTCATCCTGATGCCCCGAGTTGGCTGGCCCACAGGCTCGCAATGATTACAGTTTCCACTGATTTTATATATATTATACCTTCATTATGAATGTGAATAAAATTGAGAGAAAGGTGCAATATGAATGTGAACAGCTTATGTGGGAAATACTGATATACTGATACCCTGTTGCCTGTTGGCTGTCCTACACTGTTGCTTCAACTGATGTTCAAACCATGATTAACAAAACAGAAGAAATGTATGAGACAGATAATTAATGCATTGGATACAAGAAGTCACTGATAAGTGAACGAAAGCATAATGTTAAAAAACAAGCTAGACATATTTTGCTAGAAATTTTAATTTTGTTACAAATACTGTAAAAAAAAATGCAGTCATTGTCATATAAAACATCTTTCATTCTGGTATTTCACTCAATTTTACATGACACTTTTACACTTTGCATTAGTGTAAATACAATTTATGCTTCATAGATATGTTTACTACTATATGCAACATTGCTGTTTCATGCACCATATCCTATAAAATTTATATGGCAAAGAGTTTATTTGCAATTTTGATCTTTATATGGCGTGTCAATTATCCATCCCCAGTGAAGAGACACTCCATTACTAGTTATTAAGCTAATTAGTCATTATTGCAATATGTCACTTATGTGATTTTCAGAATCACACACATTCACAAACATGCAACGCTTGTTGTATTTGAATGAACACCCTGTAAACATTTGATGGACATGGTATTGTGCCATAATGTGAGTCATATATTTGTTTTTCAGCTGCTTATATTAGCAGAACACGTGTATTTAGTTATTTCCATGTGCTAAAAGTGCAGGACTTGTATTCATGAGTCCTGCTAAATCATCAACGAATGCGAGACGGAAAGCACGTCCAAGCAACCGGAATAAAATCCATATGCTAACAATAGGAAACGTTACTGTGGTTCCAACGTGGACTTTGCTTACTGTATGTCTGAGGAAAGAGAAGAGCTGGTACATGGACTTTGGGCAACATGGGAGGTCAGGTGTTAAGATAGAATTTTTGGAGGCTTTATAATGCTACCGATGTGCAACCTGCACCCTGGTAAGAAGTGGTTGCAGAGCTCAGTGAGCATCCAAATCCACGACATACGATTACATCAAGAAAAAGGATATACACTTTATTTTAAAAGGACTGAAATAAATCACTGGCAGCAGAGACTCTTATCTGAAAAACAGCACAAAGCAGCAACGTAAAAAATAAATCTTGCTTCTGCCATTTGCTGTTCGAGATGTGCCTCACAGTAATATTTTTGAGAATTATTAAAAGGATTTACAATCTTAATATTTTCTAAGAAATAGTTATTCCTGGTACTTTTGGGAGAAAAAAATTAGATATAATGAGAATTTTGCTTTCGATTAAGTAATGGATAGATCTATTATTTCATATAATATTTTAAAATGTTTAAAAACTTACAGTTTGCAAACTTCTCATGATTGTTGGCTTTGTATTTGGATTTTTATTCTCGTTTTGTTCTTGTACTCATCCCCCGGTGCATTAAGTGTTCACTGTACTGGTTTTTAATTATATAAACAGTGCATTCATATATGGTACTTTAATTCCTTTAGACCAGGCATTGTCAGTAAATAATCTATATCTTTTTTTAACTGCAAATAAATGTTTTCAAAGAATGATTAAAGTTTTAATGAGGCCGAAAGACTTTAGCATCTGTACCCCTGCAGCACCATGACCAAGGCTGATTCTCCCTATTATAAAAAGCCTGTATAATGTCTTCTACACCCAGGAACCTTGTAAAATGTCAGGTTTTGTCACCTATATCTACATTTACAAATTTGTCTTTTTACAGAAATAGAACACTAGTTTTAAATGATTGAACTGCAGTAAATGTAAGGAAGGAAACACAATCGACACTTACATAACGGGATACTGTAAAATGAAAAACCGCTGCAAATACATATGCCTTTTTATATGCAACAGGCTCATAATTCAGAAACAATGCATTCCTGGCTGGTTAAACAGTAATTTTACTCGCACAGCAGATATTTTATTCACTGCATGCTATGTCTTTTATTCTGCAAAGCACTTCCTAAATAAAAACAGCCGTTGTATTTATTGCCTACTTCCTATCACACACGCAATCTTGTCCAGTCATAACCCTTGAATAGGTAAATATAATCCCGCAGATGAAATATCAGATTCAATGTTATTGTTATTAAATCTCTTTACTGGTATGGTTCTACAGATTGATTGGAGGGATTTCCTCTGATGGGGCGATTTCACGAAACAAATGAACTGTGGAGATAGGAATAAATGTACTTCAATAGATTAAGTTACCATCCTTGTTTTGTTTTTACACAGAACATATTCTGTACATTGTGAGAGCACTGCTTTACACATTAGTTAGTATGGATACTGTATATAACAATAAAAGAAGCAAATATTTGTGCAACATTTTTGGTACTCTGGGTAAACCAGCATCATATAGGGTCTCAATAAACCATCTGCAACCTTATGGCCATATTAGTGTAAATGTCATGAGGGTGTTCTCTTAATTAGATGAATATGTATAAAAAAGCCATCAGATTAATGATGCTATCCTTGAGGCACAAAGAAAAAGTTCAGATTAATTTGACAAGAAATATATAAACTGTGCTTGGACAGATGAGATTATACACCGTGGTGAAGGTTTGTTAATGCGGTAAATAATACTGCTGATCTGACTGGATTTTTGTAGTCGACATTTTGAAGCACTGATGTGAACACATTCTGCATAAATAAATAAAATAAATAAATGAAAGACATTCTGAAGTTTGATTTCTTCATAAGTTGCACAGCTCTTGTATCACTTTCCTGTACTTACTGGGAATTTGGCAAAGTCTCCTCTGGTATCTGTGAGCACCCTTAAATCAGTTGTTCTCCAATTTTTGCCATTCGTTAGTCTTTAATGTGAGTTATTGTGGCTCCTAGAAGAAGAAAACTACCTTTGAAATTTAAATGTCACAAAATACCAGCAGGTGAGGTCTTACCAAATGCCATGAGGTCGCTCACTAGACTGTCGTATGGCTCTTGTTTGACACGGCAATCATCTGATCATGGTACGCTTAGGTATAACATTCCCGGTGAGCTGTGGTCCTCATTATACACCACTAGCCATGTTTTACTTTTTTGTGTGAGTATTGAACATTCCACACTATAGAAGGCAGAAATGTACAGTGCATATTGCTCAAACGAGTGATTGAGGTGAGGCCTGGGATTAATATTGGGATTAAAACTAGGACTGGGATTGTGGTGTCTGCAGTGTGTTTGTTTCACAGCACTTTTTGGGTTCACACATATGCAACAGATGATTAAGAAGAGTTCCTCAAGGCCTGGTATTAAAGTCAATAAATAAGCATGTTGATCTGGATCCCACCTATGAGACCGTACGACAAAAAGTCCACCCAGCGTGAACCAAAAACTAAACTGGTAGGGTTTAATTAGGTTAATTAATCAGGTTAATTATGTTAAATCAGTCTTAGAACCGGTTACAGCTGCAATGATCAGCCAACCAGAAAGCAGAATGGGATCCAATGCTCAAGGTCATCTCATTCAGCCAATGAAATCGATGCCAAAGAAGTTTCCAGACCCAACATAAAGACTGATATTCAAGCCAGCATTAGATGCATTAAGCACTGATGATGTCACCTTGACAGTAATGAAATGTTTGTAGTATGAATGTCAACCTTGGCGAACATCTGAATCCCTGGATGTAATGCCTGCAGGGACGTGATACAAATGGGGATGGGTAGTTATGGAGCCGTTCTGGAATATTAAAACCTCTTGGATCATTTTTCAGGCTGATCTCAGAACAATACACTTCTCCACGCTGAGAAATGAGCTCGGGGGGGCTCGGTGCTGATGGTGGACCTGTTTCATAGATGAAATTCGGTCATGTAAATAGAGACCCGGCGCTTTGATAAAGCATGCCCAACCATAACAAAAACTCACTCGATAGACATTTTCCATGTTTATCCCCGCAGAGTTCACTTTGCCTCGGACGGACAGCTTGTTTGGAAACCGAAGCCATAAACAGTTTGTGGGAGGCAATCTGAGGAGATAAGAACCTTGATTCACATTCTCCGTCGTCATGCCTGGTAACTGTCAAAGAATTTCCAGTTATTCTCCAACTGAGACAGGAAGTCCTGCTGCAGCAGAATAAGTCAATATCACCCCATCAGAGACAGGCATATAAAATTCAGGAACCCTTTTCTAGGCACGACATGAAATTTATCAGAAAAAGGAGGTAATCACGGAAATATCCTGAAATCTCTTTTTACAATAATGTATTTAAATAATATGTTAAGAAAAAAACCTTGATTTTACTTTCTATTTTTCAATAATAATTTAAAAATGTCTCTCTGAAACCGCTTGTCCTATGCAGGGTCACAGGGAGCCGAAGCCTAACCCGACAACACGGGGCATAAGGCTGGAGGGGGGAGGGGACACACCCAGGATGGGACGCCAGTCCATCACAAGGCACCCCAAGCGGGACTCAAACCCCAGACCCACCAGAAAGCAGGACCCCATCGAACCCACTGCGCCCCCCCGCCCCCCAATTTCAAAATGTTTTACACTTAAAGAACATTAAAGACTTATGGACAATATCAACATTCATGGAAGATAATGATTTCTATATATTTTTTTAATTACTCATGTTAATTATAGGAGATATGGGACTCTTGCAGTTCTTGTGCGCTTCATTCTTCTGGTGTGTGCCGTGCTGCCGAAACATCCCCTGACTCTTTTCTACTCATCGCCAGGTAGTCCGCACCTGTAGCTGGTAAATCACGGGTAAACATGGTTGCACTTGTTGCAGGGGTGACATTTCCCTGATTCACCTCGAGACTCCGGTGTAAACACATTAGTGATACTTTGCCGTTCTTGTGTCTTCTCTCTGCATCTCTGTAATGTCCTGTGTTCATGACGTTTTCAAGATGTTTAATAATAACCCATTTCCTGCATTGATCAGCATTTACTGATCAATCCATTAAGCAGATACTTTATTGGCAAACTCCTCCGTTCATAATTTACTAAAATATTACAATACAAAATGACATAACGCACCAACATCTGATTGAAAAATAATATTCATGTTTTTATTTTAATTCTTAATTTTAATATTTTTTATTTTTGTGGCTATTTATATGAATAACTGGAAATACATGTACGGTAATTATAATTGGACATATAGTACGGCAAAATTCCTTCTTAGTAATCCACTGGAAACTCTGATGTCACTTATTGAATCTTTTTACGGTGCAGAATATGGAACGTGAGCTTTCTCGCCGTATTCATACAGCACTTGTGGAAAAAACTTTTTGATGCATGAGCCCACTATTAGATATGTAAGCAAAAATTTGTTTTGCCATAATCCACAATTAATGATTAGTAATGCAGAAGTGTAGAAATAAAAAATATTTCTTATTAGCATTGTTCTAGTGTGCTTTAAAGATGTTTCAATCCACATTGGTTTTTCTTCACTTTCTCATCCTGCTCTGAGACATTACTTTTACTCACAGCCTATCCATTCCCAAGTGGACAAAGCCAAACACACCTTAGCAGGAAAAAGAAAAGTACTCTGTAAAACACCTGCTGCATGGTGCTGAACACTAGCAGGTTTGACTGAAACACGATTCACACTGAAATATTTCCTACTCCCCAGCCAGACTTGCTCCACCTCTGGCTGTATGGGGGTCCCATTTACACAAGGTCCAAAATTAAAAGTCTGAAGGTTCTTGGTTCAGACTCCACTGGAGAGATTTTCCTCTTTCCCTCAGAGCTGCTGAATCCCTCTCAACTTTCAAGAAGGCTCAAAACACTTCTCTTTCAGACCCACTCCTCTCCTGACCTTCTTTCTGCTCCCTTAATTTTTATGAATTTACTGTTCAGACTGTTTTGGAGATACCAGGAGACAGAAGGGAAGATGAACAGCCTTCAGCCTTCCATGTTCACAATCCATAAGTGTCAGAAAAAAAAAATAATACTGAAAAACAATATTGAATAGCATTGTGTGTGTTTGTGTGGATATTCCTTACAGTGTGAATTTATACCTGTTCCTTTTTTAAAGGGTCATTAACTAACACTGAACCCCAAGAGTCTTTGTGATATGGTACCTACAACAGCATGTACAGCAGCTGGAGATGTTTCTCTGAATATTTTTCATGAGAAATTATCTCTAATATATAAACATATTATTCAGAGGGACAAATAATCCACTGATCCAAAAGTGAAGTCATATAATGCCCGGCTTAAACCAGTTTAGATATTCAATTAAATTATATTCAAGTCTTAAATCAATTAAAACAAGACCCTTTGTTCCAAGAATTTCAATGTTCAAATATAGGTCCCCACTAGTTTTTAAGCAGCCAATATCCTTAGGGCCAATTTCACATTGGATCTGAATTCTCATGTAAATTGTATTTTGCTTTTCCAAGCACTACAGATGGCCAAACTAAATAATTAAACTAAATATTCCATTGGCTGAGGAATTATGTTTTCAGAACAATAAAGTATAACACAAGGGGAAGATATCAGTGTCAAACAATTTTAACTGCATATATAACAGATTGTGGACTGTGAAAAACTGGAAAACAAGTACCCGAATGGTTCAATATTTTCTTTTTTCCTCCGTTTGCATAACACTAAGGGAACAAAATACAAAAGTACACACCAAAAAAACAAAAACGAGAAAAGAAAAAAAAGACTGAAAATTACAATAGAGCAATGGAAAAGAGAATCACAAAAAACATGTAACGGGAAAAGATATATGTAATAATAGAGATGTAATAGTTTAACAGCAAAATCTTACAGTAAAAAAACAGTAAAAAGGTTACTATTGCAAGGATAAGTGATGGGGAAAGAGCCATGCTTGCTCTTACAAAAAGAGGAATAATATTTTCAATATGACCTGCTTATGTTAATATTAAGTTCTCTGGATCCACACCTTACAAACATAATTGGTACTGGACGGCTTTAGTAGGCATAAGTCACAATTAATAACTGCTTTTTTGGCATACCTTGATTTATTTACAGGTCAGGTTGAGTAAAAAAACCTCAGGTATGTGAACCATAAATAATAATAAAAAAAAACGTTTCCTTTTTTCCTACCCCTAACCCTAAATGCATAAATAAATAAATAAATAAATAAATGAATGAATGAATGAATGAATGAATGAATGAATACATTTATGTATGTCTGTATGTGTCATGTCTTTTAAAAATAAAAATGAAATAAAGGAATCTGTTTCTAGGTTCAATTCCATCACACTTTGAAGACTTTGGTGTTACTCACCAGAACTTAGAAGCATCTGTTGCCTCTTACTCAATGGGATTTTAAAATGAGGCCAAGGTGCCCTGCAGATTCCTCGATCACAAAAAGGTAAAGGACGAGACTCCTGAAGGCTGTGCTCATGAATTGCATTTTTATTTTCATAAATCAGCGGAAATGCTGCCGGATGTTTGGTTCCGGGTTTCACAGACTGCAAGTGTGTTTGTGAATACAGGTGTCGACGGCAATGTGCTAACAAACGGTTTCGAGCTCAGCTGCTCATGTAGTGCTGTGGTCACCAGTCGCATCAGCCAACGTTTAAATAGCAGGACATGAACTGAGACAAATTACACGGTGATGCAGCAGATGATGGATGTGCTCATATACTCTGCTTCATCAGTGTGAAAAATTACCAGAAAGGACATTTGGCATCTGCCCACACAGGGGTAGGTTGGACAACTAAGCATCTGCCCCGTTCTTGCTTCTGCCTCTCATTGTTTACGTCTGCGGCCGACATTGACCAGGACCACCTGGCGCTGTTAATAGCAGGACATTGCAGATGCACAGGTGTCCCAGCACAGGATCACCTTACTGGGTAATTTCTTAATTTTTCTCTATGAGTTTCTTTATTAAAAATCCTTTTGCTCAGTGAATCGATGTCATTTGGGCCAGTTTTGTATTTTCAGGAATGGATCCATCATGGGACATCCATCCAGTGTCCTTTCCAAACTGTGTGAATCACAGTTTTCCCCAGACTGTAATCAGTGCTGTGGCTGTGGATGATATATCATTTTTGGTATTTTACTAACTGCTCAGTATCACCGGTCCAGACCCTCAATCGCTGTACAGTAACAGAAACTGACGTTTAACTGGAAAAACAGGCAGAGTCTATCTTTAGTTCAGCAGGTGTCATAGTGGTTAGAGCTGCTGCCTCTGGGCTCAGAGGTCCTGGTTTGAATTCCCCCCCTCTTACTGTAGTACCCTTGGCCAAAGTAAATACCGTGCAAAAGCCCCCTAAGAATTTATTAAATATATAAATGGGTAAATTACAGTAAGCAGCTGAATGAAGATGCTTTGAAGAAATTTGTCAGCTTCATTAACATATGAAAATCAAGGCAATTTCATTATGTTTTAGAATAATGGATTATGGGCGGAGGGTGTTTTCAATAGGGCTCGGTTGGGTTCTGGAGCAGCATCATCACTGTATGTCAGCTTTGGTTCTAGACTTTCTGTAGACGGAATAAAAGGAAGAATTTTCACGTATTTTAAACATGCACTGTAAGTCTGTTGGTTCGTTGCGTGCAACAAGATTTATTTTCAGTATACTGAATGCTTTGTTGGTGACAAAACAGTTTTCCTGCACTGGTCCAAGTGAGGACCTGGTTCTGGGAGACCTGTAGTATCATGATGCAGGCTTTGTGTACCTGGTAGCTGTGTGTCAGGCTGTGTGTTCTGGACCGTAGTAGACGAAAAACAGGAAACACGTGGCAGGAGCACATCGGTCTTTAAGTGCCTCCTTGGGGACGGTCGGCATTCCGTGGCAGAAAGGAATGTGTGGCTGTTAAATGCGTTCCGGGTTCTTCCGAGTCATTTCGGACTGCAGTCCTTTTTAGGGGCTAAGGACCGAACATGTGGTATTAAAACTGAAGTGGCGTGGATATGAACAGGTCAAATTGCATCCGCTGGTACCTGCTCAGTGTGTATGGCTCGGAGTGTATGGCTGAGTGTGTATGGCTCAGAGTGTATGACTGAGTGTTTGAGGCTCAGAGCATATGGCTGAGTGTTTGAGGCTCAGAGTGTGTATGGCTCAGAGTCTATGGCAGAGTGTGTATGGCTGCTTTGCCTTTGCATTGCGATGCTTTCGGGGTTCTAAAGTCCCATCATGCAATGGAGACCAGCAGTGGGACCTACAGATCAGCAGTTTTCATGGGGTCTCACACTCCGACTGCCTTCTGAACAGTGCAGCCGAAATGAAAAATGCCAACGAAATATTAATGCTGAAATATTTTATTACAATAACGTGTCATGCTAGACTGTAGTAACTGCGGAGAAAAGTTTACTTGAAAAATGCACTTCATATCCTCAGGCTTCATAAAGCCGGAGTAAACGCTTTATTCTGAATATAATTAGAATTATGATTTAAGTGTTTGACATAGGTCCATCCCTACTGTACTGTACATGGCTCATTGTGTGTCTTCCTGGAGAACTTTGTGGTGTTTCCAAGCGGATCACTGCTGGTCCGACACACCGTGACTTCCAATCGTCCCCACCTGACGGCCCGGTCCATCGCAGGCGTGAGACCTCGCGTGGCGTGCGTCACATTTGGCGGAGAGCAGCGGAAACTGAACGGCACATTTACACACATAAAAAATAAGTCGAAAGCAGGTCTCGTCACCTCTGCAATCGTACGCCGATCCGCTCTATCTGCAGTGGAAAATATTGTGGAAACGGGCCGTTCTTCATCCAGCTTTCCTCCCCTCCTCAGTGAAAACATCAGACTCAAATATTTACTCCACTGGAAATTTATGGGGGGAAGGGGGGGGAGCGGGGGAAGTGTGCCTGTCTTTCTCTGCTGGAACGGAACACATTCCGAACCCTGTCCTGCTTGGCAAAAAGAGCTCCTTGAGTTATTTGTCCCAATTGAATGTACATAAATCTAGGGAGTTCACTTCACTGCAGCACATTTTTGACACGTCTGTGTCCTGTGCAGTAAATCTAGTCACCTTAATAAACAGTTATCATTGAGACTTCCTCACGGTAAAGTGAAACTCAGTAAATTAGTCATGTATTAACATACACAGATCAACCACAACATTAAAACCACCTGCCTAATGTTGTGTAGGTCCCCCTTGTGCCACCAAAACAGCTCTGACTTTTTGAGGCCTGGACTCCACAAGACCTCTGAAGGTGTCCCGTGGTATCTGGCACCAAAACGTTAGCAGTAGATCCTTTACAGTAAGTCCTGTAAGTTGCGAGGTGGGGCCTCCATGGATCGGACTTGTTTTTCCAGCACATCCCACAGATGCACGATCGGATTGAGATCTGGGGAATTTGGAGCCAAAGTCAACACCTTGAACTCTTTGTCATGTTCCTCAAACCATTCCTGAACAAGTTTTGCAGTGTGGCAGGGCCACTGCCATCAGGGAATACCGTTGCCATGGAGGGGTGTCTGTGGTCTGGAACAATCTTTAGGTAGGTGGTACGTGTCAAAATAACATCCGCATGAATACCAGGACCTAAGGTTTCCCAGAGGAACACTGCTCAGAGCCCTCACCTATCACCGGTTTTAATGTTGTGATTGATCTGTGTAAGAAGCCCATTTATTATAGCTCACACTTTACTCCAAAGAAAAACACTGTTCATCACTTTTATTTCAAAGGAGATAGATAGATAGATAGATAGATAGATAGATAGATAGAGTACACTGGTTTACATTCTTTGCGAGAGACATTTGCCTTTTATCATGATTCATTGTGAATGGATTTATTATTTTATTTATTTTCTATTTTTTATACAGCGCTCTTCTCACGCAGTGACACAGAGTGCTTTAACACAGGCATACAGCAAGAAAAATTGATACAAACAAAGAAGACAGTCAACTAATGGCTACCATAATGAAGAACGTATTATAGAGCACCACTGGCCGGCCTCCTCAGGTCTTATGTAGCGAGGTGGTGCTCGACGAGAAGACAGGATAGAGTTAGTAATTTGTTACTTAAGTAAATTTAAAATGCATTTTTGTAAAGGTGGTAAAAGAAACAACGAAGGCAGGTCGAATTACATTACGAGATGGAATGCCTGAGTGATGGCTGAGTACATTTCATTAATGATTCTGAGCTATGTGATAGAATGTATTTAATTAAATAGAACGTATTTAACCTATTTAATATATTTAATCTGTATTTTTTGTGCATGGTGGCGCAGCGGGTTTGACCGGTGCCCACTGTGTGGACTGGGGTTCGAGTCCTGTTTGGGATCCCTTGTGATGGACTGGCGTCCTGTCCTGGGCGTGTCCCCTCCCCCTCCAGCCTTGCGCCCTGTGTGACCAGGTTAGGCTCCGGCTTGCCGCGACCCCACTCGGGACAAACGGTTGTTGACAATCGATGGATGGATGCATATATTTTTTGCCATGGTTCTACAGGCCTTAATGGAACTTTCAAGGAAATCAGGCTCTTCTACCAGTGAATTCTAAAAATATGCTCCATTGGGGAGTTAACAGAGTAGCTGGAGTCGATACCTTACTCTCAGGATGTAGGCTGGAATCCCACCGCCTCCTGTAGAACCCTTGATGAAGATACTAGTCCTGAGCAAAAAATTACCCAGCTGTATAAATGGGCATATTATTGTGACTATGTTAAAAAAGCCCATGCTGCTTTGGAGAAAAGCATCAGCTCAAGGAAAGAATGAAACAGGAGAATTTCTAAGGTCTTATAAATACAGTACATGGGTTCCAAATCTTTTTTTTTTCTCTAGTTGAAAAAAGTGTATGTTGAAACAAAAAAAGTATATTGAAATAAAAATACACATAATACACAAAGAGGCTAGTAGCTGAGAGGGAACTGATGCTCAGAGAAGGTAAATGTCTAGAGTACAAACTTAGTTCTAATTCGCTCTGGAGAGAAGTATCATCTAAAAGCAGATGAAATAGTTAAAACACTGGGCGGTGGAGTGTGAGAAACTTTCATGAACTAAATAAACATCGTATTTATTGTACGCTTGGGATCTAAAAGTCACTGTATTCGATAATATTTCACGTTTATCGTTATTTCTTTTACTGATGCTGTAATAAATAAGTCAGTGTGTTTAGGAGAGTTTTTAGGATGTTGTGTATTAATTATGGCAGCACAAGAAAAGGAATGCAGCAGTAGAAAAAATAAATGAAAACAATGTACTGTAAAAGGAAAGTATTGCTAAATTACATTGCACAAAAAATGTGTTTATAGTCACGAGAATCTAAATATAAAGCCACACTGATTTTTGTTTTTTGCATCTCGAGTTAAAATGCGTCCCTCTGCAGGCCTCATGATGTGTCCATGAGGTTAAAACGCCTTATATTAAGACATGATCACAGATGAGGAGTGATTTATCTGCGTGTATACAGGGTGAGGGAAAATTGATAATGATAAATGATAAATTATTTTATTGTATATGTTGAGTATTAATTGCATTGAAAAGGGGGAGCAGTGGTGCAGCAGCACAGCAGGTTTGGCCAGGTCCTGCTATGTGGTGGGTCTGGGGCTCGAGTCCTGCTTGGGGTGCCTTGCGGTGGACTGGCGTCCTGTCCTGTGTGTGCCCGCCCCCTCCAGCCTTGCGCCCTGTGTTGCCGGATTAGGCTCCGGTTTGCCGCAACCATGCTCGGGACAAGCGGTTGTAGATGGTGTGTGTAATTGCATTAACCGTTACAACAAGGCAAGATATAATTAAATGGAATTTCTCATGTATAGAAACTGTCTTCACTGAGAACATGGATAGAATTTGCACGATTTCTGGTGTAGTACATTTCAATAATTTATAACTGCTGTATCACACTTTGGACACTTTGCTATAGAGGGTTAAAACAAAGGGACATGCTCTTTCTCATCTAGGCTGGGACATCGCATCAGAACTGGAACTGAACCCGACTTGTTACGATAAATTGCCACCCGTTTATATCAGCAAAAACCTGGGCAAAAAATGTTAATAATGCCAATGAAGACAACAGTGGCAACAAAAACACAGGATCAAGAAACATTCCAGCTGGGAACAAATATACATTTCATAGGACTGATGTGCTTTAACCAGCTGTGTGTCACCGTAACTGTCAGAGAGGCGGTGTGTTCTGCAAGGTAAACAGCTGAGATTCGGCAGGAGGCTTGCTGGCTCGGACCGCCGAATTAAAAGCACGGCTAAATGACTCGATTCCTTTTCTCACGAGCATATCTGCCCCCCCGGTGCCCCTGCCCTTGTTCCATGCAGAGGTTGTGTTTGCCAAAAAAAAGGGAAGATTTTATCAGCGTGGTCACATGGATTAATCCGTGGCAATTGGATTATGGGCAAAAAAACAAACCCTTGATACAAGGAGGCAAACCTGAAAAAAAGGTCTTTTTCTCTCCCAATCGCATTAGTCCTGGACAGATGCCACAATTAGTGGGCTGTCTGCAGATTGCCAGCTTGACTTTTATTGGCTAAACGAATCTGATGGAAGTTTTGTTTGTGACCTTTTTCTGGCATTCGGGCGCAGCGGGGGCTGCGGGAAGGCGCGAGGAGATAAGGCCGTATGAAAAGGCCGAGCAGCCCTTCTTATCGGGATCCCAGATCGGGCGGCGCTCACTGAGGAGACACTGCTTTTAAAATGGAAATGTACTATCTGCACCACTGTATGGTGCGAGATGTAATTACAATAACCAACCAACCAATGTCAACAGCCACTTTTCCCAAGTGGGGTCGCGGCGAGCCGGGGCCTTGCCCGGTGGCACAGGGCGCACGGGCCAGGGGGGAGGGGACACCCAGGATGGGATGCCAGTTCGTTGCAGGGCACCCCAACCAGGGCTCGAACGCGAGACCCGCCACACAGCGGCCACGCCACCAGCCCCTCCCTCCAAATACAATAACCTTCTCACAAAAAAGAACCCCCTTTTCCTCGTGATTATGACATAGGGCTAGTACAGTGAAACCCCGTTATAACGCGATCATTAGAGTCCGTAAAACGTTATCATGAAAAAAGCAGGGTCGCGCTGAATCGGGGTTCAACAAAATCATCCTGTCACGCCCCCCGCTTCCACACAAGTGACACTTGCGGATGATCAAGGGATGGGAGTATAAGGGGCGGCTCTGGACGCAACGGTTTGGGGAACCTTGGTTCAGCCTTAGCTGACAACTGCGTTAGAACCTCTTTTCCTCGACTCCCTTTGTGTTCCCCGTTTCCTTGTCTTTTTGCCTCCTTGTCATTGTCTTCCCGGCTTCCACAACTCTTCTTGGATTTCTTCTTTTCTTGGATTTCGTCTCTTGGATTCTCCTTGTAACTACGTTTGCGCCTTGTTGACTCTTCGAGATTGAACTGCCCTTCGAATAAACCACCTTGAGCACCGCGATTGGGTCCGGGGCCTCTTTTCCGTGTGGGAATCCATGGCACATCCTAAATCACACCTATTTTTGCCCTATTTGACCAGTTTTTTGCACATTTATTTTCTGGCAATTGTATTACCTTAGAATTTAAGAATTCAAGGAATTAACGGTTGCTGTTACTGTAGAAATGAAAAAATTAATTTTTATTAACTCTTTTTACTTAAACAACAAAACAATTAACAAAAAGTACTTTGGGCTTCAAACCACGTGTTTACATTCACGGAAGCTATAAAAATTCGTTTTGCGCTCCTTCTACTCAGAGTTAGTTTGATAACAGAAACATTCAAGAATATATGTACTGTATGTGTAAATACTACTAACTATGGTGGCGTATCAGCAATCATTATTTATAGTTTATTTTTTGAGCAAAAAAGGGTCAGATGACCCATCACGTTATATCTGAATTCACAGAAAATCGGGGGCGCGTTAAATCTGGGTTTTTATTTAGAATATGAATTATCATGGAAAAGTGTATAGTAGTGTATAAGTGTGTATGTATAAATGTATAAGTAATTTGACTAATTAAGTGGAATTCAGGTTACAGGTCTATTTAAAGCGAGCAGATGCACAACCCACCACACGTGACTTTGGTACCTTGGTTTAGAAAAATAACTTCCTGTGGAGCTGAACTTCAGGACAGGCCCGCTTATGCCTATTAGCAGATATTTAACAGAAATGAGTGGCGTGAACCACAACTGCTTACATCTGCACTGAAATACACCTTACCTCGAGGTGAAAGTCTTGCCTGGTCCTAGCACTAAGTGCTGTCACTGGTTTGGTCGGAGTGGTAGTCCAGTAGAATCGCTTTTCAATCAAAGTGAAAAAGAACGTGCTGTCATGGGGTTAGCACTGCAACGGCATCGTCGTTGTAGGTGATACGGAGCTCTGGAGAAATTTTGAAGACTTAGCAGGGACCATCTCCAGGGTTGTGCCTTGGATGAAAGTGGACCAGTGGTGTGGAAGAAGCCTTTTCTACAGGCTTGTCACACGAGAAGGATCGTCTATTTGAATAGCCATGCCAAAAAGTTGCTCAAGAGCTACCATAGTGGTTGGTACTACTGCCTTTGGCTTTACAGGCTGCAGGTTTAACCGCCACCTACTGCTGTAGTAGCCTTGATCATGCTACTGTGAGCTGGTGGGTGGTGTAGCCTGGAGCACAAGACAGGATTAATTTAATGGACACCTCCAATGACCCACCCTTCTCTAGTGGGATTATGACGACCAGCTGCTGCCAAATAAGAAGAATCACAAAGCAATATGAAGCAGCTTGTCTGTGGACTTTGCAGTGGAGAGTGGGGAGCATTGATGGGGGAATAGAAGGGCTCGTTGGTGCTCAGCTGGTACTTAATTTTTAGTCATTATTACATGTTCTGGTCTTCGGTTTGGAATTTATGATCTAATATGCAACATTTAGGTGAAACAATAATATGTGTATGTGTGAACTCCTGAATCTGTCATTTGCTGCTCTTTATTATGGTCTCACCCATTGTCCATGATTGACAAGACCTGGCCACACACACCACAGGCGTGCAAAATGCAAATAAAACTTGAATAAAACTGCTGCGCGTTAATTTTATGTGTTCCGACATCTGGTGTGGAAGAGGTCATAACATCTTTACTTAACCATATGAAATAAAGTACAATTGCAATACATAACAGTTGTAAATGGGTCAAATCTGACCAGAAAACAACTTTAGGGTTAAGCTGTAAACAATAAACCATGGGCTGTTTGTGGTAGTTTGCAGTCTAAGACATTACCACAAAAGCTCACAGTGATAAGTGAAAAAAACTTCACTGTTCATTCAGTGCGCATGATTTTAAGTCTTCCGTCACGTGGTTCCTTCTGCTCTCTCTGGCATGTGGGCGTGCTTTAGAGAAACATTTAGGATCCGAGACATCCTTGGCGGAGGCAAAAAAAGTGCCCAGTCAGCAGGATGTGATCGAGCAGTTGGGATTTGACCGCAGTCGTGGCCCCAGACACCAGCCATAAAAAGTGTGTGAGCGGTGGGGCGTATGGTTGGAGCAGTGCAATGTGAAAGGACAAAACCTTTACTCAGCAAAAAAGAAAAAAAAAAATCAATAATCTAGTGGTTGAGAGAAGGAAGTGATAAAATAATGGATGCCATCCAGTCTGTGGACATGACTTGAGTCCCCCCCCCCAACCCCCGCAGTGTTACATCATACTACTGAACAGATTTACTTAGATGGAGGAGTGTGTTTCTCAGCGGTGCAACAGCAGGAACGAGTCGCTGGTTCAGACCACAAAGTGATAGTGAAATGAGCTTGAAACAGAGGCAGGTGGTATAATCATTAGAGCCGCTGCCTTTGGACTTTGAGGACATATGCTAGAATTCCACCTTCTGCTATAGTACCCTGGATCAAGGCACACACACAGACACACACCATTTAACCGCTTGTCCCATGCGGGATCGCGGGGAGCCGGAGCCTAACCCGGCAGCACAGGGCTGAAGGTTGGAGGGGGGAGGGGACACACCCAGGACAGGATGCCAGTCCATCGCAAGGCACCCCGAGCGAGACGAACCCCAGACCCACCGGAGAGCAGGACCCGGTCCAACCCACTGTGCCACCTCGCCCCCCAGATCAAGGCACTAACACAGTAAAAATTAGCCAGATGTTTTAATGGGTGAATAACTGCAGGCAGAGTGACTACTATAAGTTGCTTTGGAGAAAAGCATCAGATAAATTAATAAATATAAATGGGTATTTATTCCTGTCCTCTGCACTCTTACACTCTTCAATAGAGCCCTCCAGCTGTGGACCTTCCAACAACAGATCAACTTGTGTTTAAAATTGTCCACTGACTCAGACAGAAACTGACAAATGAGTTCTGCCAACTCCTTTTGATACCCTTTATTATGCATTTAAAAATATTTCCACTGTCATTATTGGATGTCAGTACATATTAATTTGACAAGATGTGTGAGGCAGATTAGGCTGTCCCAGTATAGTAACTTACACATGGATAGGAGCGCACAGCCACACTCCACATGGTACTGGCACACACACACACAGTGTTAGGATATGTTGCTACAGCCACCAGTTACCATTACTCAGTCTATGAATAAAAATTCACATGCCGTTTCTCTAACCATGTATATATGCAGCACTTTGTTTTTACCACATCATGTTGAATTTCTTCCTGCTGTTTTTCCAAATGGCCACTTTATGGTGCATCGTGGAAACTCCTAGTATTTGTCTTGGGATACTGCAGTATGGCAACACAGTTCAATGTTTGTTCGCAGTTCCCATGTGAAAAGTTTTTTATATATCTGTTTTGAAATATGATTATGTTGTATGTGTCAGTTGAAAGTGTAGTTGTATTCCGTGTTTGGGTATGCAGTCTTGGAAATTCGAATATGGCTTGTTCTTAATGGGGTGGGGCTATGGTCTAAAAAGGGGGTGGAGCTATGTTCTCAAGGGGTGTGGTTATTGTCAAAAAAGAGGTGTGGCCATGTATAAAAGAAGTGTGGCTGTGGTCTAAAAGGGGTGGGGCTATGTTCTAAAAGAGGTATGACCTCTTTAAGGTCGTGCGGTGGAACGACCTCCCCCTCTCACTCAGACCTGCTGAATCTCTGTCCATGTTTAAAAGGGTTTTAGAAGTCACCTCTTTTTCAGACTCACTTCTCCCATGATCTCTTAAATTCATGTAAGTATAAATATTCATGCACTATAACTTTAAGATCATGCCCGGATAAACCTTTACACAGCTACTCCTGGAATGTAACGTAAATGTTTATACGTATCTCAAAAAAAAATCACTAGGAAAGTGATCAGGAATCGTCGATACTCTGATAGTTTCGTGCAGCTACTCATGTGATGAACATTGGTTCATATGGTGGAAAGAAACTAACTGCACTTAAGAATCACACGTCTGCATATATGTCTGTCTTTCTCCTAATGTAATGCACACATTGTATTTTCTATAAGATGTACGTCACTTTGGAGAAAAGCATCTACTAAATGAATAAATGTAAATGTAGGGTGGACTAAGTCTATGAAAGGTGGAACTGTGGTATAAAGGTCAAGGGGATGCCTAAAGCTTTCAAGCTAAAAGCTGGCAGTTGTGCAGCCCTTCTACACTGGGGTTATTTTTGTGTTTTTTTCTTGTTACCTGTCATCTGCACCTATAAATGTTATAAATGACCCAATGCTCTTCCCAAATCATTAAACCCTTCCACTCCCACTGCATTTCTGTCTGTGACTTGGGCATCCAGGAAATGAGTTGGACCAGCGCACTCCCCCATCAACCTTACCCTCACCCAGGAGCATTGGTCTGACAGTGTGTCTTTAGAAAGTCCTCCACCTTCAGCTTTAAAAGGGTCAGCATGTTCTGACCACTGTTATGGGGGAGGGTCACACTTTCATTTTTACACACAATAAGACTCTGGAACCATCAAGGCTATGGATCTGAAATGATAGGTATTGTTTAGACTGAAGGAAACATTCACAGGCACCATCTCTTGTACACAGAAGTTACAACGTCATGGAAGAAGCAAGCTTGAGACTCACACCACAGTCATGGAGAAGGAAGGCTGGGTTCTCCTGCTTCCAAACAATAGCAGAGCTCGCCCTCGAGGCATGAGCGTAAGGCCATGAGAGCCCTGACCCCCGGAGGCTGCAGGATGGGACTCGTACCGGGGTACATCGGAGTCCTCCAGCCAACTTGCCGTGCCACACCTGCATAGATTTCAACGTCCTGGACCTACAGCCCATTCGCTGGGGAAATTATCTGGTGCTCATGGTTCGAACGCAAAGGCTTCCAACACACCACAGTCCACAGTCACTGGTGAATGAGTAGAAGAAACTCTTTATTGGCATAGTGTGCATATTCTGACTTTATAGATAATTTGTCACTCACGTTCAACAGGACTTGGTATTGTACATAACATTCTGTAAACATAATTCAGTAAGTCTGGGGGGTTTATTTGTCTACATCTATGTGACAAACATTCCCCAGATTACAGTGAAGTATACATTTTTTAGCATTTTGACTGAACTACATTGAACATCATGATATAACAGTAGACATTTACTTTTAAAATACTTTACATTCACGTTTTGTTATAAACAATTTGATAAATACAAGATATATATATAACAAAAGAATATATTTATATATTTATATATAATAACACACATATATTTTCATGTTGAATATGTGTGGTTTATGTCTAACCTGTTAAGGTGTCTAACAAAACATTTCAGTTCACTCTTAAAATTCCATTTTAATAAGTTAAAAAAAAAAAAATGAACCGCATCTGTAAACGGGCTGTTATATTGGCACTTTTCTTTTGGTTGTGGAACTGTTTCTGAAAAATTCAAAAAGCAAGGAGGTAACAATCAAAAAGTTTTTGTTTAACAAAAGTATAACGTGTGTAGTTATAATAATCATTTGGAGCAGACATTCTATGACATTTCTGTTTAGAAAAATGTACTTGCAGGCCACAGGTGTCAGCAACATTTACAGACACACACACACACACACACACACACACACACACACACACACACACACACACGTGTTCACAAACAGTCACAGACGTACACTCGCTCGTAGTCTTTGGGAGCAAAGCATTTCTCAGAGCAAAAAGCAAGGCCGTGAGAGGGACTGAGGGTTCATCCTGTGAATACTGAAAAAATAGACAATAGAGATGAGGATACTATGTGCATTTGTTGAAATATCCTCTTTATCAATACTGAAATCATACTGGGGAGGGAGGTGCAAATCATTTCTTTAAAACTGTCCGGCATCCAGCAGCCATAAGCACTAAAAAAAAAATCTTTGGGCAAAATTTTAATCGAATAGCAAGGGGTCCTCAAAAAATAAAACAAACCAGCAAATCCTACACAATCCCAAGAGATCATTACCATAGCGCCCACTTTAGACCAGGGACATGTTGGATAAAGAATCAAAAGTTACATACAAGTACCGAAATAGAGTGGCCCGTATCTAGGACAGCACTCAAAACTGGAACTGTATTTGTTTATTATACACAAGTATGGAATTGGGACACGGACACATTTTGTCCCCAGGTCTTCATCAACATGTGTGTACATTAGCAAGATGGAAATAAACAGCAAAAAAAAAAAAAAAAACAGTCATGTGACCCACGTTTATATGTAATAATGAAGATCATGGGACAAAAATCGGTTTACAATGTACGTTGTATTACAGCATAATTGTTTCAGAAATGGCACCAACTGTGATACAAAGCAGACCCTCACAACTGGCAAGGAGGTGAGACAAACAAGAGCACATAAACTCTTACTGCCAGAAAGACATCTAGATCCAGAAGAGTACGTTAAAAAACTGGCTGGACAAAGGAAGACCATTATATCTCAGAATGATTGCTCATTTTCACTACTGAAAATGGACAATAAGACGAACCTCTATGCAGAACAGCACGCGGGTTTTTGGCCTATAAATTTCACTTTTACATGTAATTGTATGTCACTTCGTACGACTTTGCATGTCTGCTAGTCATTTACACGTCTTACGAATATCTGCTCACGCCGATGAAGGCCTGTAGCCGTAATGCACCCGTCTTAATTTCACATTTGTGTCCATATTTCACACGGTAATAAACAAATGCAGTTACAGCTGTGGTTGCGGTCCCAGATAAACGCTATTTCAGAAGCTTCGGCACCCGCTAGGATAATTTCTCCTCCACGTTTCCAGCACTCACGGATTATATTTTCTATCCGCGTACACATATTGGAATGAAAATATGTTTTGATATGGTGTTCAGAAGACAGCTTTCCAATTTTAAATTATGCCCATGAGCTGGTAAGAGGTGAAGCTGCAGCACGGGGCAGAGCCGACCGTGATGAACCCGCCTCCTAACCCAAACCCTAACCGACCCCAGGCCAACCCAACTGACTAAGACCATCTTCTGAGTGCTAAGGAGACAGTCCAGCCAGGACATTGAAGGCAGCTGCTCTGAAGAACTTGGAGAGAAGAGCTCCATGACATGGAACATGGCTTCACTTTTTCATTGTAGAGTTTTTCTTTTGGTTTTCTGGCCAACACGAACACTCCCGCTTTGGTTTTGCCCCACTTTGTAGTTATAACTTAAAGGGACTTTGTCCACAGTTGAGACTCGTTTTCAGTAAAAGTCTTATTTCTAGGAAAATATTCAACTTTTTCCCTCTTTTCTCGTAACATACTCTCTCTCCAACCCATGTGGATGCTTCCACCCCACAAACAGCCACATAACACGGATAGTATCCGCTGTAACATCTGCAGACAAAAACCAGCTGGTTGTAATTATAAAAGTCTGTAAATTAAAAAAAAAAAAAAGATTTTGGAAACTATGGAACTTTGGGGAACGGGTTGGGGATTCGACCACAGTGCTGCGATATTATGTAAACAAAACCAAACATTTTAGCATATATTTCCATTACGTAATGCACAGCATCTTATTATCATCACTGCCACAGCTCTACTACTCACTCGACCTGCAAAAAAAAAAAAAAAAAACACACAGCTCGTCGGCAGAAGACCATTTTTAGTTCCATGTCTGTAACTCTCAACAGCAGTCGCTGCTTGGATTTTTCTCTGAAACAAGGGAATTCCTCCGAGTTTCTTTTTCGACTTCGTGCTCCTTAAACCAACTCCTGTTCCACCTGTAATTTTTAAGGGGCGGAGTACGAGGTTCTTGGAGACTGGTTAAAAAATAAAAACCATTTCTTCTATTCTAGCTCTGTTGAAAAAGATGTTCGATGTATCTCTGGGGAAAGCAAACAAATCGCAAAGGACCAGTCCACAAGAGAAGAAACTGCTATGTTTTACTTGATAAGGCACTGTCTTAGTCAAGCTGTTATCCTTTCAAATAGGTCTTTATGAAAAATGTCTTTTTTACGAACTTTAAAGAGGATTTTTGTTTTTTTTAATGCAAACTGAATGCAAGAAAGGAAGGGAAATAAAGCATAACAAGGGTAACAGTCTGCACCCATGACATTGTTTGCACAAATGCTGGGAAAATCTGTTAAACTTCCTATACAATGACACACTGGACCAAAGTGGAGACCTTGTTGCCCAGACACAGGGTGACATTCATGGAGAAGGTCCTCGAGTGTCTGAGTAAAGTGCTCAGAGCAACCAGTCTAAGACACGTTGCCAAAACCATCTTCGTCATCTCCTGAGATGTTAGCCAAAGAGACACCTCTGAAATACTGTGAGAAAGAAAGAAATTATAGCCACTGGTTTTTTCCTTAACCTAATCAATCATTTACCACAAAGTCGAGGGGCATTCGTTAAGGACGACTCACAAAAGCACAATAAATTAATGAGTAATTCTGCGCCCTTTTGTGCTTCCGGGGGAACGGTAGCGATTTGGTATTTTTGTGTGAAACCCAGCCTGCATACTTCATACAACACTTCATCTAAAATATTGGAACAGTCACAACATTAACATGTGGAATGAACAAAAGACAAAAATGTAAGTTTACCTGGAAATTTCTGGTACAAATGGTACGAAGAGGTTTGAAATGTGAAAAAAAAATTCTGTTCCCAAAAAAATGCACCCAAAGGTCAAACCATACTATGCATCACACTGTTCAGAACATAAAGGAGCTCCACCCAGGTGGAGTTCTCAAGAAATTCTTCATGGAAGGCCTTCTGTCACCAGGACTGGGACTGCAGACCAGGCGGCTGAGAAACTGCGTGTCGCATCTCGCTGGGCCAGCTGTATATACGTTGTCGTTGTGTCAAATGGCGAGCCAGTGTTCTTTCTGCAATCAGAATTTTTACAAAGCTCGCTTTGCTTCCTAGTGACCAAAATTACATTTACATTTATTTATTTAGCAGACGCTTTTCTCCAAAGTGACTTCCAATGAACGCTATGTAGTGTTATCATCCCACACACCTTATTCACCATGGTGACTTAGAGTGCTAGATACACTACTTACAATGGGTCACTCATCCATACATCCGTCGAACACACACACACTCTCTGTCACTCACACACTATGGGTGAACCTGAACAGCACATCTTTGGACTAGAAGATTCAACCCAAGGATATGCGTATGAGCTGTGTGCCCAAAGAAGTCCCTGTATCTGGACGTACCTTGAACTGCCGAACACTGCCTTCAGCCACCAGGTGATGTTCGTGCTCAGGGGTGATGCAGTACGCAAGTCTCTGAAACGCAAAATATTAAGGAAATCTCTCAGCTCACCAGTCATTTAGAAGTTGTGAAGGACACCTATTAATGAAAGAGAACTACAGCTGGTAGTGTAGTGGTTAGAGCTGCTGCCTTTAGACCTAAAAGTCACAGGATCTCATGCCAGCTGTAATACCCTTAAGCAAGGCACTTATCCTAAACTGCCCCAGCAAAATCACCCAGCTGTGTAAATAACTGTAGGTAGCATAACATTATAAGTTGCTTTGGAGAAAAGCATCACCTGAATGAATAAATGTAATGAAAGAGGGAGAATTAAGACTTTGAGTGGATATACAGAAGAATGACTTCACAATTTCTGTTTTAGAAATCAAGCACTGCTGTCTCTGCAAAAAAAAAAAAGAAACTAGAAAAGTATTTCTGACCAATTTGGACAATTACCAACATGTATCTCACTCTGGAATTATAATAAGCAGTCATCAAAATCCTTTGATTCAGTTAAAGACTCTTGTTTTGAGCCTGTAGTACCTTTATTACAGACTCAAGGTACTTACCCTGAATTGTTCCAGTAAAAAATTCCAAGCTGTATGCATATATCAAGGTAAGTAGCTTAAAGCTGTAAGCTGATTTGGAGAGAAGTGTCAGCTTACTTAACTAATGTAAATGTTGCAAGGTGACGAAACTGGCTATTTGGCAAGCAGCAGTCCCAGTAATCATCATTCTGGACTAACCTGTTTAAAACTCCCAGGAATGCTAAAGAACTTGTAGATGGCATAGACAGGCACAAAGAGCATTGAGGACATCGCTATGATCCAGCCAACTGCGTTGGACCACGGTGGAAAGACATATTCATCGTATTTCAGGCCAGGGGCAGTCACGATACTGGCGATCACCACAAACTGCGAAAGAGAAATTGATATTTGGTCACGTACAGATTCTGTAACAAAATATGACAAACAATCAGCTGCAGCATAGTTTAACTATTGGTTTTGGCTTTATTGTGGTAGAATGAGCTTCCTCTGTCCCTCAGAGGTGCTGAATCCCTTTCGACGTTCAAGAAAGGTCCCAAAACCTATCTCTTTCATAGCCACATCACATCTGATCTCCTGTCTGCTGCATAAACTTGCATCACACCATCACCTTTACATTTTCTATCAACAGAAAATCAAAAACTGGTATCGGATAAACTGACTCTTTGGCAGTCTTGTCTGCATCTATAAGTCCTTTTCCTCTGTTGGTGAAATTAACTTTTGTTTATTTCAAATTATGTATCACTTTTGACAAAAGCATTTGCTAAAAGAATAAATGCAAATTTAAATCTGTTTTTGGGGGAAAAGAATTACCAATGAGGGAAGCCAGTACACTGGAACAACCATCTACTTTGTAGCTTGAGAGTGTAAATAGTTACACAACTAAAGACCTCCTGGACATGTTGAGGCATGATAACTCTACATGCTCTTGCCTACACTTATGTGGCTGAGACTGTGCTGATCTCCAGCACACTAGTGACATACGATGGCTACAAGTCACACAACAATGTACGTGTCAGGCTGCAAGTGTCAGCAATTATGGGAGAAATTACATATTTATTGGCACTAAAAAAACAGAAACAGTCTATGCATCCCAAGAAGGCTTTGATGCCAATTTCTAATGAATTTCCAACAAATGTATTGTGTTTTGTTGATGAATCGCAGTCGGGGGACACCCTAGCTCATGGGGTTCCCTGAAGGACTAACAGCGCTTTGCTGAGTGTTACGTGCTGCATCACATCGGAGTGACCCATTAAAACCCTTCTGATGGGAAGCTCTGAGATGCAGGCAGAGCATAGTGGAATGACAAGACAGAGTGTGTGTGTGTGTGCGTGTGTGTGTGTGTGTGTGTGTGTGTATGTGTGTGTGTGTGCGCGTTTTAAACCTGGCCCTCATCATCAGAAACAATTCAAAAACCCAAAAATAATACTCAGGGATGAAAAGCATATGTCCGTTTACCATGTTTACAAACAACCCTCTATCTGCAATCTGCACTAATCAAAGCTTGCTTCAAGGGACCATACAATACATTCATATCGAATTTTAAAAAACTGGTTTAAATTATGATGAAGCTATGAAGTAAAACTTTTTAAAAAATCGCCCTCAGCTGTAAGAGAATGGGCATCATAGACAAAAGTAATATCTATTTGTAACTGGTGTTCAGATTTACAATATCTATTTGACATAAAATACTTAAAACCAAACATTAAAGCTAAACTCCTTGACCAAAATTATAAATATATCTATATCTACAGTTTATCTATATATATATATATATATATACTATACGTATGCGCTAATATTTTTTTAGACTTTTATCTCTACTGAACTTCTACATCTAAAAGGACATACACATATGTATATACTCAAAACATATTCGTAAAAATATGCATATAGGCACGGACACACCCACCCGTCCTACAAACTCACCAGGAGAAATGCAGGACTGACAAACTTCCAGCAGAGTCTCCAGTACAGGCCTGGTTTGAAGCCCATCATGCGTTCAATATCCTCACCGAATCTGTCCACCCCTGTGGTGGAAAACAAACACAGACATACCCCTTTACATGAGGTTTCTAAATGGGCAACAGGTTTCTTTAGATGTGGTCCAGTCCTTGCCCTTCATGAATTAATAAGAACAACAATACCGAGTGACCTAAAACAATACCGGTACAGACTGTATTTCTTAAAGGACCAAGGTCCCATGCCATCCGTGAAGCAGTTGAAGCTTACAATGCATTTCCATAGATATAGCAGTATAGAATCCCACCCACAGCTGACAACTGATGACATATTCACTCTATAACCAGCCATAAAGTTACTTTTCAAGCTTACTGGGAAATATAGTTTGGTAGTATTTGAAGCAAACATTTCTTTTCTAGCGGTGCTACAGATCTGGTTAAGCGAAGTTCACGGCAAATTCGGTATAACTGAACATCATCTGAAATAATCAAATTGTCATGGTGCCTTGTTAAGGTTACTGAACAAGACGCCCTTCTGTCTTTCTGTGGGTTCCCCTCCTTGGAAAGTCTGTGTGGGGAAGAGATGAGCTGGGGGGGCTGGGGATCTGAATAAATGTAGAGTCCAGTAGAAATGGCAGCTGTAGCTGGAGGGTTGCACAAAGCCTGCGTCCACCTGTGTCCACCCCTGGGGTGGTGCGTACTCTGCAGGGGTCAGGTTGCGGTCCAAACCCATAGCCTCCAGCACAAGCAGTGGGGTCATGGTTGTAACAGGGGCAAGCTAATGACTGTATCACATATGGATCACAAGCAGGATAATCGTGTGGGAATCAAGAGCATGAGCTGAGAAAACAGCTCAATAATCTTTTTCCAGCCAAATCAACTAATTTCTCGGAAGGATGAGGGCCATTAAAAAATAGAGGCTTCAGTATAACAGCATTTTTCTCCAGCATAATCATATCCAGCTTTTCACATATTTCTTCTTCAGTGCTTCCAGCTTCAGTTTTTTTTGTCGTTTATTATTTTCACCAAACAACATATTACATTATATACATTTAGAAACTTGCATAAAAGTAGCAAACGGGGAGAGGGTTTGAACGACTCACCATAGAACCAAGAGACCCCAATGGCCTCAATCAACACCCCAAAGAGAATAGAAGTTCCTGCGGCGTAGGTGTCCAGCAGCGTCACTACATAGATCCCACCCTGGAGACCAAAAAGAAACAGGACACACTTTATGTATTGCATATTAACAAGGGGATCAGGTTAATCCTCAATAACAGTGGCCTCAGGTCCCAGGAGGGGAACTACTGTTGTTGAGTAAAGTCCTTAACTGACTGACTTCACAATGACTTCTGTTTCATAGAGCTATGCGCCTATAATTAAAGCCATGTACATCTATTATAAAAGAGTTTATTAGATATCTTAATATTCCTTCAAACTGTGTTACCTTATGAAGATCCAAGGTGGTAGTGGTACTTCAGTCCTAAGTCCTTTAGTTCTAAGTCAACTTAGTCATATCCACAAAGAGGACAAATAAAATAATTCTCCAAGAACCCATCTGTGAAAATAAATCTGAAATCTGCATTCCGAGAGGCTACTAAAATATAACTTAAGTACGTGTGTGATGGCCAGAGCTAACCATCATAACGGCGACACCACCCTCCAGTCTAAAGGAACTTGATCAATGCTCTTAGCTTGAACTAGTATCTTTCCTTGGTAAACAAATATTTTCTCTAAAGTATATATTTTTTTATTTAGACACCTTCTTGCTCTTACAATGTAAGCTGAACAGGGTCTGGTTGTTTAGGATGCACCTGTCATATGGGACTGGATTATCTGAAGCCCCTCATTCAGTTGAGGCGACAGGAGGTACATAGGGTCAATAAATGTTCATTATGAAGGATGATTTCACAGCTACAGTCCACCCATTACAGTATTTCACCTCCAGGGTAATGTAATGGTTAAAATAATGAACTTCTAACCTGAAAGATGCTGGTATCAAGCTGGAGTAGATACCTAACTCTTAACAAAGTACAGGTGGTCCCCGATTTCCGATGGTTTGACTTACGATTTTTTCAACTTTACGATGGTGAGCTGGTGACGGACAATCAGTAGAAACCATCCTTCAAATTTAGAATTTAAATTTTTTCCCGGGCAAGCGATATATGGAGTGATACTCTCTAGCAATGCTGGGCAGGGGAGGTGATCCACATCTCCCACTCTGTCATGCAGAGGTATGCATTAAATGCATTTTCGACTTATAATATTTTCGACTTATGATGGGTTTCATGGAACATAACCCCATCGTAAATCGGGGACCACCTGCTCTTGCTAAGTTCACCTACTCCATAACCATGGTACCGCTTCTTACTGTAGACTGAGGTCATGCCCATAGAAGGCAGAGAAAGACTTCAAACAACAGAAAGGTAGTAGCTTACATTGGTGATGCAACACAAGGCCACCAGAAAGGTTCCGAAAGCTATGACGAAGGTGAACACCTTCCTGTTCCTCTTGAGGAACTTGAAGTCATCGGTGAGGCCTGTAATGACAGCCTCCATGCCGCCCATCTGGGAGGTCGAGTAGGAAAAGAGGGGCAGTAGCAGAGTGAGAATGGGAATGGTTGTGGGAGACAAGTAACAGAAGAGAGAACCGAAAAGGAGAAAAATTAGTGAAGACTAAACCCGCTGTTATTGAGTTAGTTCAGACTTTGACATTTACAAACACACAATAGTCCTTGGCCAACGAGCCCAAGCTACAAAAAACACCGTAATGTTATTCAGCATAGCAATGTTACGTAACAGTGTAAAACGGGTTTTTGATTTCCTGATTTTTTTTCAACCATTTAACTCAATTTGCTGCAGATAAGCTTCTTGTGTACTTGAATCACAGCCAAGAATACAACTTAGCAGAACTCAGCTATACAAGGCAGAGACCGGGCAGTGATCTCTGGTCTTGTGTCAAAGCGCCTTGTAAAATCAGGCTTCACACAGATGATGCCATACTGAGTAGTTTTAATTATGAATCATGAGAATATGCTGCTGAAAATATCTGTGTCAACTATGTAGACGCCTGACTGAAAGATTGCTCTTCTGCATGTATATGTGTGTATGTATAGTTGCTGTGTGTATGTACGTGCATATGTGCACCTCCTATGGGTGCCTATGTGGATATTTATGCACATGTGTGTATTTTGTTTGCATTTCACACTCACAGAACTGTCAATGCCAAGTGTTAGGAGCATAATGAAGAAGACTATGGCCCAGAAGGTAGACCCTGGTAGAGTGGAGATGGCTTCAGGGTAAATTATGAACACCAGCCCTGCTCCTGCATTTGAAAACACAAAGGACAGATATAAAAATATTAATAATATACTTTCTGCAGGTATGCATTTTAAAGTTAACGTAGATCTAGCATGTGCCACTGATTTACAGATTTATGGAGAGCTAAGACGTGTGACAGTGTCCCATATGGGGGACTCTCAACACATCACAAAATTGCATTATACTGAATATTCAGGCAATGGATGGGAAAGAGGATGGAAGGAACCCCAACACACACCATCTGTGGCCACTTCCTCAATCTTCACTCCATGTTTGTAGGCCATGTACCCCAGCACAGAGAAGATGGCAAAACCAGAAAAGAAACTGGTGACACAGTTGACGGTACTGGTCAGGATAGCATCCCTGCAAGAGGACAGATAGCAGGTTGTTGGACTGAAGGCTGGGATTCATATTCTAACCATGACCCAAAGCAGAGGTGGATATACACACTGTCTGAAACCAGTTGTCCCGTGTGGGGTCGCAGCAAACCAGAGCCTAACCCGGCAACGCAAGGGGCGAGGCTGGAGGGGACACATCCAAGACAGGATGCCAGTCTGTCGCAAGGCACACCAAGGAGGACTCGAACCCCAGACCTGCCAGAGAGCAGGACCTGGCCAAGCACGCCACGCGACCACGCTCTCAATTAAAAGTATGTTGCTTCAAAAATTACTCCAGTAAAAGTACGTGTCCAAAAATTTACTCAAGGAAAAGTAAAAACATCTGGTCAAAAACTATTCAAGTACTGAATTTATGAAATAGAGCATCAAGGCAACAAGTAACACTGCAGTTTTGTCAGTTGCTACCGCCAGCAACTTCAAGAAAATTCTGGCCCAGGCACACCAAAGTAAGCAGTGGTTCTGTTTCTTTTTTTTTTTTTTTTTAAAAATGTGTAAATTAATAAAAACTAAAAAGGGAGCAATGTCTCCCACCAAGAATTGATTAAAATAACTGCATGGCTGGCACTAGGCAACAATCAATCTGGCACACCTGAGACTTCTATCTCCAAATTAATTAAGGTACAAATACAAAAAAAAAATAGAAAAAAGAAAAAATTTTTTCTTTAGATACATCCAGATTATGAAAAATAAAATTTGTATTTCTGATATTTTTTATGTAATTATTTAAAGGTATGTGAACATTAAATATGGAGAGAATGCAAATTTATTCTTTAACAACTGAAAAGGAACTGATAACTGAACTTATTTTCTGGTTTGTTAAAGGAACAAATAGACATTTACTATTTACTGTGAAGGATGACAGTTTGTTTCACAGAAACATTTGAAAGACATGGGGGTAGTGGTGTGTCATACAGTACGATGTTTACATAATATATAGAGGTGGCAAATCTATTTTCCGATAAAACTGTTATTAACTATTAACTATTATTAATAAAGGTCTTTATTATTTGTTCCTAAGATTACAATTTATTTACAAATTTTGGTACCAGTTTTAGTTTGTTTGCCTAATTATAAAATTGGATCTGGCTTATTGATTAAATTAACCCCATTGTGATGTCCAGTAGTTTAGCCATAACTGTGAGAGAATCCAAGGTGTAGATGTTCAATACAAGTTGACCTGCAGTGACACACTTTTTATTGCGCTGTACTGTGGGTTTTAGATACAAAGATATAAACACATGGGCAACGGCAGGAAAGATCCATATGCATCTTCTCCACACATCATGGGTGAGCAGGACAGCCCTTTGGGACTAAAGACCATGATCCAGTGTCTCTTCTTACCTGTAGCAGTTATTATCAAACTTATTGTAGCTGGCGAATGCAATGAGCACCCCGAAACCTGCTCCTAAGGAGAAGAAGATCTGAGTCGCTGCATCAATCCAGACCTGAGGAAAAGAAAAAAACAGCTAGCTAGTCACTTCCGAGCTCAACTCCCGAATATTTCGATGAGTTCAGAACTCGACTCGTTGCAACGAAGGTTGACTCGTCCTTACTTGGGCGAAGTACAATGCATGTCATTCACTCTCCGAGCTCAGAAGTGGCGTCGTACCGTGGGGTTGTTCAGCTGTTTGAAGTCAATGTGCAGGTATGCCTTGATGCCATCGATGGCACCAGGAAGGGTGACGCCCCTGATGAGGAGGACGAAGAGTACCACGTAGGGCATGGTAGCCGTGATGTACACCACCTGGCAGAAAGAAGGTACACATGCTCATACACAGTATGGCAGTCAACTGTATTAATACATTATGTACCCCACCAATCTACCAAAAAAATTGCAAACAGTGCAGTTCTCATCCATTTTTTAAGCTTAGGGACACAAAATAAATGGGATAAAATTTTCCGAAGTTTTTCTCAGGCTGTGGGTCGGCGGGATCACATTGCCGTAACACGGCGATATGACAACTCGGCTTTTACAGTTACATCTACATCGTGATTTTTTTTTTTTATAAATGTGAACAATTGAAATATATTGATATTTCAGCTTAATTGAATATTTCCTTAATTTTGTAAGATGTAACCCTTCTCGTCATTGAGACAAAAAATAACGACAAAAATATAATCCCTGAAGTTGTTCAACAATTAAATCAAAAACCGTCATTAGAAATTAAGCCTTTAATATATACTGTTTATACATACTTGTATAGTCACCCAGGATCAAATCAGTTCTACAGTGCCAAATTCATGGCTAGCTACCCTGTTCTCGTATACTTCAGAATAATTTATTATCTTCACTTTTTCTGCTACAGTGTATTTATTTAGAGACATAATAGTATTGTATAAACTACTGACATATTAAACTTACAATAAATTTAACTTCCATCAATAATAAACCCCTGATGCACTTGTTGGCACTACCGAGCCAAGCATAGTGGAGAGTGTACTATGTATAAATTTAATATTATACAGATATCTTTATATTTTTACATTACAGTAAAACTTGTGATTGCAGGTATCAACTATCATTATATGTGAGGGTTTACGGTCTTTGTGGTCTTTAAGAGAGATGCTCACCACACCTGGGTTCTGAATTACTCTCTCTGTACCTGTGTATCCCAGACTAATGTTCCAGTGTGGTGAACGTTGGTAGGACATGGTCATCGGGTCGGGTACAGTGAAGAAGACGTTGGCAGGTGCAAGGCCGCGGTTACCTTCCCCGAAGATTTGACGCCCTTCCACAAGCTGAAGTAGAGGATGAAGACCACCACCACGAGGCAGAGTGAGAGCTCCCATCGAGGCAAGCCCAGGTCATGGATGCCCTCACTCTCATGCAGGTGGAGCATGCCGCGCCTGTTATGCACATGCATCGGAAGGACTTAGTCGCCTTTCTCATTCTTTACCCTCATTCTCCCATCTTTCTAAGTGCACGTGATGTCTCTTTGACAGATGGTTGAATGCTCACAAGAAACTGGGCTACCAATCTTCCCTGTTTTCTCAGTCATTCTTGCCACCACAGAAGGGTCATAGGACTGTGGCCACACCTGTGTGATCACCACACCAGTCTACTTCATGTCTGACGGTGAACCATTTGTATCCACAGCCCATAATATATATAGATTTGATGACAGGGTTTGCCTGCTCCATCCCTAAAGAGTAGAGCCAGGGTTACGTGCCTTCCAGCCCATGACAGCTCTTAACCACATTACTGACACAGTTATTGACATAATTACCTTATTGACACAGTATATTACACCTCCACACCTAGTTATTCCAGTGCCAGTGAAACGGTAAAAAAAAGAAATTCTTCTGAAGCCTGTAGGATGGGCGCTCTTGAGGATTCCAGCAGTTGAATCAACATGACCCGTTTTCTCTGCAGTGTGCTGTAAAGATCATGACGGGACCAAACAGACAAAGAAACTGCTGGACCTTTATAAACAAACAAACACATATATAGACATGTGACAACACTGGGTGCAGATCACTAGGTGACTCATGATTCCCAACATTGCAACCGTCACATTTACAACCACGGCTACGAATTACCCAGCAAGTCAATAATAATAATAATAATAATAATAATAATAATAATAATAATAATAATAATAATAGGGGGGTGCGGTGGCTCAGTGGGTTGGACCGGGTCCTGCTCTTCAGTGGGTCTGGGGTTCGAGTCCCGCTTGGGGTGCCTTGCGACGGACTGGCGTCCCGTCCTGGGTGTGTCCCCTCCCCCTCCGGCCTTACGCCCTGTGTTACCGGGTAGGCTCCGGTTCCCCGCAACCCTGTATGGGACAAGCGGTTCTGAAAATGTGTGTGTGTGTGTGTATTAATAATAATAATAATAACAACCCATCCATCCATCTTAATAAACTGCTTGTCCTGATCAGAGTCCAGGTGGACTGGAATCACTGGACACAAGACTGAGGGGGCGCACACACTGGACAGTATGCCAAATATAATAATAAAACACCTACTGTTCACAACCACTTGTCTTGGGTGGGGTTGCAGCTAATCTGGCAACACAGGGTGAAAGGCTGAAAGGGGAGGGGACACATCCAGATGGGAATAATAATAATAATAATGAATATCCTATAGCCACCTTTTTGTAAAATATCTCCCGTAAATACCGACATCACCGCCACATCATGCGCCCATTCTGCTGGGGTCCTTTTCACGGTGACTGAGCTACTAATGGATGGCTGCGAAAGGACTGCTCGTGCATCTGCACGGGCACAGGGGTGGAGTGATTAACAGCGCCTGGCACTGACAGCCTGCTGTCGCCAACAGATGGGCTACCAAGGGAAGGGCATACCTGTGAGCTAAATGCATCATTTCTGCTGTTGTATTTCCTCCAGACATTTACATGTGGTTATATAGCAATAAACAATGAACAAAGTGCGGAGCAGCCACTAAAACTGCACCGTGGCTCTTGTGCAATGCATTGGCGAGATCAGCCATCATAATCAAAAACATAAAACTTTTTAACTAAGTTTGTCTGGATCATCGGGCATAAAATAGAAAATTTTGCTCAGCAACATAATCATCAAGCCCCGAGACACCAAGCCTATCATGGCATCATGTTTATGGGATGAGTCGGAACACTTTTAGTGTTGCTGTTAAGAGATGACTACTGGAGAAAAGGGGCAGGTTCATGCAGGATCTTCACAGGGCATCTGTTGCTCCCTACTGAGTTAGGAGCGCTGGGTGAAGATCCTGTCCAGTCCACCAGCTTGCACCAGCCCGCAGGGTCCTGCGAGGTCTTCAGTAATAGCTCCCACACATTCCCTGACGCCACCATTAACTGCAAACTGCCGGAAGTGGTGGTGCTTTCAGACCTTCATTTAGGACTTCAAACGTTTTGCTTGCACATAAATACAAGGCGAGCAGAAGACATGGGGTGAACTTCTCCAGCCCAGAGATTAGGCTTGCCCTCGGCGTGTTCTTCAGCCTCACGGTTTCAGACAGGACCTCAAGTAAATGATGGGCTTCCACCTTGTGGGTTGAGTGCATTAGAGTACTTCAAAGAGCTCATTGGCTGATTTCCTGTTTCCTGTGTACAAAAATGTAAAAAAAAAAAAAAAAAATGTGGGCAAAAGACTGGTTAGGAGCTCCATGTAGGAATTATGCTGGCCTTTGCATAAAAATTGCTAAGTTCCTCCACCTCTGGTCGCTTGGTGGTCCCATATATAAAAGGTCCAAAATCAAAAGTTGGAAGGTTCCAGGTTCTGGTTCCAATGTAATGCAATGAGCTCCCTCTGCCCCTCAGAGCTGCTGAATCCCTCCCATGATGCAAAGCAAATCTCTTTTTGACTCATTTCTCTTCCAATATTTTATCTACTGCATAAACTTCCACTACATTATCTGTTCAGCACGGCCATTCACAGTGCTGGGTACTTTATGAAGAATCCCAAAGCTTGTAAAACAGTGAGTGTGGAACCCAGTGGGCCTCGCTCTCACCCTGGTCTCACCCTGTCTATATATTTAATTCCTTAGCTGATATTCATATATACAAATATATATATAAATTACAATTTTAACTCCAGCAATGCAGGTTAAAGGTACAACCAGAGAAAAACAACAGCTGTTCTCTTGGGGCTTGAACCAACAACCTTTTTCTCAGTTACTTCATTGTTAAATTGGAATTTGCATTCAGTTCAAAATCAAAAGCACTGAATTTTTTGGTTCTGGCTCTGATGCGGTGGAATGACCTCCCCCCTCTCCCTCAGAACTGCTGAATCTTTCTACATTTAAGAAGCGTCTCAAAACACACCTCTTTCAGACTCCCTTCTAAACTTCTGAGTCTCCCGTGCTCTCAAGAAACGTGTTCTACGTTACCTGTTTAAAGATGAAACAAAAAACTCTATATGCAGGTACTCATGAAATGTACCCTGGTTTATACTGTGGTCTGTGACAAATTGACTGTGTTCTAGAATCATATGTCTGCATCCAGATCTCTCCTCCTGTTGATGTAATGCACTCTGTGTTTTTCTCTGAGATGTACATTGCTTTGGAGAAAAGGCATATGGTAAACAAATGTAAATGTAAATGGAGTTTTGAAGCTAATGAGAAAATACAAATGAATAGCAATAACAATACCACTAATGACAATAATGTTGTTTAATCTGTGTATTGTGAATATACACTGTAGATGTAACAGGAAAGTGGACTGAATTTTCTTTGTGTTATTCTCCATAGGGACCACAAATAATGATAAAAGAAAGTAATCTATCCATCAGATGTATGTCAGAGTTTGGTTTGCAGATGCAGCCCTGTGCCAGCTTCCTTCTCTGGCTCGAAAAACGATATTTTGAGCATTTTATTGAATCAAAGGGAAACCACTGGTTTCTCAACCTGTCCTTAACTGAAAAAACCTGCATGGTGTCTCCTCAACTTCTGGAGCAGCCAAGAGCAATAAAGAACACGGGAACTGATGAAACCCTCAACCCCGCTGTTTTTCGCAAAACGTGCATTTCTTCTGATTCCACAAAGCCAGCTGTCAGTGGGTTTGCATGAGGGTTGGCACCGAGTTAAAGCTCTGTCTTGGAGCAGCGTGAGTCCAGTTAACACTAAGGGGCGTTGGCTTCGGCGTCCCCCAGGTTCACCGCAGGGCTGGGAACCGAACTCAACTCATTGTTCCAGAACTCGCTGGAGAATCCAGGTGGGGCCGCTCATCTTGGATGCCATCAAAACAACTCTTGGCAGCCTCAATGTGAAACACGGGCTGGGTCCACAAGAACTCGACTCAGACTCTCTGCTGAGGGGTTGGTGTCATTGGGCAGCACAAGAAAGAGCTTGAATATCAAGTCTTCTGGCACAGGTCACCCTATTGATGCACTTCTCTGAAACAGCAGTTGCCAAGGCAGATTTATGATTTACTCCTTTTTTCACCACCGAGATGAAGGCATCAAGTTCATTTGACATGAGAAGTGCAATCTGATGATTGCTCAACTTAATCAGTTCCATGCCTTGAAGTCCACTCATCCGTCTCTCTATTTTCTGGAAGTACTAATCCGATCAGGTTCACGAGGGCCTGAAGCTTATCCAGTGTAGCACGGGGTCTAAATTGGACACCCTATCATACTCAGATGCAGTGTGGGAAAAATATCTGTTTCACCTGAATGGCATTTCCTTAGAATGCGGCAAAAAAATAATAATTAAAAAAACCATCTGTGAGAATGTCACACCAAGGGAGGTAGTCAGATCCAAACCCGCAACCCTAGAATTGCGAAGGGGCAACTCTACACATCGGGGTGCACACCTTGTAGTGCATTCCCCCCCCATTAATATCTAAATTTGGTACAAATATGAAGCTGCACACTCACTGTTTCAAAAATTGTTTGGCGTTGACAGATATGGATTAGTGGGGGGGGGGGTCATAACATCGCTGCTTTGGACTCACAGAAAGGAAGGAGGGGTGATTTGATGCGGAAAATCACTAATTTTTCGCTTGTTTCAGTAAAAATTCAAAAAAAGGTCTAAAAGATCTTCTGATCCATGATGGAACACTGGAAAATAGCGCAGTGCCATAATTTACACCCACTGCAGCACGGGGTGAACAAAGTGGTCATATTAAAAAGGTCATATATGATAACTTGACATCCCACATTTAATCTAAACAGCAGACTTGCTCTTCCAGTCCATACAGATGTTGAAATCATTGTTTTGATGAAATCTAACCGGTTTCATTATCTCATCCTCACTTGCTGGCTCGGATAAAAAGGGAAAACCTTGTTAAAATAATCTCCAATCAGCAGTTTAAGTGAGTCAGACAATACAACTGCCAGTCCGTAGAGACTAATTACGCCTAAATCGAGGGGATGCCAAACATTCTTGGCTCTTTCTGAGAGCTTTCTATTACACTCTAAATAGGCCAAAATGGAGAAATGATGCCCATTATCGCAATTGTTTCTAAATTAGTATATTTGTATCTAAAGATACTGCATATCTTTAAAGGCCCTCTGAAACCATGCACTTTAACATACCCAGGATTTTTTTTTCATCACTATCAAAAATGTATAGTAAGCTTTACGTGAATGTGGAGAGTCGAGAATTATTCAAGAAATCTACTGGCGAATCCCAAAACAATTAATCGTGTCTGATCTAACACCCCCGAGAGTTTATCAAGGAAAAAGTTACGCAATGGTACCATCGGTCATTTCAGACTTGGGTTTTACCGTGATGACCTTGTCTTCTTACACATGCCATTGTATTGCCGGTTTCAAAAGCAAAAGTGACCTGGCAAAATCAAGCTTTTCTTATTGCTGGCTGTAGGTTCAAGACTCCAAAGAGCCAAGCTGCAAAATACCTATTACACTGAATTGCTTCAGGAAATTAACTATCATTAGGAAAAGACACTGAAAAAACAACTAAACTAATTTCAAATTAAATGAACACAGTCATTCTTCATAGCTCAGCGGGGATCTTGGTGCGAATTTCCTTTCCTGTCTCCACGCTCACATTCACAATGGTCACATCGCAAATGGTTAAAATCCTCACTATTATGCTTTGGCTGTAATTGGTATTCAACGTTACCCTGTCCTACCACACCACACACCAGGTTGGTGCTAATCAGTGATTATACAGGCGGTCCCCGATTTACGATTGGGTTATGTTCCGCAAAACCCATCATAAGTCGAAAATATCGTAAGTTGAAAATGCATTTAACACACCTAATACACACCTCTGCGTGACAAACTGGGAGATGTGGATCGCTGCCGCTACCCAGCATCGCAAGAGACTATCACACCCCATATTGCTTGCTCGAGAAAACGCCAAAATTCAAAGTACTGATTCTCCTGAATGTCTATCGCCAGCTCACCATCATAAAGTCGAAATAATCTTTAATCGAACCATCGTAAATCGGGGACCACCTGTACTATAATAATCACCTCTGTGCTGATCCGGAGAGCAATGAAAATGTGTGATTTCCTTTTAATGCATTGCTATGACACCTATAGAAACACACTCTAACAGCTCAGAGTCCAAACCCAGGGCTTGCAGCACTCTTTTGGAGGCTCACTGAGCACCCTTCTTCTCAAGCTACATGTACTTAGCAGACACTTTTCTCCAAAGGCACTTCCAACGAACTCTGTGTAATGTTATCAGCCCACACACCATATTCACCGTGGTGACTTACACTGCTAGATACACTACTTACACTGGGTCACTCATCCATACATCAGTGTAACACACACACACACACACTCTCTCTCTCTGTCGCTCACACACTACGGGGGAACCTGAACAGCATGTCTTTGGACTGTGGGAGGAAACCAGAGCACCCGGAAGAAACCCACACAGACAGAGGGAGAACATGCAAACTCCACACAGACTGCGCAGGAATCAAACTCAGCTCTACTTGCTGTGCCACCCCATATATCATATATATATATATATATAGATGAGTGTAATTCAAAGATAGTTATTCATCCCTGGTCCAGTGGGGGTCACTGGACCTTCTGTAGCTCAATCATGAGACCCTTCCAATGGTAGCAAGAAAGCAGTGGGAATGTGGTGGCAGCGGGGCCTGTTTTTTATCATTACATGCCATATTTTCGGTGGAGCTGGGATGGAGTAACCGCTTCCTTAGACGGAGGAGGTCTGACTCATCCTCCGGCTATGTGCAGAGTGAAATATGCTATTGTTCGCAACGTTGTGAAATGCTCAGTCGGGACCCTCCTTGAAACCTAAATAACTTAAACATTCACCTGGATCCACCCTGATTTGTTACCTCCTGAATCCACAGGGGGGGACGCAGTGGCGCAGTGGGTTGGACTGGGTCCTGCTCTCTGATGGGTCTGGTGTTTGAGTCCCGCTTGGGGTGCCTTGCGACGGACTGGCGTCCCGTCCTGGGTGCGTACCCTCCCCCTCCGGCCTTACGCCCTGTATTGCCAGGTTAGGCTCCGGCTCCCCGCGACCCCATATGGGAAAAGCAGTTTCAGACAGTGTGTGTGTGTGAATCAACAGGAGTCCTGTGTAGAACATGGGCAAGTCAGCAACGGGGACCAGAAGAGTATGTATATCCCGCCTAGGACCCGAAAAACATTTTCACCGTTATGTTGGAACCCGAGCCTTTGTATCCTTGGCATTTTTTCATTGCGGCATTTTGTCATTTTGGATGCACAGCAAATGTTTCCATGAGAATCCGTGTTGCCGTGTTGAACAGCGCGCTGTGTGGAGGGAAAGCGGGCGGCCATCATTAACATATTCAGGTATAATCGCCGTATAGTTTGCTGTAATGTCAGCCTGTCTCACCCATGATTTTTTGTCATTGTCAAGGGTGGCAAAATTCACTCTTTGAGGAATTAGAAAGACCACAAACCAGGGAAGTGTGGAAAGTGCAACAACTATAATGAAGGAAACACAGAAGGTGTGATGAAGAACAGCGGCTTGCTGCTTACAGCGTCCTTGTCTTGGACGCTGTTTATTGGGGTCCAGTGATTTCCTTCAGTGTCCCGCTCATTCTGAGGACCTCCTTTCCAATATCCACACTTACCCTGGAAAAGCTATATTTCTTTCACGTGCAATCTGATGGCTTTTTTTTTTCCTCTCCTCTCTTGAAACGTTAAGCATTTTGGACACGCCTGCCTCAAACAGCGAGACGGCAGAGCCCAGCGCATGATATGAGGACACAGCACAGACGTTTCGATGGCGCTGACCCACTTCAGTGGAATATGGTGACGCACACCTCACACGTCACCCAGATCGATCATATCAATTGATTCCCCGATCTCCAGCAAAACTGTTTTTCTCCTATTTTCATAACACAACTGTTACGTCTACCTTTGCATCTTATCCAGTTCTATACTGCTAAGAGCTGAATGGAGCATCTGAAGTTACAATCTGAAGGTTCCTCAGCAGGTCTTCTAACGGGTCTCCAAGCAAATGTCAAACCACTACTTTTTGACGACAGATGTCAAAAAACTTACTCTGACTCTCACTCGAGAGGAAGGTAATGTTAGATGGCACGGTGGCCTACGCAGAGCGCTGATCATTCTCCAGGACGATCTTTCCATGGTCTTAGAAGCTCAGGGTCACATATGTTGGTGACTCAAGTGACCTAAAGATGGTGTGGTCAGGTAAACCCAGCCCACCTGCATTAGATCAACCAGAAGTTTCCGCACCACATGGAACAAATGCAACACGCAGTGGTGGGACTCCTGCTTTGTACACGCTGAATCGGGCTACGAGGCATGCTGACTGAACCGACCACATCGGCATCTAATTAATAGAACCCCATGCAGCTCCATGCAGCTCTGCACGTCCTGAAAGTGCCCTTCTCTCTGCTCACAAAAGCACTGGAAACACACTGTATTAACCCCTGAAGTTCAATAACCCAGACCTGGAGGTTCGGTTTCTACACATGGACCCTACCGCCGTACCCCTTACAACTGCTCCAGTGAAGACACCCGCCAGTGCAAAAGAGTAAAGTCTACAGATATGAAAAAGAAGTAATAATACGATACATTCTTACTATTATTTCCACTATGAATTTAGCTAAAGCTTTTATCAAAGGTAAATCATGAATCAAAGTCATGGTGACCAGTTGTGTGCTTTTCATGGTAAGGAGGGTAAGGAAGTGGTTTATTGTTGCCTTCTTCCACATGTCTTTGGGTTGTGAACATGAGAAAGACTGGTGAACTGTGTCCACCCAAAGCTGCATTCGAACCTACGTCCCAAACAGCACTGCTACCTGCTGTGTGACCGTAACGGTAAGTTTAGTCTAAGTGCTGCCAAGTCAAATAAACACACTGCATTAGGCTACTAACAGTTACTCACCCCTTGATAAATACACACACGCACACCCTCAATGGGCACCCAGTGGGGCAGCTGGTATCGTTGTGAGTACAGCTGCTGCCTTTGGACCCAAAGTTGCGAATCCCACATCCAGCTGTAGTACCCTTGAGCAAGGTACTTACCCTAAATTGCTCCACTAAAATTACTCAGCTGTATTAATGGATAAGTAATTATAGGTAACTTACACCGCAAGTCACTTTGGAGAAAAGCATCAGTTACATGTAAATTTAGTCATCAACCCAGCTGAAACCCATGTCCTTGGACTGTGGGAGTGAACAAGAGCACCTGGGTAAAACCCACACAAACACAGGGAGAACTTGCATGCTGTGAAAGCTTTCAGACATTGTTCAACTAATGCAAGGACACCAGCAGTACAACATGAGCCTCTTTCCCGTGGAACTCACTCGTAAAACTCGGCGGCTGGCGTGTTCTTGCATTTGGAGTACATAGTCCCGTTTCCAAGGCAGGAGATGTTGGCCCGTTGTGGATCTGTGCAGTTGGGGCTGTTCCAGACGTTCCCACAGCGAAACCAAGGTAGCTCATTGGTGAAGGAGGAGTACAGGTAGTATAGGGACCAGGCTATGATCACGTTGTAGTAGAAGCCCACGTACAGCGCGATGACAATGACGGTGTAGCCCACTCCTGTAGCAAAAGTGGTTTGAAAAAGTAAATATAACAGATTTAAACATCCGTGTCGGCGAACACGAGGATGGTAATTGTAGTCGTCTGAGAAAAACCAGACGTTTTAATCTGATCGCCATGTGTGGCGCAAGATATATTTAAAGGGGTGATTTGAAATAAATTCTTTTTAAAATCTGTAGAAAGTTCTTGCATATAACTGCGAAAGCTATTAAAATGAACATGTGAAAGAACGCAGTACATTTTCATATGGGGTTTTATTGTTTATAAGTTCTGAATTCAAAGGCTGCTGAGTGGTACAAAGGAGCAATTTTTGACCATATTTTTAGTCATTTTTTTTGATCAGCCCCTTAAGGTCAATGTAAATGTATGGAGAGAAACGCATCTGAGTGTGTGGTGTGAGCAGTCGTGTAAATGAAGGATCCACCCTGTTATAAAACTGTAAATTTACCTACAGCACGGCACCTAAATGGGCCGAAAAGTCCAGGTACCGGTGCTCTCCGGCCGAACTACAGCCACATGAAGAAGTCTAACTCAAAAAATTTTTGAACATCAGCTCCACCTCAACCAGATCTGACCACCATCATCAACTACATTTCGCAGTTTAAAGTCCAGCTGCAAAGGTTGATCTTTATTTTTAACACTGGTTATTGCACTGCGATTCATACAATTAACGTAATGATGCGCCTACCTACCGATGCCCCCCTCCCCATCTGTTTCCACAGCAACCTGCGCCCTTACCTTTGAACACGGGGCAGATCTTCCAGATTGTGGCAGCCCCCTCCCGGTTGTACTGCCCCAGGGCAAGCTCCATGTAGAACAGGGGCATCCCGGCAATGAGCAGAAACAGGGTGTAGGGGATGAGAAAGGCACCTGGCAGGGCACGAGACAACCTTTGTTTTAAAAAAAGTCAACTTATGTGCGTTTTAAATAAATGTTCCGGAAAAAAGATTTAAAAAAAAAAAAAAAAAAAAAAAAAAACATTGGGGAACCTTTCACATATTTCCTGAGAGTTATTATAATGGACACAGAGACTCTGTTAGGACTACACTGTGCATTTGGTTTATAGCTGTTGGTTTATTCACTATTATTAATATTTAATAGCTTTAGATTATTGAACTCAAGGCCACTTATTTATATTACACTTACATTTATTAATGCTTTGAAGCAGCTTACGATGTTAAGCTACGTATGAATATTTACTTATTGCTACAGCTAATTATTTTTTTTACTAGAGCAATTTCAGGGTAAGCACCTTGCTCAAGGGTACTACAGCTGTAGGTGGCAATCGAACCTGAGACTTTTGAAACCAAAGCAGCGTTACTGACTGCTACACTACTAGCCCCTCTGTACAACCCACTACGATACATACAAGCTGGACACTTTGGTCCTTGATTTCGCTGAAGTGGTTAAGATTAGGTGGACAGCCCCGTTCAATGGTACAACTCAAGGACTCTGGTGTTTTCATCGCAACGCCACCTGCTTCCCAAGTCGCGATGATAAAGTTCGTGCAGCTTTAGAATAAGCAGCAGAAGAATGTTTTTTTTTTTTTTTTAATAAAAAATAGAAATGGGGCAGCAGGTGGAGCAGTGGTTAGAGCTACTGCTTTAAGCCTAAAGGATCCAGATTTGAATCCTAACTCCTACTGTAGTACCCTTGAGCCAGGCACTTACCCTGAATTGATGCAGCAATAATTACACAGGTATTTAAAGGGGTAAAACATTGTAACTCCCTTGGAAAAAACTCTGAGAGAAACAAATAAATGTAAATAGAGAAATCTTTACCAGTCCTAAATATCAACACGTGAAACTGACAGATAAGAGGACTTTAGTTTCAACTGTTTTTTTTAACTACTTTTTAACAAAACTGCAATCTTTCAGAAAAGGTTGCAATATTTTCTCCTGCACTTATTTCGCAAAACAGGTCCATTCTCCACCTTTTCCTTGTGGACACGCCCCCTTCATACATGACGAGTCCCTCCAAAAGCACAAACGGATGTCCTTTACGGACAGATAAATATGAATAAGAAATAAAACCCATGATGTAGTAAAGCACTGGGCAGCGAGGAGCTCCAGGACTCCAAGTGACCCGCTCGGTCCTTCCTGCGCGCGGTTACGCAGGAAACAAGCGCCAGGAATAAGGGTTTATAAAACATATATAAATATATATTTATCTTTTTACTCCTCCTATCACTTGTGAGAGAAGTGAGTCTTAAAGTGCCGGGGTTTCCCGAGCCCGGGAGGACACCGATCGCACGTGGGAAGCTAGGTGTCTGGGGCTCCGGCGACGCGCCGGTGCGTTACGACCCGAAGGCGCGTCAGGGCGCGCGCGCACCGCGCGCCGCTGATCGCGGGGGGTCTCGGCTCACCTCCTCCGTTCTTGTAGCACAGGTACGGGAACCTCCACACGTTGGCCAGGTCCACGGCGAAGCCGATGACGGACAGCAGGAAGTCTAGTTTCTTGCCCCATATCTCCCGGTCCTGGTCCCCGGACGGGCTGGTCGCGGAATGCGAGAACGCGTCGGGCGCGGGGATGATGGACGAGCTCGTGTACTGGACCCCGTTCAGGTCCTTCACCAGGATGAGCTCCACGTCCTTCTTCTCCACATGGCTGTAGGGCTTCAGCGGGACCACCGCCGAGAGCTTGTGGTCGGACAGGACCTGGATGTTCATCCTGGAGCGGGTGGGAAGCTCTCGCCGCCCGCACGCTCGTTATGGCCAAGACGGCGGTGATGATGATAATGATGATGATGATGATGATGATGACGATGATGATGCTGATGAAGAGGGAACGCAAACTGCGTTCACACAGCGCGCTTCTTCTGCTCTCCTAGGGGGAAGGGGGAGGGGGGTGACGGCGGCATCCAGCGCCCACATGAGCTGCGGGAAACACACCGCTTGTGACTCAACGGGCATGGATGACAGGAGCCCAGACGCGATCGCGCGCGCGCGCGCGCACACACGCTCACGCACTGTGAAGGCGCGTTCCAATTCCAGTATAGCGCTGTTTTACGCTCTGTGTGGTCACGCGTGGGGGTCGGGGTTAGTTTCAGCGTGGCGGATCACGTCCCGGACATGCTTTAGAAAGTCATCACGCAACTTCACTGATCCGTGCTAGAAAGCCTTACGGCGCGCGCACTGGACGCGCGCGGCAGATTTAAAAGGACTGTTTGATGTAGTCGCGACGATACAGAAGCAAAGTGGATTCGTGTGTCAACAGCTCACACTGGGTTATAAAACATATTTATATATGTATTTTGTGCAGTATTTTATTGATATTCTTATAAACGAAGCATTTGTACATTTATTCATTTAGCAGACGCTTTTCTTCAAGCGATTACAACTCAGAGAAAACAGATTTGTGCAATACATGATTAATAGAAAGAGACACGGCTGCAGACGTGTGACTTCTTAAACCTAGTTTGTTTGTTGCCTGCCACTTTCTGCACCGAGGTTCATCGTTCAAGTAGGTGCATAAAAAACAGGACAGACAAATCCTGATACCCCGATACCATTTTTTAAAATATTATAAGATACACAAGCAAGCAAAAAACAATGCCGGCGTAGTGGCTGAAAAGGCTTTATCTGGTGATGCTCAAGAAGTTACGGTGCATGAACATTTATTTACACCGTACATGAGCTGGAGAGATCTTGGGCGAAGTGGATCTGGAAAAGGTGAGTTTTCAGACCCTTCTTGAATATAGACAGAGTTTCTGCAGTTCTGAGTGACAGGGGAAGGTCGTTCCACCACAACGGAGCCAGAACCGAGAACCTCCGCGCTTCACCTTTCGTGCGCGGGACCACCAAGCGAGCAGAAGTAGACGAGCGAAGGGGTCTGGTTGAGGTGCAGCGGTTGATCAAGATCTAAATAGCTGGGAGCAGTTCTATATTGATGCATTTGTACACAGTTTCCAGGGTCTTGAATAAGCGCCACTGAGTGAGACACGCGCCGGGCTCGGTGACCGGACCCTACTAGCCTAGGGGCACCTGGTAAAACCAAAGTAAACATTTGCTGATAACAATGTAAGAACAGGGTATCTTCCTATGTGAACAGGTGACGCGTGGTGGGGATTGCGCGCACTAGTCGGGCTGGCGGTGCGGCTCCATCCAGGGGAGGGGAGGGCTTTACCCTTTATTTCTGAAGCCGGTGGCATAAAAGGGGAGTTTATAATTAATAAAGAGGTGTCGTCCGCAGCGGGGTGCGGTGGCGCAGTGGGTTGGACCACGGTCCTGCTGTCCGGTGGGTCTGGGGTTCGAGTCCCGCTTGGGGTGCCTTGCGACGGACTGGCGTCCCGTCCTGGGTGTGTCCCCTCCCCCTCCGGCCTTACGCCCTGTGTTACCGGGTAGGCTCCGTGACCCCGTATGGGACACGCGGTTCTGAAAGTGTGTGTGTGTGTGTGTGTGTGTGTGTGTGTGTGTGTGTGTGTGTGTGTGTGTGTGTGTGTGTGTGTGTGTGTGTGTGTGTCGTCCGCAAGCTGACCAGCGAGACGCGCGAGGCGCTGGACTGCTCTCCACGGGGATCCGAAAGAACATGGGTTCGATCCCTGCTCAGTCTGTGTGGAGTTTGCATCTTCTGCTTGGGTTTTTGCTGGGTGCTCTGGTTTCCTCCCACACTCCAAAGACATGCTGTTCAGGTTCACTCACAGTATGTGAGTGACAGAGAGAGTGTGTTCCACTGATGGATGAGTGACCCAGCGTAAGTAGTGTATCTAGCAGTGTAAGTCACCACGGTGAATGAGGTGTGCGGGCTGATGACACTACATAGAGTTCATTGGAAGTTGCTTTGGAGGTTAGGGTCTGCTAAATAAAAAAATGTAAATTTTCTTCAAAAATCCATTACTCCTCCTATGAATATTCCCCATATGATGGGACCCGCTTGGTCCGCAACATCATCACTGCACTATGAGAAAAACACAAACATTTTTTAAGCAACATGGTACTTTTCGACTTAATTCATCTGTTTCTTCTCTGTTGCTCCAACCATATTGAATTAAGGTTTTCTAAGAAGCGGTAAAAGCATTGTGTTCCGTCTCTAATCGGATTCCTGACTAGTTCTCGCCGCGGGCCATGACTTCTATTGAATATGGCTGATCAGGCCATCCTATTAAAGACAATGATTGCCCTCTTAAAGCTCTTATAAAACCCTAAAAGGAATGTTTTTACTGTGCTTTGTTGATCTAAGGGTAAAGATTAAAGGACAGTAGTAATGGTAAAAGCAGGGTACCTGTTTCTGGAGAGATTCATTTATTTATTACTGCTGTGGGGTTCCAGGCAGCTGGAATAATTGGATAGTGACTCGGTCAAGTCATTTCTAACTTATCACATTTTTGGAGGAAAACAAACAAAAATTCTGTCAGGTTCAAGTGATCTAGAAATATTTGTCTGCTTATTACATGTGTAAGTACCTTTGATCTTGATATCAAGTCTAGCGAAGGTCATATAGTTGCATTGCATTTATCTTTAATAGGAGTTTCACAAAAAAAAAAAAAAAAGAATTTCTCAAATTATTAGACCAAAACCCCACCTTCTCTCATCAGTCAGAAGAAAAATGTAAAACCCCTACAAGTGATCACACTTCTATTTACTTTGTTCCCAGCAATCCACCACCACCCTCCTGTCCAGCAATCACCCACATGAATGGTCAACAACATCCCTTATGTTTATTTATTTAGCAGATGCTTTTCTCCAGAGCAACTTCCAATGAACTCTATTTAATGTTATCAACCCACACACCTTATTCACTGTGGTGACTTACACTGCTAGATACACTACTTACACTGGGTCACTCATCCATACATCAGTGGAACACACTCTCTCTGTCACTCACATATTATGGGGGAACCTAAACAGCATGTCTTTGGACTGTGGGAGGAAACCAGAGCACCTGAAGACTTACACTGCTAGATGCACTACTTACAACAGGTCACTCATCCCTATATCAGTGGAACACACTTGATCTGTCACTCACACACTATCAGTGAACCTGAACAGCATGTCTTTAGACTGTGGGCAGAAACCAGAGCACCCAGAGGAAACCCACACAGACACAAGGAGAACATACAGACTCCATACAGACTGAGTGGGGGATTGAACCCACACCCTCTCACACCACCCAGACACTGAGACAGTAGCACTACTCACTGTGCCAATGTGCCACCCATACCATCTCTGCCTTCTCCTTCCAACTCCTAAACATCACCCTCAAGCAGATGCGAGGTTTTTGGTCTACTGGGGTTCTGTGTATCTGACGTTGAACATCCATCCCACCTCTACACAGCTCCTACAGCTGTGTGGTAAGTTGTGAGGAGCAGGGAAATCGTCTAGTTCCATCATTCTCGTCACTTAACAGAGCTGCTCGCGCAGTCGGCCTGACAGCCGGAGCAAAGAAAATGATCACGGACACCAGAACGTAATTCCCCATTAGTTCTTAGAAGAAAGTCTTGCTCAGTGGATGGACCCCAAAACCCACACGAGACCAATTACCCACCATGTGGCTGGATCGCTTTCCTGGGGGAAGGCGATGGCTTTCTGGAACTTCTTCGGGGATGTGCATCCTGCCTATGGAGGACGCCCTATCAGTCTCCTGGCATCGAACCCTGCCACACATCCGCTCCTCCTTCTTTACCCTAGGGGCTGGTGCTCACAGGATCTGAACCCAAAAGCGAAGCCTAACCTCAATAGGTGTGAGACTAATGCAAAGTGAAAACCGTTTCACAGCTGTCTCAAAGTCATTGTGTGGGTTAGGGACTTGGGTTTGCCCTGTGGTTCTCGTTGGCCAGCAGCTGGAAAGAGCATAAGAAGCTTGGAGTTTTACCCGGCATGGAGAACTGCTGAAGTTCAGAGCTAAACAAGTCGTGTTCAGAAAAGCAGACCCGTTTACAGCAGAAGGCAAGATTGTATAGACCAGAACTTTTCTCCACGTGACACCCTTCGACTGTGGACTTCTTCTCGTCCCGTTGTCAGGTGTTACACCTTTGGCTGTCACTGAGCCGTGGGTTGTACCTGCACCTTTTTGGGTCAGTCTCACATGTTCAAACCCAACCGGATGAGAAAACTCTCTCTTACTCCACTGAGAATCCTTAGCCTCAAAATGCTAAGGAAGGATTGAAACCCCCTCCTCTCCCACCATCCACACATTATGAGACAGCAGCACTACTCGCCGCACCACCATCATATCAATATCACCGCTTACCGTGTTTTTCAGCTCGCTGGATTCAGATAAGCTGGAGCACTTGCTCTGCTGGTGCGGCACTCTTTCACACACAATACATCCCCGAGGAGGAGATACGAGCTCTACAGAGACTGGCTGGCTGTTATCTCTCCCTTGTAGCAGAGGACCCTGCAGTTTAACAGCTCATTGTGCATCTTGAGATGTTTGAGACAATAGTGCGGTGTGCTGTGTTTAGACATTTCCAACATCCTGGACTCCTTCTCAGTGGGATTCGGGAGACCATCCAGTTCTCCACTGGGATAAACGTCAGCAGATGGTCTTTTTCTCGTGACAAATCCTTTTAACCGCATGACCACTGGGCAAAATTAAAGAGCAGACATGCTGCACCTTCAAGAAGGTAGTAAATCAGTAAGATCCATAAACCATCCTTTCGAATTTTTCCCTCCATTTATAGCCGTTGTTTCTCCAGTTGAGGGCTGCAGTGGTCTGGAGCCTATCCCCGAAGCGTAGCGTGTGAAGCAGGGTATAGACTGGACAGGAAAACAGTTTATCATACACCAATCACACACCTTTTTTCATATAGCTGATTCTTTTCTCCAAAGTTGACTTACACTTATTCACCCAGCTAGGAAATTTTACCAGAGAAATTCAGGGTAAGTACCTTACTCAAGTGTAGTACAGCTGGAGGTGGACATGAACTAAGAACCTTTGGATCAAAAGCCAGAAGCTTTACCCACTACGCTACCAAACACAGACACTCACCCTCACACCATAGGAAATTCAGAGTCACCAGTTCAGTTGAAACACTTGTCTTTGAACTGTGGGAGGAAACCAGGGCACCCAGAAGAAACGCACACAGGCAGTGGGAGAACATACAAACTCCACATAGACTGAGCTGGATTTGAACCTACACGCAATAACATAACGCAGGCTTTTGGAGGCCTTAAGATTATTCATAACACTGTAACAATAATAATAATAATAATAATAATAATAATAAGCAAGTCTTGACCACAGGTTGCACTGATGATTTGGTTGTGTGATGAGAGGAGCACTAGAGGAACGAGGAGGGAGAGCGTTCCAGTTAAAAACTTCTGGGGTTGAGAGCCACTCCAGGTTCCGGGTCCGATAATTCGTTTCAGGTGACTGCGGACACGAGAGCTAATAATGAGGTGCGACAGCGACCATCAGCCCCGTCCGCCTCGTGGAGAAGGTGTTCGGGGTGTCGGGGGTCCCGGCTCCATCATCTGACACACTGGCTGCTGTCCGCACGGCTGTCACACACCTGCTGCTCACATTTGACTTGAGCACTGCGTTCAAAGGCACTAAAAGCGCCAGGGTTGTCAGTACGCCCTGCGGTACGGGGACGAGCAGCACGCCCCCCGGCAACAGGTGCTTCGAAAGGCTTCACTAATGTATCGCGCTGCATTAAGAACCGCAGATGCTGGACAAAAAAAACCCACAATAGTTTGGGAGAACACTAATAATTATTTCCTGTGGAAGGGGTCCAAAGGTGCTACAATGAGATGGGGCCTGATAGGACCTGATGGTGCAAACAACCTCAATGGCTCTAAGAGGGGGCAGCTGGCAGCGCAGTAGTTAGACCCAAAAGGTCACAGGTTCAAATCCCATCTCCTGGGCAAGGTATTTACCTTAAATTGCTCCAGTAAAATTACCCAGCTGTCTAAATGGGTAAATAGTGCAGGTATCTTAACTGTGTAAGTTACTGAGGGGTGGTGAATACATATAAGATCTTGCTGCATGGGGGTCAAGGGTCTTGGGGGAGGATGTTTCGCTAGGTGTGGCTCCGCACGAGGGAAATGCCGTGGTCTTGGTGATCATCAATTAGCCAGTCTCTGCTGGACATGAATGACCTTTTTATTGGCGCTCGCCGGCAAGGCCTCATGCGTGTTTGATAGCGTCTATCGCACGCGGGCCAGTCGGCTCTTCGCTCGGAGGACACGGCCAAATAAAAGTGAATTAGCGCGGCTCATTGTGCGCAATTGGAGCGGACAGGCTCTCCCGGGGCTGCGCTCAGGCAAACACGGCAATACGAGCCCGGCGGCGGCCTGGCGCGTCGAGGAACAACGGCTCGACTTAATTGATTTCTCCTAACCTTATCAATGCGCATTAAAATGAAATGGGCTTTTCTCGTCTGAAAAGGTTACCGCAAATTGCAGGTAGAAATCACCACCCGCGATCGCAGTCCAGCAGCGGGGATTTAATTCACTCCCAGCGCCCCTTCACTCTTTTCGTTCCCGCGTGTACAGAAACACGGTCAGATGGCATAGCGTTAATACCGGCCTTCTTTCCGTTTGAGTTGCGTAATTCTCGCCAATTCGTGATCACCATATTAATTTCAGGACTTTGACCACAAAAAGGGCAGCATGATGGCACAGCGAGTAGCACTGCTGTCTCACAGCACCTGGGTGGTGTGAGAGGATGTGGGTTTAATCCCCACTCAGTCTGTGTGGAGTTTGCGTGTTCTCCTGTGTCTGTGTGGGTTTCCTCTGGATGCTCTGGTTTCCTCCCACATTCCAGGGACAGGCTGTTCAGGTTTACCCATAGTGTGTGAGTGTGTGTGTGTGTTCCACTGATGTATGGATGAGTGACCCAGTGTAAGTAGTGTCTCTAACAGTGTAAGTCACCACGGTGAATAAGGTGTGTAGGCTGATAGCACTACATAGAGTTCATTGGAAGTCGCTTTGGAGAAAAGTGTCTGCTAAATAAATGTAAATTATCTGTGGAAACACACCCTACCCTTCTATGAAAATGTGGTGCGGCAGAATGAATTGTAGAACTTGAATGGATTTGTTTGTTGGGGGCAGTTGCACGTGGGTTCAAATTCTGCCCCCTCTGTGCGGAGTTTGTTCTCCCTAGTCGTGTGAGTTTCCTCCCAGCCCTAAGACATGCGCTACAGATGTGCTGGTGACTCTAAATGGTCTATAGAGTGTGTATGTGCATACCCTGCCTTGCACCCTGTGATTCCAGCATAGGCTCCCAACCGCCACAATCCTGCACTGGATATGATATTTACGTAACATATAGACAGATATAGATAACAGATGGATAGATGTTTGCTTGGTGTATGTATTGCAGTGAGTCATACTGACATCGATTTATTCAAGGTAAATATTTTTGGTTCTACAGCCAAAGAGACAAAGAATAAGAAAAATCCATATAATAACTGAACTAATTCACTGGGCTGAAAGTGCATTTCAGAAAGAGCAGAAGTTTTTGTTTATTGTTATCTTGATAACAGGAAATCAGGCATGTTTGATCAGTGTCAGAAACACACACACACACAAACACAAAGCCCCGACACCCCCACCGCTGTTATTATATAATACTGAACCAAAGAGTCAATACGCACTGTTTATATATAGATACATCGAAACAGGCCAGTTCGTTTCAGCCCGTTTTTTTTAGGTATCGTTGCGCTTCCTTCAACATTCATGCAAATAATTCAGCCCAAACTGGAGATATTTTAAATTTCTATCACGATTCACTCTCCTTTCGAAAAGCCCTCTGACCTGCAAAATGTCCATAATAATTTAACCTAGATGTCAAAAAAAATTATTACGTGCCGCTTAAGTATTAAAGATGCACCTGCGCTGGTTGATAGGTGTGTTAATGGTTCAGAAGCCCAGAGAAGACTGGAGGACACCTGGAGACTGCATGTGGACCTTGGTACTGGACATTCCGTCCAGGTCCACAGGACATCCACAGGCGGAGCGCTTACTGAGTGGGCGTGTCCCCCGGCTGTGCTCCAAAGCCACTGGCAACGGTACGTGGGGGGTCCACTGAGGTGCCACCTTTGAGGGTACGGTAGTGTGTGTGGTAGGATGGGACGGAACACCCGGCGCTCGGTGCGAGCATGTAGCGTGGAACACTACCGCCATCTGGCGCTCCCTTGGAGAACAAGACACACACACGTCTTATGCGAGTATTCACGTACCCGTGTCCCTCGACTTACAACCAGCTTCATTGTAAGTCGAAAATCCCATTATGTTGTATAAACCATAAGGATGTATGAACAATTAAGATGCACAAACGCTACATTTTATAATAGGACATTCTCAGGTTTTTTCATTTACTTCATATATTATGTTAAAATAACACCAGTGTAGAATAACAATACAAATATATAGAACAGCCCAGGGGGTGTGGTGGCACAGTGGGTTGGACCACAGTCCTGCTCTCCGGTGGGTCTGGGGTTCGAGTCCTGCTTGGGGGTGCCTTGTGATGGACTGGTGTCCCGTCCTGGGTGTGTCCCCCCCCTCTATATAGAACAGTAGTAGGTTTTCATGCTGCTCTATTACACACACACTTTCTGAACCGCCCGTCCCATACGGGGTTGCAGGGAACCGGAGCCTACCCGGCAACACAGGGCGTAGGGCCGGAGGAGGAGGGGACACACCCAGGATGGGACGCCAGTCCATCGCAAGGCACCCCAAGCGGGACTCAAGCCTATTAGTTTTACTTTAATTTATAAATCCGCTGTCTTCTGCTTTTTCTGTTCAGCACTACTAGAAAACTCACTTTGTGTTTGCTGGCCATTTTAAATGGGGAAAAAAAAAAAAAAAAACTACTTGAAAGAAATCACAAACAAAATTTGCCGAAAAACACCCAGACACTGAGCGAGACCCAAAAAATTAGGAAAAATGGATCTGCACGGCGAGCGGGGGCATGGTAGTGTAGTGGGTTGGACCGGGTCCTGCTCTCTGGGGGGGGGGGGTCTGGGGTTCGAGTCCCACTTTGGGTGCTTTGTGATAGACTGATGTCCCATCCTGGGTGTCTCTGCTCCAACCTTATGCCCTAAGTTGCTGGCTTAGGCTCCAGTTCCTTGCAACCCTGCATTGGACAAGTGGTTCAGAAAGTGTGTGTGGGCAGCCAATCAGTGTTATGATATAGCAGACCGTAGGTTATGGGAGGAGGTCATCCTTGGGTGTTACAACCGAACTATGGGACTCTGGAAAAAATACGAAAGGTTAACAGGATGACCGTCTGCGAGAAATAAAATGCTCGTGTCTCTTCTCTACCTTGAGCTCCCTGTTCCTCTGGTGTGTGTGTGTGTGTGTAAGGTGAAGTTCCTGTTTTCTCTCTTTGCCTATGCTCAAGGGCAAACGGATGCAACTGAAATATCACATATTCTCCTTATGTCCTCCCTATATGTATAACCAATTACATTGTTCTGTTGTTTAATATGACCTTTTATAGTCTTGTCCTTACACCTCGACTCCCTTTCTAAACCAATGAGAACTTACGTCTTCGTTCCGCAAAATACTATATCATCTTTATGAACATGCAATAAACCTGAGAATTTGGAACGAAACACTCTGCTTGTTCTTGCGTCCTACTCCTCCTAGCGATCACTGGTTTTTGGTGTCCGGACGGCTCTGAGGTGGCAGAAAGCTGATATAGAAATTAAAATAATTTCTAATCTAACACTGTCAAGTCTGGGGAGTCTTATATTGGATATGTTGTAACTCGAGGACCACCAGTACCCAACATATGCACAGACATGACAACAAGTCAATTAGTTGTGTTATAACTGATGTTACAGGAAAACACAGTCAAAATTTTATTGGAAAAAACATATGTAAAAAAAAAAAGTGAAAGGATTTTTTTTTAAAAAAAACACATTCTGGTATTGTGCCAAGTGCAATTTGGCCACAGTTAAACAGTGTTTTCAGAACCAGTACGGGTGTTCTCGTCCAAGCAGCATCTCTACATTCATGGGTGGTTGGGAAGGACCGCAAATGCTGCAGGTCACAGTGACCAAGTCCACCAGCGCTGCCTAAATATAACAAAAAGGAACACAAGTGGAGTAAATACCCTGAGAAATGCTCTTAATGTAAGCAATACACATATATGTATTTTTGTCTAAAAAAATGAACAGGTGCAACCAGAAGAAGCAGTGGTCATAGAGCTCGAGAAGTCATTCGTCTTTCTTGTCGGAGGAGCTCTCCTGCAGAGCGTTGTGGGGACTGACACGATTCACGGGGGGTCCGGCCACTGGCTCCACCGCCTGGAGGGCCTGGTAGCGCTGTAGTTCCAGGTAGGTGGTAAACAGCTTGGCGTACTGCGGGTGACTCATCGCAAACGCCCAAAACTCCTCTGTGGACAGAGGCACAAAGGACAGTACAGCTAGGCTCTTCCAACAGTGGAAAGCAATACCGTGTGTGTGTGATCTGTCTCACTGGGTGTGAACGAGCTGCAGTGCGTCCACATCCCAAAGATTAGTCCAAAGTGACCGGCAAACAAGAGCAAGTTCAGCAATTGATTCTGCCCATCAACAGATGGATGGCTGGATGGATGGTCAGATGGACGGATGAGATCTTTATTAATCCCCAATGAAACAACAACATGAGGTCTGGCTGGCTGAGCAAATTACATGGGCAGAGCTACTCCAGCTGTATGAAATTGGGTCAAACGGGAAGTTACGTCTGAACAAAGCGTAAGACATAAGCAGAACTCACTGTAGGTGATGTGCCCTGAGCAGTCGGTGTCAATCTCGCTGAAGAGGTGAGACACGTCCAGGTCGGGCAGGCCCAGCGCGGACCGGATCAGCGATGAGAACTCATCCTGGGTGATGCTCCCGTCGTTGTCCAAGTCAAAGAGCTGGTTTGGGAAGCAGCAGAGCGAGAGGAGGAGGAAAAGGACCGTGTCACCTTAGGAAATCACACCCTGTACAACACAATGCTGGAGAAAGGGGTGGCAACAAGAGCGGGGCCCGGTTGCAGAAGGCCCACACTGCACCTTGAAGGCCATCTGAATGGTGTCCTCCGTGTTTGCAGGCTGGCACAGCACGGTCACGCCGATGACATACTCCCTGAAGTCGATGGTGCCATCTCCGTTCTGCAGGGGACAGGAGAGCAGCAGAAGAACAGGTGAATGATGGATGGGTCAGAACTTCATAGATCCCCGAGTAAATTATGGCAGCACACATACCGCATCGCAGTGACAGGTATACTGGAATGGCACAGGAGTAACCAAATAACATCCAACCTATATCCCTGTGTATCCGCCATTACCATGAAAAACACCACGTATAAACACAAACACACAGTGTGTACGTATGTATATATATTTATACACACACACACACACACACACACACTTTCTGAACCACTTGTCCCAGACAGGGTTGCAGGGAACCGTAGCCTACCCGACAACACGGGGCATAAGGCTGGAGGGGGGAGGGGACACACCCAGGACGGGACGCCAGTCCATCGCAAGGCACCCCAAGCGGGACTCGAACCCCAGACCCACCGGAGAGCAGGACTGTGGTCCAACCCACTGCGCCACCACGCCCCCTACAATCAGTATGTATGTATGTATGTACGTACACACACACACACACACACACACACACACACACACACACACACCACTTTATTAGGTACACCTGTTCAACTGCTCGTGAACGCAAATATCTAATCAACCAATCACACGGCAGCATCTCAATGCATTTAGAAATGTAGACATGGTCAAGACGATCTGCTGAAGTTCAAACTGAGCATCAGAATGGGGAAGAAAGGTGATTAAGTGACTTGGAACGTGGCATGGTTGTTGGTGCCAGACGGGCTGGTCTGAGTATTTCAGAAACTGCTGATCTACTGGGATTTCCATGCACAACCATCTCTAGGGTTTACAGAGAATGGTCAGAAAAAGAGAAAATATCCAGTGAGCGGTACTTCTGTGGGCGAAAATGCCTTGTTGATGCCAGAGGTCAGAGGAGAATAGCCAGACTGGTTCGAGCTGATAGAAAGGCAAAAGTAACTCAAATAACCACTCGTTACAACCAAGGTATGCAGAAGAGCATCTCTGAACGGACAATAGGTCGAACCTTGAAGCAGATGGGCTACAGCAGCAGAAGACCACACTGGGTGCCAATCCTGTCACCCAAGAACAGGACCTGAGGCTACAATTCGCACGGGCTCATCAAAATTGGACAATAGAAGACTGGAAAAACGTTGCCTGGTCTGATGAGTCTCGATTTCTGCTGCGACATTCAGATGGTAGGGTCAGAATTTGGCATGAACAACATGAAAGCATTGATCCATCCTGCCTTGTATCAATGGTTCAGGCTGGTGGTGGTGGTGTAATGATGTGGGGGAATTTTCCTGGCATACTTTAGGCCCCTTACTACCAGTTGAGTATTGTTTAAATGCCACAGCCTACCTGAGCATTGTTGCTGACCATGTCCATCCCTTTATGACCACAGCATACCCATCTTCTGATGGCTACTTCCAGCAGGATAAAGTGCCATGTCACAAAGCTCAAATCATCTCAAACTGGTTTCTTGAAAATGACAATGAGTTCACTATACTCAAATGGCTTCCACAGTCACCAGATCTCAATCCAATAGAGCACCTTTGGGTTGTGGTGGAACAGGAGATTCGCATCATGGATGTGCAGCTGACAAATCTGCAGCAACTGCGTGATGCTATTATGTCAATATGGACAATAATCTCTGAGGAATGCTTCCAGCACCTTGTTGAATCTATGCCACGAAGAATTAAGGCAGTTCTGAAGGCAAAAGGGAGTCCAGCCTGGTACTAGCAAGATGTACCTAATAAAATAGCTGGTGAGTGTATATACGCTGTATATATGTGTTTATGTCCTACTTTTTTTCAGTAAAGGCTGAATACATACATAACAATCACTAAAATAAACAAGTATCGTGTGTATATTTTGTTTGCCAAGTGTACGGTATGTAATAGCTATGAAACCTGAATGATCAAAAACTACCTCATGTAATAACTAATGTTAACTGTTGAACTAACTGTGTATTTTAATCAGATGTAGTAATATTGAGGGACAGCTGGTAGTGTAGTGGTTAGAGCTTCTACCCTAGGACCTAAAAGTCACAGGTTTGATTTCCCCCCCCCACCAACAAGGTACCTACCCTAAATTGCTCCAGTAAAATTACCCAGGTGTATAAATGGGTAAATGATTGTAAGCATGTGACCCTAACATTGTAAGTCGCTTTGGAGAAAAGCATCAACTAAATGAATAAATGTAATATTTTAGCATATATAGGCATAATTTTTGGGGTCCAGGAATACATACAAATTTTACCACTGAAAATTAAGATAAATATGTCTGATTTCATGGAACAAATTTCTAAGTGTGCATATAACAATAACATTTATATGTAAAGAATAAATTAAAAACAAACATGAGTAAAAATAAGTATTTTAAATACTGTAATGCAATAAGAAATTTGCATAGACAGTCGAGCACGACGATAATTTGGAGTCAAACCTCTGAAATTGCTACCATGAACTAGGATGGAAAGTTACCAGCGACCATGAGACCGTCTTGTTTAAAGTAGCGAACTTTAAGAGAAGACAACAAGGTTCTTCTCCCACAATGCACCACCAGCGGGGAAACACCGGTGAAGGGGTGGCATGGTGTCAGAGCGGCGACGGGCTTCTCGTTGCCACCGGGGGGCGCACTCTTACCCGGTCAAAGAGGGCAAAGAGCTCCTCCAGGGGCGGGCTGACCGGCAGCTTGAGGAAGCGGGCGAACTGCTCGACGGTGATGCGGCCGCCTTCGCAGGAGTGGGCGATGGCCGCAAAGCCCTCCAGCTCCTTCTTCACACTATCCCATTTCAGACTGCATGAAAAACACGCACAATCAGCACGGTGCCTGTTTCCATCAGAGTTCCTCAAAATGACTCAGATGGCATGCGTGCGCCAGGCTGCCAGTGCGTTAGTGCACCTCGAAATGTTGTTTGCCAAAAAATAAGCAGCGAATAGCATTAAAAAAAGGTCCCCCAACAGGCAGCAGGTGGTGAAGCAGAGTTGTCTTTAGGATCCAGGTTTGAATCCCACCTCCTGCTGTCATACCCTTGATCAAGTTACTTACCCCGAGTTGATACAGTAAAAATTACCTTACAGTATGAATGAGTAAATCAGTGTAACCAGCTTAACGTTGCAAACTGGAGAAAAGCGTTCGATGAATTAACGAACACGTTAAAACTGTGAATAAACGAAAGAAGAAACACAGTATCTGGACATCCATCAACGTGCACGCGCAAAACAGCGGACAGAGACAGTGCACGCAGCGGTTAAGGAACTGCAGGGATCCCTAAAATGACACAGCGTGGTGATAGTAAAATTATCTCCAACTGCCACAACCATAAATGAGATGTCTATGAATGATGTTTCTTCTGTAAGAGACTCATAAAAGGAATTCTTGGTAACTACCCAGCTGTACAAATGAGTAACCGCATATTTCAGGTATACCCGATAGTATAGTGGTTTGAGCGCCGGTCTTCGGCCCTGAAGGTCACAGGTTCAAATCCCACCTCCAGCTGTTATATTAAACAAAATTGCTCAACTGTTACTCCTCTAATGTAAATGTTTATATGTCTATATCAAAAAAAAAAAAAACTGATATTCTGATAAAGTTTTATGCAGCTACTCGTGTCATGAACATTGGTTCATGTGGTGGAAACTAACCGGACTTAAGAACCACACGTCTGCATCTAAGTGTCTCTTTCTGCTAATGAAAAAAAAAACAGTGTGTTCATTACGAGATGTACGTCGCTTTGGCGAAAAGCATCTGCTAAATGAATAAATGTAAATGTAGGCCACACCTGTGTCAATGGTAGCTCTGCAAAGCGAAACCCCGAGAGCATTTTCGCAAGGTGCATGTCCGAGCAGACTGCGTGATGCAGAGAGTACTTTACTTGAGCTTCCTGCTGATCTTGGTGAACTCGACGAGGCCAGCCTCCATGGGCAGCGTGAGCTCCCCTGCCGAGATCATCAGGCGGCAATCCTCATACGTGTGGTCTGTCACTGGGATACACAGCGCCCTGGTAACACACACACACACACACACACACACACACACACACACACACACACACACACACACACACACACACACACACACACAGATCACATGCAAGGAAGAGGAACCTGCACAAAACCACAGGGCCTCTTCTATAATTAGTCAAAACGATGCAATCACCTAAGGGCACCAACATTTAAGGGAGCCAAATTTCAGAAATAAAAAATAAATTGTAATACTGGAAAAGGCTAATTTAATATCTTGATTAATAATGAACTGTTTTACTATTGAAAAACAATAAATGCCCTATATACCTATGTAAACGTTTTATGATGCATCGCCACTGCATGTCTTTGCAGTTTTTTGGTGGCATTTCCTGTGAAAGTCAGAATGTGTAGTAAACTGTATGTTTGTTCCCTTGAATTTCAGTCTCAAAAAATAGGTTTTTTTGTGTGTTCTGAGCATATATAAAATACTCACATATGCTGACACTTTTATGCAAAGCAACTTACAATTATTTACTCATTTATAGAGCTGGGTATTTTTTAACTGGCGCAATTTAGGGTAAGTACCCTCTTTAAGAGAAATACAGCTGGAAGGTGGGAATCAAACCTATGGGTCCAAAGGCAGCAGCTCTAACCACTGTACTACCAGCTGTTCAAATAATAATATTAATAATAATAATAATTATTATTATTATTAATAACACATTCAGAAAAAATTATTATATAATACTAGACACATGCAGATAAATGTATTATTATTACTATCATTATTATTATGAAGAATAATAATAAATTTAGGGGGGCGCAGTGGGTTGGACTGGGTCCTGCTCTCCGGTGGGTCTGGGGTTCTAGTCCCGCTTGGGGTGCCTTGCGATGGACTGGCATCTCGTCCTGGGTGTGTCTCTTCCTCCTCCGGCCTTTCGCCCTGTGTTGCCGGGTTAGGCTCCGGCCCCCCGCGACCCCATATGGGACAAGCGGTTCAGACAATGCGTGTATGAACAATAAATTTATGTGCATGTGTCTAGTAAAAAATATTTGTTGTCATATATCTATATATATTTTAGTGTGAGAGCAGACGGCGATGTGACACACGTGGCCATGGTGTTTCTGACGTTGCTGGCGAACAGACATGGGCTTGCCTTCTCCTCCTCGCTGGGGGTGTGTGGGGGGAGGAACTGTGGGAAAAAAAGGGACAAAAGTGACAGTCGGCGGGGGGGGCTGCGTGAATGGCGAACCTTCCTCCGTGATGCCACCTCAACACGCACAATTTTGCGTTTAAACCATGTAATCTGACGGACCGAGAGATGTCTCAGTAAAAGGACCCATGTTCATATCCCACCTCCATCTGCAGTGCCCATGATTAAGGTACTTACCCTGAATTGATACAGTAAAAATGACCCAAAACGGGTAAATCAGTGTACGGAGCTTAACACTGAGTCAACTGTATTGAACAACTTTCCATCCTTATTCCTAATTACCTTTCACCGATTTAACAGTATGAACCCGTTACTATATTTTGGTCGATTTTTAGGATGCTCTACATTACAGCAGCATACCAAATTAAACACAGCTCTGTCTTCTTATTGAGGTAGGGAAAAATGCTTTTTTTGGAAAAAATTTTTCAATTTTGAATGAAAATGTCTCTCTGTGGGCCCGAATATGTGTTTTCTACCTACACAGTCAAAAATCTGAATAATGTATCTGCATAATGAGTAGCAGGGGCCATCTAAACCTGTTTTCAAAAGTAGAAATTACAAATATAAAGGCATGTTTCTATTTCAGAGCAAAGGTTACTAACTTTTTCTGGCCCTTTTGCAGCACGGACAGTGTACACAGTGCGTAATTCCAGAGTGTCCTGCACTGCATCACTGCACATCAGTCGGTAAATATGTGGACAGTGGGAGAGTTTTTGATATATTGGCTCTGTCCTCCAGCACATTGGATCTGAAGCAAAACATCTGTGAAGTTTAACACTGTTAGCTTTAATTTAATGGTATTTACACGTATACCGGCTGAACCACTTAGGGATAAGAGCCATTTATATAGTCTTCGCATTTCAGGGGACGAAAAGCAACTGCTCGGTTAGGCGTCCAGCGGGATCTCGGACGGCTGTGCATCTCTGCATCGTTCACTCATGCACCGACCCTAAAAAACTAAGAAAACCCAGATTTCATCCCATAAGGGACACTTGCATTTCAACTCTGCAACTGAGCTCTATTGCGCCCATCCCTCCACATGGCAACTGTCAATTCCACTAAAAGCTGTCTGAAAAAAAATCAGAATAAGTGTAAAAAGTCAGACTTTCGCGGATTTGATTATTTGCGAGTTTCCCCATCGGTAATTAAATGGGAAATTTTTTTGGAATTTTGGGGGCTACTGCGGAAAATTGTAGATGACGCACGTAGACTAGAAAACGTAAAGTTTTGCAAGTCGTAAACGGATAAAATATCTGTATTATTAATCTATTCTATCATGTACTACCATAAATAAATACACAAATTTATTAAAAAAAAAAGTTAAATTTTGTAAAAAGTTTCAGCGCGCTAAAGAACTGAGGACGACGCTCTGTTTGGGGATGCCCAACGTATAAAATATACTGTTGCACTACAGTGTATTGTTTTACTTTTGTGTGTGTTATATATGGTCAACAGTATTAAGAGTTACGATTTGGGGGGACTGCTGATCTACTGGGATTTTCATGCACAACCATCTCTAGGGTTTACAGAGAATGGTCAGAAAAAGGGAAAATAACCAGTGAGCGGTAGTTCTGTGGGCAAAAATGTCTTGTTGATGCCAGAGGTCAGGGGAGAATGGCCAGACTGGTTCGAGCTGATAGAAAGGCAAAAGTAACTCAAATAACCACTCGTTACAAGCGAGGTATGCAAAATAGCATCTCTGAATGCACAACACATTGAACCTTGAAGCCGATGGGCTACAGCAGCAGAAGACCACACCGGGTGCCAATCCTGTCACCCAAGAACAGGACCTGAGGCTACAATTCACACAGGCTCATCAAAATTAGACAATACAAGACTGGAAAAACGTTGCCTGGTCTGATGAGTCTCGATTTCTGCTGCGACATTCACGGTTTTTCCACTTTCGTGGGGGTCCTGAGCCCTTGACCCCCACGAACACGGAGGGCCGACCGTAATCCCTAGATATAGATACCCTCAAATTAAAGCCGAGGGTGAGCGCTCGAACCTCGCAGCCGCCCCTTTTCAAAGAAAGTGTTACCTCGATGCGGACGTCGGTATACGGCTGACACAGAGTGAGCAGCAGCAGCATCTTCCTGTCAGCGAGGAGAGCGCAGGGAAGGAGAGCGAAAGAGACGGGTGAGGTGTTGTTTCGCAGAACACGGATACCATCAGAACACGTGCCAAACTGTAAATACTCCTTCCATAAATACTGGAAAGTTTTTTTGGATCACATGATAATACAGTTACAGGGAGACTTGCACTTGAACGAAAACACACACACACACACACACACACACACACACACACACCACGGCACCACTTCACAGTAATGATTGTGGCCCTCGGCCAAAAGAGTTTTGACACCACAAGTCTATATACCTCACAGCTGATGGGTGGATCCTTCCACCTCCTCTCCCCCAACCGCACACCACAAGTAGCAGCACCCCAACCCCCCACCGAGAAGCAGAAGTGGTCCAGAAGCCAGTGTTTCACAAGGCCTGGGAGTGCCGAGGTTCTTATTGTGTAACCACCACTCAGCCTGGCTAACCCCTCCACCCGACCCCTACTGTGCACTTCACATGGGTGGGTTCGAACAATGGGTTCAAATGTAGATTTCAATTGGGCTCAGTCTGTGTGAAATTTCAAGTCCCCCCCCCCCCCCTCCTCCTCCATTGTCTTTGTGGGTTGCTTCCAGGCACTCTGGTCTCCTTTTAGTCCATAAACATCTGCTTCAGGTGAAGCGGTGGCCTGTTGTCTGTGTGTGCGAGACTGCCACTGCTATCCCATCCAGTGCATATGGCCTGCATATGATCCAAACCACCATGACCCTCCACTGGACAAGCAGTCGTTGACAATGAATAGATGCTAAAGATCAATTTTAAATATTACACGTTAGCAAGCTCTGACAAGCCAGGAACGGAACGTGGAGTCCCATGGCACCGTTTCCCACCCTTAGGGCTAAAGGCGTGTCTAGAGCGGTCTAGAGCAGGCGAGGGCTCTCAGCTCTGTACCCACTTACGCCTTTGGCCCCTGCCAAGTCCAGGTCACAGTGTCCTTCAGGAAAAAGAAGAAAGCATATAGAGAAGTCAACGGACACCAACTCAAAGGGATGCATCTAAGAGCTCTGTGGAAACGGGGACGTTGGGGATGGACACTGACCAGGTCGTTGGGGTAGCTGAGCAGCACTGGCTGCACTGGGACTCCTGGAATAAAGGCACCTGCAGAAGGGAGCAGCAGACAATTACTAATAATCATTACCATTACCACTAATACCACTACAAGTACCCATTAGCATCACTTTACCAGTAATCATTAGCATAATCAATACCATTACCCTAACATCAAGAATTACTATTACATTACCAGTAAAATTATCTTAACCACTAATCATTATAAATACCTTACATTACCAGTATACATTAGTTACCACTACATTACCAGTAAATTACCACCATTACATTACTAGTAAATTATTACCACTAATCATTACTATCATTAATACGTTACATTACCAGTAACCATTAACATCATAATACCATTATCAGTAACCATGACCAGTGACCACTAGTGTTACATTAACTATAATCACTGCCATTATCAGTGCTATTCAAAACTCACCTCTCCCCATTCTTGTAAGTGCATGATAAAAGTATAATAATATTACAATAGTGTACATGATGAAATAATATAAAAAGTTTAATTTTTTTAATAATGGAAAATCCTTTATGTAGCTACTCACATGATGTACACTTATTCTTTTGGTGGATTGACAAATGGACTGCATGCAAATCACTCCTTCTGTTGATCTAATATACTGTTCTGTTTTTTTTTTTTTTTTTTCTGAGATTTATGTCACTTTGGGGAAAAGTGTAAATGCTTTACTGGTAACCAACAGTGACTCTAGTGATCAGATTTGACACCACATCTGGAGGTGGTGAACTGGGTACAAAACTGTGGCGAACTGGTGTTCTGAAAGAGACACCAATAACGTGCCACATGTTCATGCGTTTTGCTTTACGGAACCAAGAAGGATGTGGTCCCATTTTCATGAAAGGCACTGGAACTGCACCGGCATACTCCGCCTGCGGTGTGAACTCAGCAGGGTGCCGGCACACTTGTGTCTCTCAACAGAATTAGGGAAAGTTTCCTTTCACACTGTTCTGTGGATCACCTTTTTCTTCAGACATCACCTGAGCATTTACATGTATTTATTTAGCAGATGCTTTTCTCCAAGGTGACTTCCAATGAACTCTATGTAGTGTTATCAGCTCACACACCTTATTCACCGTGATGACTTACACTGCTAGATACACTACTTACACTGGGTCACTCATCCATACATCAGTAGAACACACTCTCTCTGTCACACACTATGGGTGAACCTGAACAGCATGTCTTTGGACCATGGGAGGAAACCAGAGCACCTGGAGGAAACCCATACAGACACAGGGAGAACATGCAAACTACACATAGAGTGAGCAGGGATCGAACCCACGTCCACTTGCACCACCCAGGCGCTGTGAGACAACAGCTCTGCTTGCTGTGCCACCGTAGCGCCCCAGCAAGCTGTAATACAGCTCAAAAAGGTGAAGTAGATTCTGCACTTCTCCTAGCGTGCCATCGCGTTGCAGATGCAGTCTTTTGACCCCAAACACGATCAGCAAGCACCGCGGAGCTGCACGCAAATGCACTCCGAGAGCCACTTTAGATCTCTATCTAGATCACAGCTCCGCACATTCAATGACCTTCCTCCCCCATCCCCCACCCATTTCCTCCACCACTACTCATGCTATTCATTCTTCTCGCCAACACTTTGTACCAATAACTACTCGCCATATGTGCCGAAATGTTGATTTCTTTCTATCATAGAGTGACTGCGCTGGTTGCAACACTATTTCATTCTAGACTGTTGTCAACAGGTAATCCTTCACACTTCTAATCACTGCTCTGTCTATTAATTTTATAGTTCACTATAAGCAGGGGGGGGGGGGGGGGGGGAAAGCTGGCAGTTGAGGAGAGGAAAAAAAAACTCCCACTGCAAAAAAGGGGAGAAAAATTTACTTCTTGGGCTCCAAGTGTCAACGGCTGCTCTCCCCTCATAGGAATTCCAATGTGGTGATATGGAACCTGTGTGGGAATGTCTGGATAAAAAATCCACGATGCCTGTGATGCAGAGCTATACAACCTGTAGTGACTAAGGTCCATATCCAGGCCCATAGTTGCTGATCCTGTTGTCGGGTCCTTGGCTTCCGGCCACAGAACCCAGTATGTGTCTCGTAAACACACGCCTACAAGTACGCTTGGACAAAGCTACATGGAAAGCAATAATAATAATAATAATAATAATGATGATAACACAATTCATGATTTCTATGTTGAAGACTGCAAACTTGTAAGGACGACTCAAGTACTACTACAGTTCCCAAAGGAAAGAAAAAGCACGTTATAGTAAGGGCCACACACACACACACACACACACACACACACACACACACACACACACACACACACACACACACACACACACACACACACACACGTCCTGTTTAAAGCTGTTTAAATATTATTCTACACGGAAAATTAGTCTATTCAAAATTGTACTTAAATCTTTCAAAGACCTACTATATGTTGTGGTCTATATTTGAATTTCTCTTTTTATACGGATGGTCCAAATGATGAATTTCCTTCTGCGAGATTAAGTTATTATTTGACCTGTATGACAAGCCATAGAAACTCTGCATAGTTTTTTGGACAACGGCACTTGATAAATTCTGAGAAAGACAGTAATTTATAATCCTCGCTTCGTATTTGTGGATGTTCTCAGTTGCTGTTGCCTTTGTTGAAGTGTTGCTTTTGCCATCTCAAAGATCATCACATGCTGTGTTGCTATTAGTGTCCGTGACCAGATCATTGGCAGAGACCACTTGAGACATTTTTCGCAGAACTGCATCTCGGAGAGTCATCCTGCTACAGGGAACCGGAGGGGGTCCGCGAACCTGAGAGCGCTGCCTCGCCAAACAGCGACGAACCCCGGCAAAGACTGCTTGAACGCGGATGAACACACCCTTCACGCCTCTTCAGCTAGTCCCGGCTGGTCATTTGCATCAGGGCGGCAGATGCTTATCTGCGCGTTTACAGGCAGCTCTCCAACTTTGGGCTGCAGCAACACCCCCACCGACACCAACTGAGAGCTCGTCGTCACCCACCTTGTTTAAAGGTAATCAGACAGGAGCGATTTGTGCAGGTTCCTTCCGGGAAAATTAGAACCTTCAAAGGAACAAAATTAGAAATATGTATTAATAATCTAACTGAAGGCACAGGTGAATACAGAAGCTCACCAAAGGGTGGCACGGTATCTTTCTTCTCCTCCTCCTCTTCCCTGTGATCAACAACACATGGCAAACTTGTAAAAAGTCCTCCCGGTGACACGCTAAATGCTCGATGGCACTTTTGTGCCCACCCTAGGGTACGACGACACGTGACGGATTGTTTGTGAGGTGGGAGGACGGGATGAAAGAGCAGGAGACGTGACACTGCCGTCAGCGGCGTACGGGAGCCAAATCGAACCCGAACTTCTCAAGCGAGCAAAGGCGACACGTTTGTAGCGTGCGGCAGGTAAGAGGCAAAGGAGAGCGGCAGAGCCGTGACAGCAGGTCTCCTGGGTAACACTCCGCAGTCGGCGCTAACGCGACCTGAAAGAAATGTTTGCACACCCTTTCTGTGAGACACTCAGAAAGATCTTCCGAGGTTCCCAAGCTTGTGCCACCGAGCTGCAGATAGTGCAGATGTGCGATGTTTAATGACTCCCCCTCCTTCAATAAAATTATCAGCCAATGTGTGTATTTAAGTTCATGTGAAGCCAACCAGTAGCCCTACTAGTGGTTAGAGCTACTGGCTTTGGCTCCAAAGGTTGCAGGTTTGAGCCCCACCTCTAGCTGTAGTACCCTTGAGCAAGGTACTTACCCTAAATTTCTCCACTAAAATTACCCAGGTGTATAAATGCGTTAATAATTGTAACCTTAACACTGTAAGTTGCTTTGGAGAAAAGTGTCAGATATATGAATAAATGTATAACATACAGCATGACACTTAAAGGGCATCAGTCAAAAAAAAGTGAATGAGGAAAAACAGTAGTGCACCAAGTACGTGTCATTCCTCACATCAGCCTACACTTATAGTATTCTTGAACTAACAAAGAAAAGAAAAAAAAAAAAAAGTTTAAATCCAGGAAGGGCAGTTTCAACAAAAGGCATGCAAGTGGTGGCAACTTCCTCTTGTGGGATGTCATTTCTAAATAAGAGCAGTACGTAGTTACAGGAAGAATAAACATGGGAAATGCAAAACCTCATCTGCTGAACTAGAGATTGGCGGGAGATTGACCGCACTGTGAACCAGGGTACAAATGATCACTATGACTGTGTGCCTTTGCCACAGGAGTAAGCAGAAAGAGTGCAAGTAGACCTGCTACTATCTACTATGTAACTGGGGCAACGGCCTCAGAATACCGAGCAGATAAAAACAAGTATGTTGTTACTCTTGCTTAAAAACAACAATCCGGCAACAGCTTTTTCAGTTATTCCTTTTCCGTTTCAGTTCCACCAAACCTACTTCTGTGAGTAGGTTGAAGTTTGTAGTTAAATCGACAATGATCATAACACACGCACTGGAACGCGGTGATCACAATGTCAAACAAAGAATATCTACAGCTGAACAAGGCAGCAGGGGGCGTCGTGCTTAGAGCTATTGCCTGGCATTAAAAAGGTGGTAAGTACCTTGATGGTACCCTTCATCAAGGCACTTACCCTGAATAAATACAGTAAAATGACCTAGCCGAATAAATTAGAAAATCATTTTAAGTTGGTTTGGAAGAAAGCATCCAATAACAATATAATTTCAGGAAAGTACTGAAAAGGCTTGACTTATGTAAAACCACAAGACATTTAGGTTCCAGTAAAGCCCAAAAACGGGAAAAAAGTATAATTTTAGGAATACATAAAAATCTTTACATTAATCTAAAATCAATTTTCATACAAATTTTGTCACAATCTAAGATTACAATGATAGAAAACAGAACCTGCTGATGAAAAGCATCCCCGTGTCATGATGCTGCCACCACTACACTTCACTGTAGGGATGGTGTTTCTTGAGGCATGGGCAATGTTAGGCACAAAGAAGCCACTACTGAAAAACAGCCACTTTAAAGCTTGTCTGGTGTTTGCCAAAAAATGTGAGACTGGTACAGCTGCGATGTGAGAAAAGGTTCTGTGGTCAGATGAGACAGAGATATAGTTTTACAGGCTAAGATCACAGTGTTTTGTGTAGGGCATACCTAACACTGCCTCAAGAAATAGAACCCCTACAGTGAAGTGCTGTGGTGAAAGTTTCAGCTTCAGACCAGCAACGCAGCACAGATCACCTTTACTGAACGGCACCCTGAGCAGACCAGCAGCAAAGCCAGATGTGTGGCAGGCAGACAGTCATCATCTCAAAGCCCTACATCCACAAGCAGATTCTGCTCCCCTGACCTGCGGCCAGCGGCCTCCAGAAGTGGCTCGGCGCTCAATCTCCAGAATGGTGTTCCTACGGGAGTCTGGGTCCAGGCGTGACACCAGCACTGGCTGGAAACATCGCAGGAACCCTGAAGCGGAGGAGGACACGGGATGCATGAACACGTGTCCATACAACTCCTTCCTGCAGTGATCTTCAGAAGCAAAGCGCCTCGTGGCTAAACTCACGGCCAAAGATGGGCACGGCCAGGTTCTCCGCACGCGACACAGTGGAGGGCAGCCCGGCCACGATGCACACGATGGCATCGAAGTAGCTGGAGTGCGGCGCCACGGCCAAGATGGGCGCCTCAACGCTGCTTGCATGCCGGCCCCGGACCGTAACCCTGAAGCCCATGAAGAAGAAGACCAAGCGGCCCAATCCAACAACCACAATCTGGCACAGGAACCTGGTGTGACAGAATGCAAATCCAGGGTGTAAGGTCACATCCCAGTGCCGAAGAATTTCCAGCCACGATAAGGATGCAGTCAACGGATGGGGGAGGGGGGCACTGCTGTAACGCCGAAGTACATTTTTACAGTGGCAGCTGATGCCCTCGTTTCTTTCATTCAGCAGGTTTCCAGTTTGAGTCCTTAAAGGCACCGTGCTCTAAGCAGGGTACTCAGGATACCGAGGGCCTACAGTAAAATGCTGTAACAAGAGTTAATGTGCGGAGACTGAATACATACAGTAAGTAAACATTCTGGACTTTTGCTGTTAAAAAATATTTTCTGACAAAACTGCCACCTTAAAATAACATTTTGGAAGTCAAAGCTGTGGAATAAAAGTATGGCAAAGAATAAAACAGCGAACAAATTGTGGTCGAGTAAAATGACAGAGCTGGTCGAGGGTGGGAAAAGTTTTGCAAGGCGCTGTAAATTCCTTTGAGAAAATTACACTGCTTTATGGTTAAAAAAAAAAAAAAAAAAAAAAAAGTATTTCATAGAGTAAAAGTGACCTTCACACCGAATTCACACAGGATCTAGAGTGTAACTTCTGCTCTGAGGGTGGATTTATGGCGCTGGGAATTGTGGGTTGAAGAGGTGGACAGGTAGAGGTGAACAGGAGAAGTCTGACAGGTGGAGGTGGACAAGTCAAGCTTACCGTCTCCATCCAGTCATGGGCTCCACGGTGCCCTTCAGGGGGTGTAGGAAGGTGGCCACCACAGCCAGGGGCCACGCCAGGAGCAGTACCAGCAGGAGGCAGAGGCAGCGCAGCGGGACAAGGAATAGGCCCAGCAGGAAGCACTGCGGAGACAGTGTGCACACACTTTTCTCCAACACGACTTCCAATGAACTCTATGTAGTGTTGTCAGCCCACACACCTAATATAATATAATTCACCAAGGTGAATTACACTGCTAGATACACTACTTACAATGGGTCTCTCATCCATACATCAGTGGAACAGCATGAACAGCATATCTTTGGAGTGTGGGAGGAAACCGGAGCACCCAGGAAACCCACGCAGACGCGGGGAGAAGATGCAAACTCCACACACAGACTGAGCGGGGATCGAACCCACATCCTCTCGCACCACCCAGCCAGGCGATGTGAGACACACACACACATAAAGACACTCACTCTGAGGAGGCGCGGCGTGCTCAGCTGCAGCTCGCGCACGAACGGGTTGATGACCGCCGGGAGGACCAAGGACTGCTGTCGGGGTAGAGCGCTACCGCCGGTCGCCCTCTCTCTGGGCTGCATCGCGACTGTGTGCGGAGGCGAGCACGCAAAGCGCGCTCACGCCTCATCTCCTCCGCATGCTCCTCCTCCTCAGATCTTTGTCGTCACGCTGCGGGGGTCTCTGGCGCTCGCGCCCTCTAACCACACCCCCTCACAAGGGATTAATAAGCCGCTAATCGGCTTTATTTCACCCCAATGCAGATTAAACATGTACTGTCCAGAAGGTGACATTTTTAATTATATAAAGCGTTTAGGTTAATATTACCGGTAACTACGTGCGGTGGCGTTCTAAATGAAAGCGATACAACGGCGCGTGTGTGTGTGCGGATAACCGTATTAACGAACCTCCCTCACACGGGATGTACAGACGGCCATAAAACAGATTCCCCGGAGCGCATGCGTAGTTCGTATGCGACGCTGTCCTGCAATACGGTCTCCGGGCGCTAGGTGGCAGGATTAATTACAAAAAAAGCCAATTCAAAACCCAGTTCAACCGCACAGAATCGTTGAGAAGTGTCGAGAACATAGTTTAATACATTCGTCTCAGTTTTGGGAAATATTATGCATTTACGAGAACGGAGCTGTAAAAAAAATTCACGAACCCTTCTTCCATTAGCTTTTTCTTGAAAATGGCAGATTTCCCAGTGCACTGTTTACCATAAAACTACATTAAACCACCAATACTTTCTTTTTATATAATTTTGCACTAAGGAAAACAAAATAGAAAAGTGTACACAAACAAAAGAAATAATTAAATAAATACATGCATAGATTAAAAAAAAAAGAAAAAAGATTTCATAGTGGTGTTCAGGAAAGGCAACTCACAAAGTGAGGTTTACTTACACTCTGACTTACATTTCTGTCCCAAAACTACCCTGTTTATTTGGATTAAACCATTTTGTAATACATTGTAGCTGGTTTGCCAAATAATCATAAGAAAAACTGGGTGCTTCTCCTTGATTTTTATGTTTCTGTAAAGTACTCAGTTAAATCCCAGCTTTTTTTCCTTCCTTTTCCAGTAAAATTCTGTTATTATTGAGTCAAATGAATCAAACCAGCAAATAGTGGGTTGAACTGCAATCACTGCAAATAAGTCATTAATTGTAGGTAGAATTATCATTTGAATTGTTGCTGTTCTCCCCATCATGGAGAGAGGTACCCTCATCCAGCGCAGTAAATCATTTTTTTTTTTTTTTTTTAACAGTGGGTCAAAGTTAAGTTGAAATAGGTCTGATAGCCTGGAGGAAATGCTACTGCCAAAATAACAGATATTACCAGTGTACAAGACAATTTTTGAGCCACAGTATCCCAGTTTTCTCCACATAATGACCAAAGGTTTATTTAAACAGTAATTTGAGATCTCAGAGAATTTGTTAATTTACTGGCTTTCTTCTTGAATAGAATTCAATGGGTCTTGTAAACATAATAAAGCATAATCTGCATAAAGTCTGATTTTATTCTCTGATTTGAAGGTTTAGATTCCCTTAATTTTTCTGTTTTTCTGTATTGCAGCAGCAAAAGGTTTGATAAAATGAGTGAATAAAGCAAGTGAAAGGGGGCACCCTTGCCTAGTTCCCAGATTTAATGTAGAACTTTTATTATTCCCTTCGTTGTAACTTTGACCTTAGGCAAACCATGCAATACCTTTATCCAATGAATAGAAATTCTCTCCAAGAACAACCTCTGTACTACCATAAAGAGATACTTCCAGTTCACTTCATCAAATGACAATAACTGTTTTCAGACTATTATTTTTGGAGAATTACCAAATTAAACAGTCTGTGAATATTCCTCAAAGCCTGTCTGCCTTTGATAAACCCTCTTTGATCAGATTGTATTATAAACATGGTGACCATTTCAGTTTGAGTGGCGAATCACCTTACTAATAATTTTGACATGTGCATCAGTAAGTGATAAAGGACGATGACAAGAAAGTGTTGGATCTTCAGAAGTACTTTAATACTACTGTAGCTGTATTAATTTCTGCAGGAATCTTTAAGTCGAGTTTAATTTATCTAACCATTCTAATAAACAATGGTGAAAGTACTTGCCAAAAAATGTTTACAGAATTCAGCAGGGAAACCATCAGATCCTGAAGCTTTATTATTAGACAAATTGTTAAGTGCTTTATATAATTCATCAGGTGTTAGTGACAATTCCAGTGCATGAGCCTGTTCATTTGTTAGCTTTTGGAAGGTTTATATATTCAAAATGATCAAAACCAATTTGATTTGGTTCAATGTGTGAAGTGTACAATACGAATCAATGAAAAGTGTTATTTATGTCCTCGGGTGTTTGCATAATATTCCCTGCTGGGTTTCTAATAATCAATACTTGAAGGATGTGGTTCACTTAGATTGAAAGGAATGAGAGTTTACTTAAGGAAATAGGTAATATGTAAAAAATTTAAACAAAATGTTATTTTGAACACTCCACTCCATCCTGTAGCATAAAAAGTAGGACATACATTGATTTTCCTAAACATACTATATGAATGAGCATGTAGCAAAACAAAGTATATGGTATTCACACATTGGGAATATAAAAGAAGAATCTGTAAAATTATTTTTTTCCCTAGAATAGTTTGTAGAAACAGCTATGTAAGTGTGGAAATAAAAACACAGATTCAGTTTTTTATTCAGTTTTTTTTCTGACAAAAGTATACTGACAGTGCACAAAGCAAATGTCAAACCTACGTATAGTAAAATACAAAAAATATCAAACAATAATAATACAAAGATTATCAAACAATAATTCTGTGATATATTCCTGTCATGACTCCATCATGCAACACACTACATACAACCTTCAGGCAGCCCGTGCCTTTGCTCTTTCAATGGCGTTAGTGGAACAAGGGCCACAGGGATGCAATGGAGAGCTGGTTGACCGTTATTTGTTCCACACCTTTCTTCAGGACACATTTACAAAGCAGTAGAAAGTGCTAGAAAAACTGTCCTTATGAACCCTACAGGAGACTGAACAATTTACAGTGTGACCCCATCCTCGGGCAGGGCCTCTACGCTGAGACGGCTCACCTGAGGCCGTGAAACAGGTAAAATTAAAAAAAAGGAGGGAGAGGCTCCTTTAATCCGGGGTTTAGTAATAATGTTTCTCAACATTGCAACCAAACAATTAATATTACACAGAACTTAATTTTTTCGTTCCAATGCCAGGATATGAAAGGCGCACGTGATCCTCACACTGCGCCAAGAGTAGTCTCTTGGATGAAGATGAGAACGTTTATTGCTACTGGGTTGGGACGATCACTGCGGTGACCTCGGGTGCATCGGTAAAACGAGGGACCCTAGGGGGGTGGGGTGGGGGACCGAGGGGCCGCAGCTCACAGCCCGCGTCGGCCCTCAGCAGCCGAGCCAGTCGCTTTTCACGTCCCCGACTTTGACGATCTTAAGAGTGGCATCATCCAGCTTCAGATAGTAGGAGTTTTTGAAGAAGTAGCTGAAGCCTGTAGGGAAACAGGGCAACAGGACCATCGTACCCAACCAAACTACTGCATGTTTCAGGAAGAAATAGAAAATAAAACACGATACAACGTTAACGTGAAACTATTTTAGAATCCATTCCGTGATTCCTGGCTCTACAGATAGTCTTCCACTTGCAACATGTGACTTACGATGGCTGTCCCATTTATCTTATTACATTACTTTAATTATATATAGACATACAATATATATATATATATACACACACACAAACACACACTACCATATACTGTATAATTGTATTATTTAATAGTATCCAATACTAGTACTATTTTAACACAAATCATGTGTGAAACTGGTGAAAAAATATGAAAAAGCCCTTTGATGCAACATTAAGTTCATGCATATTAATTGTTTATATAGCCTCGTGGTTCATATAATGCAGCATGCATGAATTTGCGATTCGCAGTAAAGACAACTTCTGAAAGGGTCATGAGAACAGATCAGAAGCATCAGAAGGTCTTTCTGGCCAGTACACTCAGTAGCCCCCCCACTCCCGGCTCCATATAGGCCTGCATCTCTCTACCATAATCTGTCTTCTTGCATCTGGATCCAGTGTAATGAGCTCCTGCTGTAATGAGGTTCCTCAGAGCTGCTGAATCCCTCGCAGCATTCAAGAAGGGTCTCAAAACACATCTCTTTTGGACCCACTTCTCTCTTGATGTCCTAACTGCTCCGTTAATTTGCACTACTTAAAAAAAAAATGCACTCTGCACCAATTTTACACGCAGCTACTTATGTAAGGTATGATGGTTAAACTGTGGCTTCAACCTAACAGCCTGCTTCAAGCATCTGCAATTGCATCACTGTCTGTAGGGAAATGCAATTTTCTTTATTTGCCTTTCTTTAGATCACTTTGGAGAAAAGCATCAAATGAAATTGTAAATATCGTTTTTGTTTTATGGGGTTTCTGTCCCTTTTTTCTGGTATTTCTAAGTGCTGTTTCGTGATTCATATACCGACCCACGCCAGATCACATGGCCTAACCTTTCCGGACTCCTAATGTGTCATACTGCCATTATGGAAACTTCCGGCAAGTTGGCCTGCATGCCCTCGGGTTATCTCCTTTCTTCTTACTCAAGGCTGCTTAGTTATGGCCTCTGTGAAATAGTGTTGTTGTCTTAGGCGAGGTGCCAGATGTAATGAGAGGCTGGGTTCAGGAATGCGTGTCTGCTCGGTCCCGGGGCAGACAATTGCAGTCCTGCAAACAAAGGCCTTGTGAGTCACCCAGGGTGAAGGTTTGAGCTCACCATTCCCATCCAGGCTGAATGCAGCGTCTAAATTGTCTGGGATGCCGTTCCAAGCGTCTGCAATAAGCTTCGGGAACCCTGGGTCCATCCTCTTCTTGGCTTCATTGTACCTGCGGGGGGTGGAATAAAATCAACGTGGGCCAACAGCAAGTCTAGGCCTGAACCCCACGTACACATGCACGGATAGACGTTACTCATTCTGCTAAATGTAAGAAAGGACACAGCAGACAGAGCAAATGGCCTCATGTCATTCAGACACAGACCCAAGGAATGGTAGCGAATTTGAGAGGAGTTTGCAGCAGACCGGCAGTATTTCACGATCAGCCTCATTAACTGATCATAAATGATATTTGTGGTGATTTAATTTATTTAACCTTAAAGAAAGTACTGGTTTTCAGCATCATTTTGAAAAACAAAATTTTTTATACTGTAGTCCTTCCCATTATAGAGGTAAACACTCATTTCAAAATTTCACATTTTTCACTAAAACAGTATTGCAGTAATGCATCCAAATATAAATGATCTATAATTAGATACATATACTGTAGCTTAATAACTTTTTTTACAGCAAACAAAATTAAAATCTTGTTAAAAACGTAAAATAATTAAGGTTGTTGAAAAATTCAAACCACTGCAAACTAAATTATTTTCAGTAAAACTGCAGTGTCTGGACAGTGAGCATCATAGTGTCATAATTAGAGGCAAAGATCTAAATGGGGTTTAATTATTCCATGATGTGAAGGTTCAAGATGAAGATGAGATGAGCTGATCTTTTGTTTTTCATACATTAAAAATGTCATTATTTTCTCTATGATCCCAATAGCACCACGGGTTCTCATCACTGTAACAGGGTCTTGTTGAAAATGTTAAGGAAACCAAAATAAAATGGCTTAAATGAAAATAAAATCATTTTGAAAGTCATTAAAGTGCCAAAGATGATCTGACTAGAATGTGGTTTGGATTTGGTTTAAAGTTCATGAGACTGACCCACATGGATGTTGGTTCCTTCCAGCGACCCTTTCCAGTGATATCTGCTCACCTCCAGAACTGGTCCCCAGCGAACAGGTACGTCTTTTGACTCTTGCTGAAGGAGAAGGCGGCGTCGATGTGCTGCAGGTCGCCAGGCAGGCCCAGTGAGGAGAGCGTCTTTGGATAGCCCCTCTCCAGCGTGTTCGCCGAGTAAACCCACACCTGGTTACCTGCGAACATAGGAAAAAACTGATGGAACAAGAGCATGGTGGCACAGCGAGTAGCGCTGCTGTCTCACAGGGCCTGGGTAGTGTGAGAGGATGTGGGTTCGATCCCTGCTCAGTCTGTGCAGAGTTTGCATGTTCTCCCTCTGTCTGTGTGGGTTTCTTCCAGGTGCTCTGGTTTCCTCTCACACTCCAAAGACATGCTGTTCAGATTCTCCCATACTGTGTGAGTGAGTGAGTGACAGAGAGAGTGTGTTCCACTGATGTATGGGTGAGTGACCCATTGTAAGTGGTGTATCTAGCAGTGTAAGTCACCGCGGTGAATTAGGTGTGTTGGCTGATAACACTACATAGAGTTCATTAGAAGTTGCTTTGGAGAAAAGCATCTGCTAAATAAATAAATGTAAATGAGAAAGCAAATTCAGCTGAGGTAAAATGCCCTAAAGTAAGCCGATCCTCTAACCCTGCCAGCTACAAGGTGAAGTCAATAAATATCTGCAATAAATTGCTTTTGCAGTTTTTAATACTGACATTTATTCATTTGGTTGACACTTTCCTCTAAAGCATCTTACAATTATTTACCCATTTATGCAGCTGGGTAATTTTCCTGCAGCAATTTAGTATAGGGTACTATACCAGAGGTGGGGATTAAACCTGCAACCTTCAGAGCCAAAGGCAGCAGTGCTAACCGCTACACTACCGGCTATCCCATACATATCAACTGCGGCTAATTTTTTGACCTCACCTTGTACCTCCAGAGTAATAGTGCCCAGTGCACATCCCAGTTTCACTGGAAGCGGTGTTGCCATACTGGTAGAGCTATACCTTTAAAACAAACTGCTTACGCAGACATGTGGATATAATAACTAACCAGGTGTGAAATTACAACTTACACACACAGCTCCCGAGAAAATGTCATTTACTGCACACAGTGTGATCCTGGAGGAACAGATGTTTACCAGAACTGCAGAAACTGGGATAACTGGAATCATTCCCAGCAAGTACTAGAAGTGCCAGTATTGTTACTGCAATCGGTGCACAGGGTTTTGGGGCTTTCTCAGTGAAAAAGGAACCCATGATGAAAAAATCTTGCATAAATATCTTTCCTTTTGCGGAGAGGCTCGTAATCCCGACATTCCGTGACAAGGAATTGAAAATTGTTACATTTATTCATTCAGCTGCAACTTGCATTGCAAAATAATAAAAATAACAATAATTTACAAAGTTATACAGGTTTTTTTTTTTTTTTTTTTTTTTAAGTTGGGGCAATTTAAGTTAAGTGCTTTGCTTGAGAACATTATAAAAGGAGGAGGGACTTGAACCCACAACTTTTAAGTTCAGAGGCTTCAGTTCTACCCAGTAAATCACCTGATGCCTGACAAAACCTTATTAATTTATGGAGGAGGATAAATTCTGAAACCATTAAATTAACTGGTATTAGTACTCTTCACAAAGGTCACTCTTCACAAAATATATTTAATTTTCTTCAAAACTTATGCCCACATAGATTTATTTTTTATGTGTTTGACAGCACAGGGTCAAAATCACACTCAAGTAAAGGTTCTGTAATATTGTTAGTCCCTCTATGTACAAGTTTCACGCCAGGTCAGGGTTCACATGGAGTTGACACCGTGTCTCATGGTCACAGGAAGAACCCGGCCACTTGCAATAACTATGCTTTGCATCAAAGCTGGGCTGGAACACAGGATCGCAGGTGGACAGGGGACCGCTGGGGGGTCACCCTTGCTGGCCTCTCCAGCCTACCTGCAAAGAAGACCGTCTTCTTCTCTAATGGGTTCTCATAGGCGGCATCGATGCGGTCCGGCAGCTCCTTCCAGAAGGTCTTAACCAGCATCGGGCCTCTGGGTTTGGCACGGAAGTTGGAGGTCTGGAATACGTATCTGTGGGGTGAGCAAGTGAGCCGGAGAGTGAAAGAGTGAGAGAAAATGGAGTGAAAACCCAAAATGGCCTGACTCACGGAAACATCTGTTTCTTGTTAGCAGTGCGGCTACATGCTGGAGCTCGCCCGCATTCCGACTAAGGAACAATAGAGACGAACTCGCTCCTTTCCTGTGACCTATTTTACAGAGCCAAAATATTTCCAAGGCAGGAAAAAATAGAAACATAAACCTTCTAACTTTTACTGAAGACATACTTGCAGAACATATGGCATTTAACTCTTGAAGGTGTACTGAAGCAAACGGTGGCGCCACCAAATACTAAGGTGTGGGCATCGAATACTTATGCAAAAAGGCAAAATTATCAAAAAAAATCTAAGATCAAAACAATGTTATCTCAAAGTAATAAACTGTAGGCTTCACACACACACACACACACACACACACACACACACACACACACACACACACACACACACACACACACACACACACACACACCTTCAGAACCGCTTGTCCCATATGGGGTCACGGGGAACCGGAGCCAACCCGGTAACACAGGGCGTAAGGCCAGAGGGGGAGGGGACACACCCAGGATGGGATACCAATCTGTCGCAAGGCACCCCAAGCGGGACTCAAACCCCAGACCCACTGGAGAGCAGGACTGTGGTCCAACCCACTGCGCCACCGCACCCCCCTGTAGGTTTCAGTGTTTTGAAATAAGGTATCGGAGAGATTTCAGTGTACCATTTGTCACTGAAGAAAATGAGCCAATTAGCTAAGGGTATGAACACTTTTGCAAGGCACCATTTAGAACAAGATGAAAGTCCAGGTGGGAAGTACACACACTAGCTGAAACCGCTTGTCCCGAGCAAGGTTGCAGTGAACTGGAGCCTAACCTGGCAACACATGGTGCAAGGCTGGAGGGGGAGGGGACAACCCAGGATGGGATGCCAATCTGTCGCAAGGCACCTCAAGCAAGACTTGAACCCCAGACCCACTAGAGAGTGGGATCCAGCCAAGCCCACTGCATTACCGCACCCACCTAGGTGGGAAGTACCTCAATCAAAAATCCAAAAAACAAAAAAATCAGTTCACAGAGGTGGAGGAAGTGCATGGCCTGTGTAGTCTGTCTTGATTTCACTTTTCCCAAGTCACTCTTCTAACTGGCAAGGGACTCTATGGGTGAACAGCTACACCCGGACCTGAGCCTCTCCTCGTATTCGTACACCGATTCATGTTCCCAGCCATCATTCATCCTGCAAACTGCTTCATTCCCAATCCCTAATCCATGTGGTACAACTCACCGTTCTGGGCCTGGCGGTACATAACTGAACGCCAGACTCATTATGGTATCTGAAACTCAATATGGCAATGAGTGCTCTGCTGCGGAAAGAATCTCATACCGAAATATATTTACCTCACATCTCAAGTTTTCCACTGCTTCAATTGGTTCTTTATTGAAAAAACTAAACCCTTGCAACCCCACCAATTTATTAGTGGTGTAAGGGGTGTAATTTCTATATCTACTGAAATCGGCCCATTTGCACAGAATGCTATGCTTTGTCAGAGCCAGAATCGGCATGTGAAAGCAGGAAGACCTGTCTGCTGTGGGCCTCTCTTTGCAGGATGCTGTCCAACTTTCGACAGACTCAACACTTATGGAGAATGAAACTCTACTGGGCTTCTGAGAACCTCCCGCAGCGGTTGTGCTGAATCTGTATTCTGGGTAAAAACCTTCGGTGCACAGTCCTTCAGTATTATTAACCTCTACTTAGCTGGTACCTGTATCTGATATACACATTTATTCAGCACAATATTCTTATTAGAGCAATTCGGGGCAAGTTCCTTAGTCAATGGTACTACAGAAGGAGTGGGGATTCAAACCAGGAACCCACAGATTGTTCAGACTGACAGTATTCATTGCAATCATGTGCTTATTTAGCAGATACCTTTATCAAATCTCATTTACAATGTCTGGTATGAGATACTGAGGTATTCACACCCATTTATACAGTTCGGTAATTTTTACTGCATCAGGTCAGGGTAAGGACCTTCATGAAGAATACTACAGCAACAGGTGGGATTTGAGCCCAACGATTTTTGTTCATAAAGTGAGAACTGTAATCATGACACTAATCCCCAAAGTGCACCTGTCAAAGTGTCTGTGGTTGTAGATTTAAACTCCCAGGGTCAACCACCGAGCAGTGGGTAAAAAATTGATTTAATGAAAAATAATCAAACTTTGAAGAGAATCAGATTCAAATATCAATCATCATGCGTTAGCTACGATACAGGTCTGAAAATCAGCACTTCTGTTTGTAACGCCCGTTAAGAGCTCCAGGGGCATAAATCGTAATAAGAGGAAGAAAAAAAAAGAAACCATTGTGGTTATAGCTGCTGCACTTAATTCCGAAGGTTGAACTCTTCAACTTCAACCACTTCAACTTCCACTTTAGTCACTGTGGAGAAAAAATGTCAGCTAAATCAATAAATGCAAATTTAATTTGGTAAAGGGAACAGCATCAAAAACGATGACTGCATATGTCATACAAAAACGCAAAAATGGGTCAGAAAAGAATATTTACCACAGCCCAGAGCTCACTGACAGGATAAACAGACACTTAACAGGATGTTTGCTAAAAAACAGCCCTTAAAATTACCAGAGTACCAACAGCTACGATTCATTCTCCACAAGATCTTTGTATCCCGAGCTTCGTGAAGTAATTGATTGTAGTTCTGCCACTCAAAAGACACTTGTATCTAAGATTAGAAATGTAAAATGCATAACCTGGGGTAATAAGCAGTATTTGCACCTCATAAAAAGCAGAAAACATGAAGAAAATGTAGGTGATCAGATGCACTCTATGGGACAGACACAGTTTCCTCCTGATGCACTGGATGATGATGATGATGATGCCCCAGACACTCTACTAAATTCATCAGAATTTTCATGACCCCCAGGATGAAGTCACACTCATCCCTTGGGCTGCCCACTCTGCTGTGCATCATTTAGTCTTAAAGGTACATCTGGCAGCATGGAGAGGATATCAGAAAATTGGGAGCTTGCTTTCTCAAAAATGATAACCAACATCCTACTAAACATACTGCATGTTAGTTTTGTAAGACCATGGTAGATCCCACATCAAAACTATTGCATATTCCAAAAGATACACTTAAGGTGCAATGCACATAATGCACCAAAATTATGGCCCAAAGCCATAACAGAGAGGCAGGTTTTGTGAGAATCGTTAAAAAACTGCTCAAAACACATTTTTAATTCCGATTTTAACATTTAAATATTTTTTATTGTTATGGTAATTATGAGTTATACTTTCTATTTATGCTGATTTTAATGCTATTTTAAATGTCTCATTTTTCATTTTTATTACGGTTAATTTTCTCTTTTTCTAAAACACTTTGAGTTGCAAAATTTTTACGAAACCTGTTATATCAATAAAGCTGTCAGTATTATAATAATAACGATTATTATTACCTACACAGCTAGGTAGAAAACCATTAACACACACTAACACACGATGGTTGCTGAATGCGTTCAGAGTGAAAACAGACATGGAGGAGTTGTATGCAAAACCAGGCGCCTCTCAGCGACTTCCTGGAGACAGCAGTCCGGTCGAAAGCCGACCGCCTTTCCGTCACTGGACCTCGACAGCAGTTTTCTTCAGCATTAAACCACCAACAGTGCGACACACAGTTACGTGTCCTTCTCTGCGAGTGCTTTTATAGGAACATATGACATCATTTTGAAATTTTCCAGAATTGCTGTGGTTTATATTTAAACACTCCAACCAGATATTGCAATGTGGGATGGTTTGGAATAATTGAATTTAAAGTGAAACACTTTTAAAAGGAAAATGATTGCCTGTTTTCACGACTCAATCCCTTCCTGTCCCTTCCTATTTCCGTGACAGACTGGTGCGACACCACATACATGGCTCCACAGCTGAGCAGCTACAACCTGTGAAAAAGATTCTTCACAAATGCCACCTGTATGGTTGAAAAACAAAGAATAAATGTTTATCTAATGCCTTCAGTCAGATCAAAGCCTCTGAAGTTAGTATATGGGGACACAGCATTAAATTTGGGTGGCGCAGGAGTTATCACAGGTGTCTCCCAGCAAGCGAGCGATGCCATTAGAGATGGCTTCAATCCCCACTTATTGTGTGTGTAGTTTGCATGTCATGTTCTCCCCATGTTTGTGTGGGTTTCCTCCAGGTGCTCTGGTTTCCTCCCACAATCCAGACATGTTTTAGCTGAACAGGTCACTCTAAATTGCCCATAGTGTGTGTATGAGTATGTGTGAATCCCCCGTGATGGACTGGCATCCCATGCAAGATTTACCCTGCCTGGCACCCTATGCTTCCTGAATAGAGACCACCTTGACCCTGCTTTAGGACAAACGGGTATTGACAGTGAGCATTATAGTAATTCTATTACATAGCAACAAAAAGTGAGCCTGAACCTCAGCTGTGAACCACATCTCAAATATGAAAAAACTGCAGTGAAAATCTAAAGAATTTGTTCATGGTTCCAGTGAGATGAATCTACTCTGTAGATAGACCTATCACAGAACATTTACTTTAACCTTCGGACTAATAATTAATCCAAGGTAGTTTTTTTTTCCCCCCCATTTAAACTTTTCATCTATTTTTTAAAATTATGGAAAACTTCATTTAGAAATAACCACCTATGGATCTGTGCATTGTTCGTTTCCGTTTATACTAACCTGAAGATACAAGAAACTCAAAGATGTTTTTACCTGTCCTTAAAAAAGAACGTCTCTCCTCTGATTTGGGCTACAGCGTCAAAAATAATGTCCTCATCGCAAAAATCCATGGGTGTGATGGGACCCTGGGTGGGTGGAAGGGGTTTGTCTGTTGAGGCACCTGGAAGAGGGTTTAAAATTAACTCAGATGCTAAAGGTGGGGATTCTCAATAAAAGTACTCTGCATGTGACTAAAAATTCAAATATTGAACACTTGTCTTATCTGCTGTACCATAGAGCTCCTGGATGCCCCTGATGTCATCACTGGACAACCTGAAGTTCTTGGTGTAGGTGTAGATGGGGGCCATCAATGCTGTGGTGTCCTGCGAGTGCTCCAGACCCAGAGCATGACCAAACTCATGGGCTGCTACCAGAAAGAGGCTGTAGCCTGGGAGAAGAAACATAGACAAATTCCCACATAGAAGCACACATACATGTGGTGAGGAACTCTTCACCCAGCACACCTTCAGAGATTACCCCAATGTGTTAACACCAGAGTCTGGATGCAGTTTTTTTTGCCTACATTACGGTGACGACGATTGCTGAGAAACTGTCATGAACTGAGCTAAACTCCAATGGAAATACTATTCATGAAAGTATTTCCATTGGTGGTTAAATTATTGAATAGAGAATTCCAAAATTGAGATTTTAGATTGGCATACAGTAGGTTTTTAAATATATTTTGATTGTTGCTTTATTTGTTATTTATTGTATGTTATGGTATGTATTGTTTTATGTGAGCCCAATGTTGTGCACTGGCCATGCCATGGTTGTCCAAGACAAATTTCCCAGAAATGGGACAATAAAGCATATTCTATTCTATTCTATTCTAAATACAAATGGTCCTCCACTTACAACAGGGCTCCGTTCAAACAACCTTGTTGTAAACTGACAGCATCATCACTCGCAAATCCACTTTTACATTACAGTATTATATAAACCATACAGTTATATAACCAATTAACATGCAAAATTCAACACTGTGTAATAGGGAGCTGTTACACTTTTCACCAACTTCACGCATTATTCACTTTTTTCCGCTTGCTGGCTATTTTAAATAAAGAAGTAACTTGAGAAAAACAAATGAAAAGTTGAGTAAACAAAGTGGAATCGCTACTAGATACCTAAACACTGATTGTGACCTAAAAAAATATCAGATGTGGGTGCACTGAAACTGTGCAGCCAGGTAATGTTATCACACAACACATGGAGCGATTATCATTAGACGTTACAACCAAACGTATATCAAGTATAAGAAGGTTAATGGGATGACCGATGGGTGTCCAGATTGTCATTAGTCGCATAGGTTATCAGTCGAGGACCACCTGAGCTACAACTTGGGAGAGCCTTAAAGCAGGTTGAGTTTATTCCTGCTGCACTGTAGGGTCTCTACCTTGGTCAGGGCAAAATCCCCATTTGCGATCTTCATCATAGCTTTTTGTGGTGGCGCACCACATCTTCCCATCGCTGCGTCCCGAAGAGGTACACGCATCGTAGGTGTTGCCCAAGAAGGTGAAGGGGAAGGTGCAGGGCCCTCCTTCAGAATTCCCTCCCACAGTTGACAAGGCTGAAGGTGACAGCGTATATACAGAAAAAAACGAGAGTGCCGATTTAGTTTTCCCACCGTTATTCTGAGCAGCAAACCACAGAATTCCCAGAGTCCTTCAGAATTTCCCATGCGAAGATGCATTGAAAGTGTGAGGAAAGCGAGCACAGATGAGGATGTGAGCTGTCCTTTTGTGTGAGACTATGGGGCTGGGGACTCTGGACCAAACTCAAGATGTTTTCTGGGATGCGAACCAGGATGAAGGGGGATCTCTTTTTTCTTTGCCTTTTTTCTGTGGTTTGAGCCCCATTCCTCTGCTGTACCCCGTGGTGAGAGAAAATATCTGCACGTTAACAAAACGCCTGGGGTTTGCTCTGTGAATAGCTGGGCTGGCTGGGGAAATTTCGCTGCGACCACAAAGAGCAGAGGAAACGAATACGGTGGATCACACGAGAACCAGTGCTGGATTTCCCATTAGGCACTGCAGGCACAGTGCCTAGGGCCTACAAAATTTTTAGGGTCTATGAGAAAGGGAAAAAATGTAAAAAGCAGAAAAAAAAGGAAAATAAAGGTAAAATAAGGAAGAAAGATAGTGAGAGAAATTTGGCACTAAAATTTTAAAAATATACTTAAAAAACAATTTCAGAATTTCTAGAAATGTCATAGTAAAGTTTCTTTTGTTGGCTTCTCAATTAGTCATGTGGTTCAGCATCAAAACAGTTTAAAAGTGCATTGCGTTCGCTGATAATACAGATGGAATTCAGTAATTTAGGTGGCATTAACCACGTTTTTTTTGCACACTTTAGTGTGAAAGTGCAGAAGGCTACAGACACTGAAATCCAGCCCTGACAAGAACCAATCTCACGTAAACTGCACAGTATCCGTTTGTTCTTTTTTTTTTTTATTAAAGCCGGGTGGAAACAGTGGAGAAAAACAGCTGTTTCATTGTTTACTGCCGTACGTTTAAGTGGGACACAGCTGGTGGAAGAACTTCCTGGTTTCATACAAAATGCCATTTCGCTTGGGTTTATTAGTTTTCCTTTGGTACAAATTTTTTTTTTTTCTGGAGGAAAGTTGAGGATTTAAATAGAGCTAATACCAGGACTATTTCGCCCAAGCACATTCCTTAAGGAAAACCAGGCCCGGCAACATTAAACGCACAGGCAGGTCACCAAGGCGATGCTACCAGCTAGTGCCACATCGTAAGAGCAGGAGCTGCGCACCGCCCTCCCTTCCAGCCTACTGACACGGTGGAAAATAAGCCCAGCTAGCACACAGTAAAACTTTTACAGCCTCTCAGCAGAAAGTCAGACAAAAGCTATCTTTGTGGGGCAGCCCTTCTTCACAAAGGATTCAAACTAATAGTTTATTCCAAAGATGGAAAGGTCCACCGATTTGAGGCAAACCCCATGAAAAAATCATGTGCTTGTTAACTGAGGTGAATTTTTCACCCCACAGAGGAGTAGAGCTTCAGATAAAAGTGACATTGGTAATATAACCAAATTACACATTTTAAACCATGCCATCGCTATCTGTTCAGTTTTTAACCATCTTACAGATGACGACACAAAATGGCCGACAGGAAGCGTGCCCGTATATCGGTGTTGTGACCATAAAAAAAGCAGCACGACCAATAAATGCACAGAACAGTTAAGGATGGAAGCTTAGAAGGATGTGGTTCAGGTATTGAATCATGATTCTGCAAAAACTGACAGGGTGGTGTCGAATGCTAGCCTGCTGTTAGCTTACAGCTGTTGTTCGGCACATCTTTTCATGTGTGTCTTGTGGTGGGGCGTAGAACGCGTGTGGGATTGTAGGGATGACTCTCGGGGTTCCCAAGGGGGGGCTGCACACCCACCGGTCTCGGGGCAGAAGCCATAGCTCTTGTCCCGGTCGTAGTCCTCCGTGGTGGCGCACCATCGGTAACCATCGCTGCGCCCCTCCGTCGTGCACCCGTGGTACTTCTCCCCCTGGAAAGTGAAGGGGAACTTGCAGGGGGCTCCGTCCCCATTACCCCCCAGGGTGAACAACACTGCAACACAGAACGTGGGGTTCAGCGTTACCAGTGACACACAGCACCACAAACTTTTAAAATACATTTATCGTACCACTTAGCATGTCCAAGCTAGCAGTTGTTTTGGATAATTTGAAGAAGTAATCAAATCTGGAAACATCTGCAATTTTAAATACATACACACACATTTTCTGAACCGCTTGTCCCATGCGGGGTCGCGGGGAACCGGAGCCTACCCGGCAACACGGGGCGCGAGGCCGGAGGGGGAGGGGACACACCCAGGACGGGATGCCAGTCCGTTGCAAGGTACCCCAAGCGGGACTCAAACCCCAGAACCACCAGAGAGCAGCACCCGGTCCAACCCACTGCACCACCGCGCCCCCTCAATTTTAAATAATGAATACAATTATATACAATCGTTGTACTATATATGTAGCCGTCTAGCAATATCTTGACTGGCATGTAGTTTAACGTGCCAAAAACTTTAACCTGCAAAACATCTAATTTCCTACCGTGTGCAAGTCTTATCACGCAATTATTTCAGCCAGAATCCATCTCTTCTTTGGTGTTTTTAAAAGCTCCTTTAACACTATTTTCCACTTTTATGCCCAAACATGTCCTTAACTTCCAGTGAAACACAAGGGGTGCCAGTCACTACAAACCCTTATTTACATCAGACAGAGGATGAGGCATCCCAGTGCCAAAATAACAGTTTAAAACTGTGGAGTTTTGCAGTGAAGAAAATATACTGCATTAGCAGGTGAAATACAGTATTTAGCCACACAGTAATACAATAAATTATCAGTATGAACTACTCAATGTTGTCATTTACTATTGTTTAATAACTTTTGCCACATGTGCTAAAAACGACACGTAGTTGAACTATTGACCGAGCTAAAGAGCAAAGAGATACACAGAGATCAGTCAGTTTCGCTGATGCAGAAAATCATCTAACGTGGAAAAACTTGAAAACATGGGATCGCATGACAAGCATTCACTGTCGGGACTGAGTTGAAGCTTTGTTTCCATGACGACAGCGATGAATACAGTATGAATACAGTCTGATGAATATACTGTCAGTACAGTATGGATGGAAGGTGGATAGTGGTGCTCCTGCACCTTCTAATGCCTCCAGTGATCCCAGAGACTGAGTCTTAAAGGGCAGATTGAGGTACAGGGAAATTATAAAGTGTTTCTCCAACTCCAGGGCAGGCATGACTCCAGCCCTTATCTCAGCGATTATCAAACAATCAGATTTTTGTTTATATGCTGCTGATGAGTATGTAGAGCCGGAAAGCACAGCCTTGGTTGCTTCTATTGAAGCCTTGAGGGTTGGTTTGGGAGACCAGAAAAAGTGACGTCTTCTCCCTGGCCCGTGCCTCCAGGATCGGTGCAGCCAAGCGGTTTTTGCGGTGAGGGTGATTCATAGTCTAAATCCAGGTTCGGTGTTATCGTAAAGGCTCTGTACAAATTATAAACATTCCGGGTAACTTCTCTGGATGTTTATGTGTCTAGAGAAGGTTAAGTTTGGTTGTTTGAAAAGAGTGCGGTTCTGGGGATTTTGATCCACCCATCACATCTGCTCAGAATGTGTGGATTTCAGTGAGATTTTTCAAATTTCCTCCATCAGACACAGTCCAAATACACACACACACACACACACACACTCTGTCTGAACTGCTTGTCCCATACAGGATCGCGGGGAGCTGGAGCCTAACCTGGCAACACAGGGCATAAGGCTGGAGGGGGAGCGGACACACCCAGGACAGGACGCCAGTCCATCACAAGGCACCCCAAGCGGGACTTGAACCCCAGACCCACCGGAGAGCAGGACCAGGTCCAACCCACTGCGCCACAGCACCCCCACAGTCCAAATAATGCATACTTTTTGCTGGAGACCTGTGGTGAGAAGCAGCGTACTTCTAAACAAGAGAGTGATGCCGCTTGTACTTGAAAAAGATATAAGAAAATGTCTTCATGACAACTCAGATAGAAGAGCTAAAAAAGTTTTTATGTGGGAAATGCCTCAACATTGTAACACCAGAACTTGTGCAGATAAGCTTCTCAGCAGAGTAATGGAGAAAAGATCCAGATCAGTCATTTCACTTTCTGTTTTGAAAACCTGATCTAATTGTCAGTGCTTATAAAACTAACTCTTAATCCTTAATTTAGTGCTACACAGCAGCGATGCTGCTGCCTTTAAACCTGGAAGTCACAGGTCCAATTCCCACCTCTAGCTGTGGTACCCATGATCAAGGTATTTACCCTGAACCGACACAGGCAAGGAAAAATACGCCGTTGTATAAATGAGTAAATAATTGCAAGCTGCTTTGGAGAAAAGTGTCAGAGGAATGGATAAATGTAACATATTACAACTTAGAAGATGATCCTGACCTTTAGAGCCAGGCAGCTTTTGTAATAAATCACTGCATGCAAACTGCTTACAGCAGTATTAGACCAACGAAGCCACAGAGACAGAGACACGGAGATCACATCACTAATGTGTTTCGACATATTTACATCGCCGTCTCATCACCTCCCCCTTTATCATTCCCTGTGGTGTGTGTGACCTGCTACACACACTCACAGGGTCTTGCAACGTGCACGAGCTGTAAAAGTAAACATGGGCCGGCTTGCTGAAGTTGACGGAAATATGCTGTAATTGGCGTTTGTGAAACATGCTGACTGCGGGATGGAAAGAAGGCTGAGAAGTGCTGTTTGAGGGCCTCGCAGTGGGAGTTTGGATGAGAAAGGGAGACAGCAGCTCCCGAATGCCACACTCGCACCTCCTCTAGTGTCTCATTCCCCGTCAAACCAGATGTGCGGGTATAAACAGATGTGTGGACCGCTGTAGTGTCTGCAATGATCGAAAAGGTACTACAGGTGGTAACCAGCCAGTAACCCGCTGCTGGAACCTAGAGCAGAGATTCTCAGGCGTGCTGCACCAAGGAGAACTTTACCACAGTAAAAGATATGATGCACTACATATTGCTTACAGCCACTTCAAATAAGTTAAAATGAGTTAAAGCTAAGATGTGATTATATGTTTTTGTAAATATATTTTTTACATAATGATGCACACTTTGTGAAGTTATTTATTAATTTAAAAAAAGTTCATACGAAGAGTGCTATTGCTTTTTATGAGGTGGTATCTGGACCAAAGCTCAAGAGCTTCAGTTTCATGTCGAGCTCAATATTTTGTCATTTAGTCACGTGGGGTTGCGGGGAGCCGGAGCCTAATCCGGCAGCACAGGGCACAAGGTTGGAGGGGGAGGGGACACACCCAGGACAGGACGCCAGTCTGCCGCAAGGTACCCCAAGAGGGATTTGAACCCCAGACCCACGGGAGAGCAGGACCCGGTCACACCCACTGCGCCACTGTGCCACCGCACCCCCTGTTTATACAGTACAACCGGGTAATTTTACTGGAGCAATTTATGGTTAGGAACTTTGCTCACGGGTATCACAGCAAGAAGTGGGAACTGAACCTGTGACCTTACGGCACTTTTTGTCCCCAATCGTACAAGATGAGTATCCTCTAAGTCATTGAAATAGCTATTGATAAAAGCATCTTCAAAGCAAAGCAATACTACTACTACTACTACTAATAATAATAATAATAATAATACGTTTTATATAATGGGAGGAATAACACAATTCAAAAAAATCTGTCAAAGTTCTTAGTTATTTCGATTTTTGACTATGATTAAAATGTACCGATTACAAAAATACCACAGGTTCTGAGTGGCAGATTTGTACCTTATTTCTTTTCATTTCTGATACCAATCAGCTACTTGGAGCAGCCGTTTTTGAACCCAAAGGCTGCAGGTTTGATTCCCACCTCCGGCTATCCAGCTTTAATACCCTTGAGCAAGGTACTTACACTGAAATTGTCCCAGTAAAATGACCCAGCTGTTCTTGAAATTAGCAAATTTTAGCACGGGGTTCCAAGCACCAAATATTCCAGCACCTTCTAGGATCTGATGCTTCAATATTTGGTGCTTGGAACCACATGCTAAAATGTGCTAATTTCAAGAATGTGGAATATTTTCCTAAAAATGGACATATAGTACGTACTAAGGCCAAAAGTATGATTAACCTCACAAAACTGAATGGAAAATGCAAAAAAAAAAAGACATAATACAATTTTTGTTCCATTGCGTAATGTTCACTAGGGTCCTCAGCAGCTGATGAGAAGAACAGCTAGTGCTTCTCCTGCCATCGTCCTTCATTAGTAAATACCTCGATCCTGAGTTCTTTATTACTTTTCTCAGCTGAGCTGCGGAGCTGCGCTATCCTGGGTCGGGGGAAGGGATACTCACGCTCGTGGGGGCAGAAGCCGTACTTCCCTTCCTCGTCGAAGTTGTAGGTGGTGGAGCACCAGAGGAATCCGTCATCGCGACCCTGAGTGGTGCAGCTGTTGTACTCCTGGCCCATGAAGAGGAACGGAAACTTGCAGAACTCCCCCTCCGCATTGCCAAACTTGACCTTCACCACTGAAATAAGGACATAAAGTGGAGTTTGTCTTCCAACAAGTGCTGCTTCATGGAAAACCTGCTGTCTTTCAGTGGTTACCATCTATCCATTCTCAATAATAAAGTGTGACAGTTGGTAGTGCAGTGGTTACAACTTACTATCCTTTAGTTCCAAAGGTTGTAGGTTCGATCTCCAGCTGTAGTAACCCTGAGCAAGGTTCTTACCCTAAAATGCTCCAGTAAAATTACCCAGCTGTATAAATGGGTAAATAATTAATACTGTAAGCTACTTTAGAGAAAAGCATCAGCTAAACAAATAACTGTATTATCAATAAATCATGAATCACTGCTTGTCCAGTGAAGGGTCACGGTGATCCAGAGCCTATTCTGGAAGCATAGGCAGGTTACACCCCAGACAGGATGCTAGTGCACTGCAGGGCAATCAAACATTCTCTCTCTCTCACACGCACTAAGGGCAGTTTAGAGTCACTACCTTCCCAGAACACATGTATATGGACTGTGGGAGGAAACCAGAGCACCTGAAAGCTGCAGAAATACAGAGAGGACACGCAAACTCCACACAGACTGTGCGGAATTCAAACCCACAGCACAGGAAGTACATGCTGCATCACCGTATCCCCCTTTGTAACACATATAAAAAAAGCTGGTAAAAAAATAAAACCGGAACCGCAAAACAGCGCCATTAAAATTAATGTTTTTCATTAGCAGAGAACATGGAGGCCACATGTAAGTGGATTTGGTTTCATACCTTGTCCTTCTCCAAGTGTCCACTGCTCATCGTCATCGAAGTGGGAGTCACCGCCTATCCCCTGGCCGGGGGCAAACGCGTGAGCCAGGAGGCCATCTTTCCCATCGAAGGGGTAGCCGTCACCATGCTCTAGGAACGAGACCACCGCTATCAGTTCCACCACCACCAGCTTCCTGGCAGATGTTCAACCATGAAAGCTTGGGCATGTATTGACATTAACGACATCATCACCTTTCACAGTTGAAGAAAGTCATAAATCATAACTGCCATTTACAATCACTATGCAACACACTAAACATGGGCTATGATTCTGAACATAAGTTGATAGAAACATAACACAGGTATGTTACAGGAGTTGCGTTGGGTGGCCTGATATAAATTTTCATTAAAACAGTTGAAGAAAAAAAACATAGAGGGTCACCTAACTTTGTGTTACACCTTTTAATCAACTTCAGTTCTCATCATTGTCACAAGTTCTGCACTTTTTTTGGAATTTATGGTCATTTACCTGAAATGATACCACTCTGTGTGTGTGTGTGTGTGTGTGTGTGTGTGTGTGTGTGTGTGTGTGTGTGTGTGTGTGTGTGTGTGTGTGTGTGTGTGTGTTTGAGAGAGAGAGACAACTGAATCTGACACACACACCACAGATGTACACAAGGTGTGTTCACTGAACTTATTGATCATTAATTTTATGTGTTCAGATGCCTGGTTTGGAGGATCTCATGAAGCCACATGGCAATAAGATTAAAAGAAGAGCTACTTATAATAAAGTAGTAAACAGATCAGATTTGATCAGATTGATCAGATGGGTGTTAACCGTGTGATGTAGCCATGTGACCATGACAAGGGATGCTGTCTGAGCCCTTGATCTATCGAACCAGGTCTGACTACCATGCCACTCTCACTGCATTATAAGGTAAATGGAGGTAAGTGCCCATGGGTGGCGGTGACATCATACCACACACACACACACACATTTTCTGAACCGCTTGTCCCATACGGGGTCGCGGGGAACCGGAGCCTACCCGGCAACACAGGACGTAAGGCCAGAGGGGGAGGGGACACACCCAGGACGGGACATCATACCATTACGTCCAAAATTGATCATTATGTCAGCTTCCCCATCCATGATGCGCGTGAACTTGAGCGGGGTGACATCACTCCAAACTTTGAAGGCCCGGAAAAAGGCGTCATCGATGACCTCTTCGTCCAGATCAGGAGTGTGCCCCAGTATCCTTCAAAGGGGAGCGGGAGAGAAACCCAGCAAATACACAATGTAGCAGACTGGGAACACCGTGGTACGAGATACCGTGGTATACAACACAGGCGGCCCAGCATCCCCATAAAAAATCTTGTTCTCCTGCTAATGTTAACTTTGTGAAGATACCACACCAAACTGGCAGTCTGTGAAGATACTTACACTTGTACAGCAGGGTACATTTTACTGTGTCAATTCAGGGGAAATACCTTGAATCAAAGATATCACAGAAGGAGGTGGGATTCGAACATCTTGGTCAAAGGGTGGTAGTTCTGACCACTACTCCACCTGCTGGCCTCCACCGAATTGACTAATTGCCTAAAAGATCTGGATCTGGCCGGATCTTTTTGTTCAAACAGCGAAGCTGCACAGCAGACATGGAATGAGATCTTCTAGAAGACACTTCTGCCAAACCCCAAGACTCTCAGCAAAGTACCATGGTAAGAAAGTGAAAAAACACTGGTGGTCAGAGGGGGACACCGTGCGAGCTGGCCAGCTGGGAACCGTCCGAGAGGCTGCTCTGGAAATGGTTTCCACAGTGACTCATTCCCTGGAAACGCTGAGTGAGCGAGGGCAGCCTGTGTGTGTGGACTGAGGCTCACCGGCAGCGTGATCTGAAGACTAGATGGTCACAGGAAGCTGTAGCGCACATTACCATCAATAAACACCATTCACATTAGACCGGCTCTGTGTCTCACAAATGTTCGAGTTACGGATTTTTAAGAGATATCCATTTCGTGGATTATTCATTTTTAATAGTACTTTCTTCACTTGACCTGTGCTTCCACAACCAGCCATTAGATGGCAGTAAAACGCACCTAAAAAGTACAAACGAGGGATGCTTTAATACAATGGACTTCTACAGTGTTTCCTTGAGTTAAGAGCAAGAAAAAAAAAAAAAGACAGATGCGGCATACCTTCACGTGGAAAAAATAAGTCAACGATCATCAGTAAACAAGAATATATAGAGAGAATACACTTTAAATTTGTTTCAAAGTAGCTCGAATAAAAATGTAAAAATACAAGTCTTACATTATGCTTTTTATTATTGCTGTATCTGAGACTTTTACAGAACCTACCCAGAGGATAAATTGAGGTATATCTTGACTTTTGAGGTGAGTTTAATTTATAGATAATATAGCAGACTGGAAGTGGTCTGTTGCCAACAAATGTTGCACATGTTGTTTCGGGTAATAACATAATAAAATTAGAGTCCTAAAATGGCAAAAAGCAAGTGCCTTCAGACTAAAGGGTGGTAAGTTTGACTCCCACCTCTGGCTGTAGTACCCTTGAGCAAGGTGCTTACCATAAATTGCTCCAGAATAAATTCCCCAGCTGTATAAATGAGTAAATAATTGTAAACACCTTAAAATTATAATTCACTTTGGAGAAAAGCACTGAATGAATATAAAGTTTTTTTTTTTATTATTCTTTATAGCTTCATTGGCGTGTTTCCAGGAACTAAGCATGTGATTAAATCGAGCGATCTCTCGACTATTAAAATTTTACTGATTTTGATGTGGTGGATGGATTTATGAACAAACTGACTTACGAACAGATTTACGATCCAAATTGTGCTTGTATGGTGAAGACCCAGCATATGTTAAAATGAGCTCTGGAGAACAACTGATTCCACTGCTGTCTCCGTACCTGTATGTTAATGTGTTCTTGCCCCACTTTGGCTTTGAAGGGAAGAAGTTATAATTAGCAACATCTGGGACTCCGCAGCGAGGCTTCTTCATGATCTCCACCGTCCTCTGGTCAATCTCGCCTGTCTCTGGCAGGGAGAAGAACTTCTGCATTTTCTTCAGTGTGTCTTTGAGTACCATGAGGTTGCACCTGTCTTGTGGACATCCGTAGAACTTGTTGAGGTAATGCTTTGGAGAGAAATGAAAATAAAACTTAGTGCCAGCAGGTGGCATGGTGGTTAGAACTGATGCCTTGCACTTGAAGGACCCATGGTCAAATCCCACCTTCTGCTGCACTACACTTTACCAAGGCATTTACCCTGAAATTATAAGGTAAAAATTACTCACCAGCAAGCAGCTGAGAGAAAAGTGTCAGTTAAATGAATAACATAAATATGATACTTTGGTAGCCATTTATGATGTATCAGGAACATTTAAATGTAATAATTGATACAGAGACAGTGTTGTACATTAAACTGCACTGTAAATATAAGCACTAGAAATATTTTAACTGTAAATCCTTTATCATGTCCTAACATACATGGAAATTGCACGATTTTTACTATGACTAATAATATAAATATTAATACAGCAGGAACCTTTTTTTAAATCAAAATGTTATGAAATCTTCAACTCTGCAAACTTATGACCCACAGACAGCCTTGTACCTTAACCATGCAGTAAATAAGTACCAGAGATATTTTAACTTAAAATCCTTTATCGTGCCCCAACGTACATAGATATTAAGCTATTTCTACTACGAGTACTAATAAAAATAATGACAATTATCATAATACAAATAATAACAACAATACAGAAGGAGCCTTTTTAAATTAAAATGCTATGAAATCCCTAAATGTGCAAACTTATTACCCAAGGACAGCATCATACATGATTAAATGCCCTGCAATACAAGTACTGTTCATACTGTAAATGGACAAACTGGGTTATTTGTTTTATTATAAAGGTTTTTATAATAATAATAATAATAATAATAATAATAATAATAATAATAATAATAAGAAGAAGAAGAAGAAGAATACTAATAACAATAATAATACTACTTTTCTTTACGTCAAAACGTTCAGTTTCGCAGTCTCACTGGTGAAGTCCCCAGGACGCGCTGAGTTACGAGGACCGACGTACCAGCGCCACCTCCTTGTCCGACTTGGGCACCGTGTCGTCTCCGGGGAACCGGATGATGGGCGACGGGGCGGCTGCGCTCAGCCCGCATCCGAGTAGCTGTAGCGCCAGCAGCCGCAGCACGAGGTGCGCGGAGGAGCCGCGGCTGGAGCTCATGTCGGTCGGAGCGGGACAAGCTGAGAGCGGCGGCGACGGCGGCGGCGATGGGTCGGGGGGGGCGGTCTCGGCTCGGTAGGGCTCGGTTCGGCTCGGCTCTGTGCGCGCTGCCGTGTGTCTGCGCTGGCTGCTCGCGCGCTGCGCTCCCTCGCTCATCTGCGCATCCTGCCGCCGGGACTCGCGCACTTCTGCTGCCGCGGCGTTACTCGCGCTGCGCTGCTCCGCCTGCCTGCCTGCGCGGCAAAACGCGGCGCGTGGGGCGGGCGTGTTCGCTCGACGCGGGACCGGGGGGGTGGGAGGGTTAATCCCTCTCGCCGCGATCCGGTTACGGACGTGCAGTCACGTGTGCTCGGGAGCGGCGGAATTAGAGAGAACGGGCTGATTTACACACTTGCACGCCGAGCCTGTTAACTAGACCGAGGCCACGCCCACTGAGTGTGTCGACATGGCCACGCCCACTGCGTGTGTTCACATAAACGGTCAGCGGCTGTCGCGTGGTGAGAACATAAACAATTTACATAACAGCGGGTGTTAAACTGAGCGGGGGGCTGTCAAATAGACAAACATCGGAGCAGAGTGTGTGTGTGTGTGTGTGTGTGTGTGTGTGTGTGTGTGTGTGTGTGTGTGTGTGAGACCTGGTCACACGTGGTGGGCTCCACGGTGGTCACTTAAAGCAGGGAATATGACTCAGGTTGTCGTTCAAGAGCAGTTACTCACTGTGTCAGCTCTTATATATATCTATTAAGAAACTCTAATCTGCGCTGAAAAACCACACAAAACCACACAAAAGACAAAGTGTCTAAAATATCTATTCAGTTATGCCGTTTCGTTTGCCGCGTGTTCACTTCGTTCGTCCGCATTATTTAATTATTTAATTTTTATTTAAGACTCTCGGCACAAATTTAGCACATATTTGTCACAGATTCTTCTTTCTCTCTACACCAAATATGTGTCTACAGTAGACTTAATAAAAAGCATTTTTGTACATAATCATAATCCAGCCGTTCGATTTCCAGAACCGCTTGTCCTGAGCAGGGTCACGGTGAACCGGAGCCTATCACGGAAGCACCGGGCGCAAGGCTGGAGGGTGGGCATAGCCTGTATAGAAAACCCGTCCATAGCGGGGTAGCGACTCGCACGCACGAAGTGTAATTAACAGTCGCAAATTAACCTGAGCTGCATGTGTTCCGACTGTGGGAGGAAACCGGAGCACCCAGAACAACCCTCGCGCCACCCGGGCGCTGTGAGACAGCAGGACTCGCTACTGTTCCGCCCAATAATAATAATAATAATAAGAAGAAGAATAATTGCTGTGTACATCTTACAGATATTAAATAGGAATATTATTACATGTTGGTACACAAATAATCTGTTCCTGAGGGAAGGACAAAATAAAATTGCAAAACTACTGTATTCGACTATAACTGCACGTGACCGAGCACCAGGGAGTGAATGAATAATGATAATCGGAATTGCAGCATCAGGGCAGTGGGTAGGTAGCCATGGCAACTCGAACCCCGGACTGCCGTGGCGCCGGTGAGCATCAGTAAAGGTGCAGACTCAGGTTTGACACCCGTGCGGCTCATAGAAGAGCTCATGTGCGGGGAAAGACTGACATCTGGTGGCCTTTTTGTGAAATTACATCGGATCCAATAAAGACGCAGCTTGGAAGCTGTGCTGGTCGCTGCTTTATTCCAAATCAATGAAGGGAAAATGGACAACACATATATTTATTAATTTTCTATTAATAATTAATTTTATGAAAAATCAGATACAGAATAAATGTTGCAGGAATCAAGCGCATGTCTATTTCAGATCAGAGCTTCTTTTTGCATTTGAAAAGTCCCCTCATCAGTATGATCGATATATAAGAACCAGTGTACATCAGGAAAGTAACAGACAAATTAAATAGTCTAGGGGTAGATACCTGGAATATCTAGAGTACAGTATAAAATTCTTATTTTTTTTTTTCTTTTTGGTTTAAAGCAACAACAGAAAATTGACTTTTTCCTGTAATAATCAATATAAAACCAATGCAGTCAGGCTGTACTAAGCTGTAAGTACTCATCACTTAATCTTGACCTAAAAATGTTCTCATTAAAGTTCCCACACCACTACACATTATAATATTGACAATACCGGTGTCGTATTTATACATACAAGAAGAGGCAAGCATATAAAACAGCATGTTTTTAAACTGGACATAGGTCACTCGGGTTACTAAAATTTCAAATCGGTTGAATCACACACTGTATACTGTATTTGTTATTTGCATCCCAAAGAAATTGCTCATGAATGAATAAATGAAAATGATTTACACCCCTGATTCTACTGACCAACTTGATTTAACCAGTGCAACTTGGGCTTCACTTATTTTTACACCTGCACTACTTGTGTGTTTCTACTACACATGTAATTTCTTCTAAAGCAGCCTTGGGAATTTGACCACACACACACATTGTCTGAACCACTTGTCCCATGTGGGGTCGTGGGGAGCCAGAGCCTAACCCGGCAACACAGGGCATAAGGCTGGAAGGGGAGGGGACGCCAGTCCATCACAACGCACCCCAAGCGGGACTCGAACCCCAGACCCACCGGAGAGCAGGACCCGGTCCAACCCACTGCGCCAGCACGCCACCACACCCCCCTGGAATTTGACCATTACACACATATTATGTCACATAAGACACACTGCTTCTCATTACATAACCATGTCATGGTAAAACTAAGGGACACAAGTGATTCCTATACTTTGAAGCAGCACTGTATATGGTGTGTATATATATATGCAGAGTTTATTTGCTGTGTAGATTGGTTACCATGGGGTGTGGTGATGCAGTGGGGTTAACAGGTGTCTTGCTGGGTGGGAGGTCTGGGGTTCAAGTCCTGCTTAGGGCAAGTAGCAGCTCTCTGCTCGTTTTCCCCGACATACGGAGGACAGACCTCGCAACCCATCTCTCTTCCTTCTTCGACTTGCTGTGAAAACCACATGAGTGGTTGCTATGGATGAGGTTTGACTCAGCGGCCCGCGTGTATTATTTAAAAATGGCATTTTAAAATTGTTAAAAAAGAAACCTCAGTAAGTTGGGACTTTTGGACAAATGGAAGAAGATGGGATCATTAATTTTATTATTATTTTATTTGAAACAGGTCTCCTACATAAAAGGTGTTCTTGCCTTTTTGCTTCCAGATTTAATGGTATGAATGCGTGTATAAGTGCGTGAGCACAGTGGTGAACAGAGAGATGCTCCAGATGCCCTCAAGCGGGGCAGCAACGCAGTGCACCTCTGCATGGGGCAAAGAGAGGAGGCCTGCACCGCGGATTACTTTTAACTCCTTTTGACGTCTCTTTCCCTCCCGCCATGGATTACCGCCGACAGCATATTGATGAGCAGTTGTTATAAGAAAAAAGCCAGAGTACTTATTCGAAAAGATCTGACAGGCCGGTAGCTCTCAAGCAGGATTTCGTCGAGTGTTTCGAAGACCAGTTTCCCACACGGAGACGCACAAGTAAGTTTTTTTTTTTTTTTTTTTTTTTTAAATCAAGCTATTTGCAGCTTGGAAATAAACATAATATCCATTTCCCTGCCATATGTAGGCCTTGTCACTGCGCCGTCCTGCTCTATTTCATGCTCCGATACCTGCTGCCACTTCCCCGAAGAGACGCGGGGCATCATGTGGCACCGTGCCGGAGAGCCGCTTGCCGCCCCGTCACCCCGTCGGCCCATCGCGCCATCGCACCGGCACCCGCTCTCATTTCGGAGAGGAGGCGCTCAGCTGCTGTAAACCCGATTCCCTCTAAGTGAACGTCGCTGCGCATATGAATATAAACAGACGCAGGAAGATTGAATTGGTAAACTTTGATTTGCATGTAAATTGTTTCTTTTATTTAGTCTTTGTCGACTGCCAGGATTCCTTTAGACGGACAGGGAACTGGAGAGAGAATGTGGCTCTGTGTGTGTGTGTGTGTGTGTGAGATTGTGGTGAGCTTCACTTTATTATAATGCTATTTCAGCGCAAAAGGCTCATTTCTGCTGTCTTTAATATAATGAAAACCACACACTTACATTTATTCATTGAGCAGATGCTTTTCTCCAAAGTGAATTACAATGTTAATTTACAGCAGGCAGCTGGTAGTGGTTCAAGCTGCTCTCTTTGGACTCAGAGGTTACAGGTTAGACCCTTGTTTCCAGGTAATTTTTACTGGAGCAGTTTCATTAAATTAAATGAATTAATTAATTTATTTATAATATTATTTTAATTTAAAATTATTTTTTTATTATAGGGGAGTGCGGTGGCTTGGCAGGCTTGGCCGGGTCCTGCTCTCTGGTAGGTCTGGGGTTCGAGTCCTGCTTGGGGTGTCTTGCAATGGACTGGCGTCCCATCCTTGGTGTGTCCCCTCCCCCTCCAGCCTTGTGCCCTGTGTTGCCAGGTTAGGCTCTGGCTTCCCGTGACCCTGTATGGGACGAGCGGTTCAGACAGTGTGTATATGTGTGTGTGTGTGTAAATGAATGAGTTAATTTATTTAAAATATTTTTTTTTTAAAAATTATTTTATTATTATGGGGGAGTGTGGTAGCGTGGCGCAGCGGGTTTGGCCGGTGCCCACTGTGTGACCTGGGGTTCAAGTCCTGTTCGGGGGGGGCCTTGTGATGGACTGGCGTCCCGTCCTGGGTGTGTCCCCTCCCCCTCCATCCTTGCGCCGTGGGTTGCCAGGTTACGCTCCGGTTTGCTGCGACCCTGCTCGGGACAGCCGGTTTCAGCCAGTGTATGTTATTATTATTATATTTACTTTAATTGCTGCAGTAAAATGACCTTCCCTTGTAAATGAGTAAATAATTGTAAGGTGCTTTGGAGAAAAGCATCACCTACCTGAGAAAATGTATATACAGTAGGGTAATTTCACTCAAGCAATTTAGGGTAAGTTCAGGGTAAGTACGGTTCAGGGTAAGTACCTTGATTAAGGGTACTACAGATGGAAGCAGGATTTGAACCTGGGTAAACCTGCAGTGGCTTTAACCACTACGCCCCCTGCTGCCCCAGGCTAAATGAAGACGATACATCGGAAGGTGCGATTCAGAGAAGAGGACCCTGTTTATTCGGGGTTCAGAGGAACAAGCAGTGCGACGTGTGACGGGCCTAAGTAGGTTGGTGGCTCCGACTTGGACGCCGTCACACATTCTGGGCTCACTGGGGTCTGCGTTGCTCGCTCCCGTATTCCGTATTCTCTCAGTGCCGCTGCTGTGGAGGGAAGGAAACGAAGGCAGCCTGGACCTGATGGGGACACTTCTTATCTCAGTCCAAAAGTGGCCCTGTCCAGTGCTCCTGTTGCTACCCCTTCTGCCAGCCTCAGCCCCCCCCCCCCCCACATTCCGCAGCATCTGGCCTGGCGCTGTGCGGCTGTGTGGCGGCGACATCAGTGAGAAATCACCTTTCTTCCGCTGCAATTAATCCCACGTGCTGCTCCTGCACCAGAATGGGGACAGACAGCCCGGTTACAAACAGTTTCCAGACATAGAGTGTGCGCGACAGCAGGGAGCGTAGTAGTTAGTGTAGCACCCACAATTAAGGTACACATTCTGAACTGATACAATAAAAAATACCTCACTGTATAAATGCCTACTCAGCGTAAGTGGCGAACATTGTAATTTACTTTGGACAAAAACATCCGTTATATGAATAAATATAAATAAATGTACGTGAAAATTAAATTAATATGGAGTCATCCTCCAGGATTCATCTGTGGAATAAAGCAAAAAGTGTTAGAGGTCCGTTTTTAAAAGTGGCTTTAGGTGTGATTACGGCCTGGGTAAAAGTGTACTAGTCGTGTCAGGACGCGGTCCGTTGTCCACCCTGGGATGTTTTTCGCTCCGAATGTCTCAAACCGAGGGCATGACATCCATTCATGTGGTTATGCTGTTCCTTCCTATCTTGTGAACACCCAAAACGATTTTCCTGTTTTCTTCTGTTAGAGCTCTGAAGTTGCATGTTCAGCTACTTGTGCAGAACAGGACCAATCTGAGTCAAATTCAGTGACCGCGTCCTGCTGGCCAGTTTGCTACTGGACCTGATGACAGCAGTGCAGTCCTCCGGTGGCACAGTGACTACTGCGGCTGGGTTCCATTCCCTCCTCAGTCTGCGTGGAGTTTGCATGCTCTCCCTGTGTCTGGGTGGGTTTCCTTTGGGTGCTCTGGTTTCCTCCCACAGTCCAAAGACATGCTGTTCCGGTTCACCCATAGTGTGTGAGTAACAGAGAAAGTGTCTTCCACTGATGTATGGATGACTGACCCAGTGTAAGCAGTGTATCTAGCAGTGTAAGTCACCACGGTGAATAAGGTGTGTGGGCTGATGACACTACATAGAGTTCATTGGAAGTCGCTTTGGAGAAAAGCGTCTGATAAATATATGTAATGCAGCATTACTTGATGGTGGTGTCTGTACACATCAAGATCGTGCTTCTGCACTCATATATAAGCCTGAGACATTTACACATTTTTGTAATGTTATTTGAACTTCCTCATTATGTGCAATAATGCTCCTTGGCTGAACTACATTATCAATTCAGCTTTTAATTTGCATGGAGTTTCGCTGAGTTGTTCTTCCACACGTCCAGTCAAATTACAAGAATTTGATTTGGCAAGAAGTGCCATTTAACACTCTTCTTAGGGTTTATGGGGCATTTCTTTGCATATACGAGGACAAACTCTGGGATGCAGGAGCCATCATGAGGTCTTCTCAGCTATAGTTTGATCAATGATCATCAATAACATTATCATGAATATCATAACAGAGGAAACTAGCAAATATGGACTGATGGAATTGACTAGTTTCCTCTGCAATGATTTCAGTGATCATGTCCCCGTTTGAACTCTCCAGCACATGTCTACTTGTTCACTGAGTGTCAACACATTCACATTGTTTTCATTGATTCCCTTTGTCTTTACTCTTCTCTTTTGCTATTCGCATTAAACTTTGAACTAATACAGGAACACTGTGTATTATTTCCGTGTGTGTTTTGTTTGCGAGCACTTGTTAAGGGTCCAGTACGTACGGTAATAGCTTAAAAAAAAGATTAATGGACACACGTACTCAGCCGTACGGTATTACAGAGTAATTAATGAAGGGAAAATACCTTGTTATGTTGTGTTAGGGTAACTAATGCTAAACATTGATGTAATTGTCCATTTTAATGGGATTTGGTGATATTTTAGCATAAATGGGTGTCAATTTCGGAGCTGGGAACACAAAAAAATCGTTCACACTGAAATTAAAACGGTCTGATTTACGAGATTTCGACGTGCAACAAATTACCATTTTAATATGGGGGGAGTATGTAAATGTGAATGTGTGGAACAAGATGTTAAAGCAATTTTAAAAATGAAAAAAAAAGACAGAATTATTTCTCATGTATACATGAAATACTGGGAATTATTTTCCATAACGCATTTTTGGATGATTTTTTATTCGGCAGCTTTGGCACAGGTGCCTCCGGCGTGCAGCGGGAATTTCAGTTTTTCGGTGGAGGTCAGTGCAGAAGGGGAAGATCAAGTGAAGCACCTGGAGACAGACGGAGCTGGAGGAAATCAAAGCTCCATTAACAGCTCATAAATGGAACCTGCGTTATGCACGTCTTTGTCACTGATCGCCTTGACAAGTACGCAGACAGACCGTCGAAGCCTCGCCGAACGAATGAAGGCCTCTCAATGCGGCCCAGTAAATTATTATTTTTAAATTTAATATTCTTAAGTAGTTTGTTTACTACCGAACACAGCAGGTTTTATATTACCAGAAATAAATATATCAATCAGTTCAGGAGCACACATCCATTATCTTGAACATATTTTATGCGTTTTGGGGAGCCGAGCCTAAGAGAGTCGCACGAGGACGATTAGAGTTCTGCGTGATCCGCTAACCGTATTGGAGTGGAAGCCAAAAAACAATTTGCTTCACGAGCACAAAGTTTTGACTGACATTTTTATTTGTTCTGGAGCCAGGAGGAGATATTACTCAATTATTTCTTATTTATCACCTTACTCTGCCTTGCCTTTAACCGCTCCTTGTAAACACAGATGAAATAATGCGTTCCATTATGCGCTGTGAATAGACGCGTGTCTCCGAAGGCCCTCCTCTCTCTCAATAATAGGTCAACAGCTGTATTTGAAAAATTAATCACATTCTTGGCAATCGCAAAGGTTAGTCATGGCACTTCTCGAGGTGCAATTGGGAAGTGCGATCAGCGGGAACTCTCGGAGGAAATGAAAAGAGACGCGGATGATGAGAACAGCATGTCAATGAGTTGCGAGGATTGATGCCGGGGGCCGGGACCGCGGTAACGTGGCGGAAATGACCCGCTCCAGCATCCTGCTGGCATCGGAAAAGCGTCGAGAGACCATCGAACGGACGGTGAGATTCGCACATGATGCTCAAAGTGTCCGATAAAAGTTCTGGAGACTCTTCGGGATGTGTCAGGGCATGTTAACGGCAGAGATAATACTTGTCCCAAAAACCTGGGAAATTAATTAACTGATAAGCAAGAAAACAAGAAAAGATGTTTTATGGGCACTTCCAGCGCTTTCTTTTCTTACCCTTTGTCAACTCCAGCCACATATACAGCCTTCATCTGCTTCTGGTCCCATATTCAATTTGTAAAACCTTAATAATAGAGAAGTACCTCAAATCATTCGCTGGGGTAGCTTCCGTAAAAGTCTCGGATACAGCTGTAACAAATTTAAATATACCGTAAGACTTTTAGCGTGCGATTTTAATTTGTAGTTACATAAAAGTTCAAATTAAAGCTAAAACGAAATTTCTGAGTGAAAATAAAAATACGTTGTCGGCACGAACTCATATTAGACATTGATTGTTGAATGATTCGGGGGATGTGGTGGCGCAGTGGGTCGTACCGGGTCCTACTCTCGGGGGGGGGTCTGGGGTTCGAATCCTGCTCGGGGTGCCCTGTGACCGACTGGTGTCCTGCCCTGGGTGTGTCCCCTCCCCCTCCAGCCTTACACCCTGTGTTGCTGGGTTAGGCTCTGGTTCCCCATAACCCTGTATGGGACAAGTGGCTCAGACTGTGCGTGTTGAATGACTTATTTCAGAGTGTAATGTTCTTCATCTTGTTATTGATCACGAGTTGAATGAATCAGGTCCCACATTCCTACTCCATTTGGTTCTGTAACACATCTATAATACTTGGTATAACCTAGTTTTTAAAGGCTCTACAAAACATGCTTCCTGGAAAAATATGGGAACTCTTTTTCTATGGATCTCTCTTTAACGTCTCAATTCCTGTATCTGTATACCTGTGCGCTGCATGTCAGATGCCGGCAACGCAGGCGTGCGATTCAATAAATCTGTGACGTGTCTGTGAGCAACACTTGATCTACTTTTGCAATGCAAGAGAGATTTCAATTTCGGTTACACTGCCGGCACAAACACACACCACACTGCTGCGTGACCTGTGCAGCAGCGTATAGTATCCAGGGAATGTTGTGTGCACCGCTACGGCCCTCCCACAGGGTGCTTCTGGGGATTCTGGAATCATTTTTATCTAGGTTACCTTTTTTGTGTATTTCTATGTGACATAAAAGGATGGAAACAATCAGACAGTCTGTTTCTGCAGTGTGGGGATATGTTGAGCCTGGCTCCGCCCACACTATTAATATGCAAACAGAGCACGCAGCTTAAGTTTAATTTATATGGTTCTCTCTAGAATTATTATTATTCCTCGGATCTTGCCGGTAACATTTGGCCTACGAAGAAATTAACTTTGTCTGATTCCTAAGTACAGTAATACATCAAGCTATAATCTTCACAATAGATGAATCATATCTCATATTACGCTAGGCGAATATATTAATATTTCTTATTTTTCTAATTTTTCCTGTCTGACCATCTGTGTGCGTTAAATCTGACTAAAATTAATCCTAAGATCCTACTGGTGTGCAAGGCAGGTGTCTTCTGTTACACAAGTGTGACTAAACAGGAGCTTGTACCAAGATATAATCTTGCACTTTATTTCCTATATCTTTGTGCTATATGGTTCCTCCAGGGGGAATAATGTGATGCTAGATTGTGTGATTTTAGCAATTCATGTCGAGGGCACCCAGAAATCGTGAGGGTTTCGCCTTGTGCGAATGTCACTGGTGTATGAAATTGCTTTACGTGTCCTCAGATCCCAACGCTAAATGATTTAAGAAGTGACCGCTATCCCAAGTGCGGTCGTTGACCCACATTCTGGCTTTGGTAACAAGGCTCCTGTGATTATTTTTCCCGGAATCGCCCTCTCATGGATGGATCACGCTCAGCCAGCGTTGATGAGGGTTGGAACAGGGCCGATTTACCTTCTGGGTTGGTAGTATTTCTCCATTTCTGTGATGCCAGAGCACCATGTCACACCGGTGTGCTCCCGCATCCCTGACATCCTGTGTCCTTGTTCCTGTCCGTGTCTGTCCCTTGCTCACCAGGGTGGTTTCAGACGTGAGAATGGGCCTGTCGACTGGTAGCCATCTGCAGGAGCGCAAACCACGCCTCCTACTGCCGGATCCCTTGTTTCTACCTCGTACACTTTCTGTTAGCAGGTGGTGCAGTAGTTAGTGTTACCGCCTTGCCCTCAGAGGGCCCTCGATCGAATCCCACCCCCCTGCTTTGGTACTCTTGATCAGGGTACTTATCCTGAGCTGATAAGTAAGATTAAAAATTACCCAGATGAATAGAGAACTACCTTAGATTATTTGATTGGTAGGTTCTGTAAAATACAAATAAATATTACATACTTGCTATAACAAATAAAAATATCGTTCATTCCAGGTCAGTCAGTGGAGTAGCTAAACGCTGTAAGTCAGATGAATAAATGTACGCTTAATATCACGTATGCTGCCACTTGATGTTTGCACCTGGAAGGAATTACAGGTAGTCCCCAATTTACGATAGTTCGACTTATGATTTTTTCGACTTCATGATGGTGAGCTGGCGGTAGACATTCAATGGAAACCGTACTTTGAGTTTCGGTAGAAACCGTACTTCGAATTTTGATTTTTGATTTTTTTTTCCCAGGCAAGCAATATGCAGTGTGATACTCTCTCATAATGCTGGGTAGCGGCAGCGATCCGTATCTCCCAGTCTGTCACGCAGAGGTGTGTATTACGTATATTAAGTGCATTTTCGACTTATGATATTTTCGACTTATGATATTTTCGACTTATGATGGGTTTCGTGGAATGTAACCCCATTGTAAATTGGGGACCGCTTGTATTAGGTGTATTAAATGCATTTTCGACTTACGACGGGTTTGGATGGAACGTAACCCCATCGAAAATCGGGGACCGGCTGTATATACTTTGCAGAGATTCGGGTTACAATCAGGTGTTCCAACTTCAACCTCTACTTCCTCCATATGCGTAAAGATCCTCCGAAGTTGGGAAATTTGAAACACGTGCAGTTTTGTAAAGAACCTGTATGTGACTTGTTAAATAATGTGGCAAACACCATTTCCTTTTGTGTGCGATAATGAATTCCAGTTTTAATTTGGACCCCGTCGGAGTTTTCGTTCACGCGGATCGCCTGTCCCATGCAGGTTGCACAATGCCACGGCCGAAATTATAAAACCCGCAATTAAATCACATTTCTTGGCTTCAGCCCCCTGCCCCCCCCCAACTCCATTAATAGGTGCGAAGGCGACATTGTGGCCCGCGAATGTTATTAATTTCCCCTCAATAATGCCAGATTTAATTTACGCAGTTCATTTTCTATTTTGTATTGGGTGGTTGAGGTTTCTGTGGAGAGTGCTGGTCGCGGTGGCAATTTGAGCAGCCACAATGGAGCCTTTGTCCTGGTGTGGCGTGTTGATTGGAGTGCCGGGAGGGCTCCGCCACAATGGATCCCTTTAGCTTTTCAGAGGTGTCGTCTCGGGCCGCCGCGGGTCAGCCGCTCGTTCGCCACTGTATGCAAAGTAATTCATTTCCGGCATTATCCAAATAATGACATATTTCAGGGATTATAAATAGGGATGTTTCCGCAGACGGTTCTTTAAGTGTTATTTAGAAAGCGATTTGGCCCCCGATGCCCTTTAATCCCGGAGGCTCTGCTCTCCAGCACCTGCACGAATCCGCCTGCTAATGGAAAAGAGCTGTTTGTACCGTCTAATCACCACGGTGATTTACACTGGCAAAATGATCACATTCCTCAGCATTCAGCACAAAGTTAACACCATACCATAAATTATATATATATATATATTTAATTGACTGACAGAACAGCAAATAAAAATAAATTCCTTCACAGCAGCATATATTTATTTGGAATAAGTTACAGTTAAAGGAATTTTAATGTTCGATACTTTGGTGTTCGGTGTCAAACATTTCTGTCACGCACATAGCGTATTTACAGACGGAAGTTCAGGTATAAATTTCCTTGCCAAGAATGTAAGAGCCCATCAGAAGCTGTGATGTAAGAAGAAAACGAATAAAAATACGTTCATTTATAGTTACAGCAGCACATATTTGTTTCAAAGAACTGACAGCGTGGGGGCTTTTAGAATTTGACGCTTTGGTGTTCCATGTCAACAGTTGGAAATGCTTTATAGCATCACTGATGGTCATCGGTAGATTTTCGGCTTTTTTCCGAACTGTTTGTCTTTGAAAAAGTATTTACTAAATATTTTAAACAAATTAAAAATATTTAGTAAACCTAGTTGTCAAATGCAGAATGCTACGCAATGGAATTGGCTGTTTTAAAATTCATAAATAGTAATAAATAACAAACACATACACACACGGAAACCACTTTCCCCAAGCAGGGGATGAGGTGAGCCGGAGCCCAACCCGGCAACACAGGGCACAAGGCTGGAGGTGGAGGGGACACACCCAGGACAGAATGCCAGTCCCCCGAAAGGCATCCCGAGTGGGACTCGAACCCCAGACCCAAACCCGCTGCACCACCGCCACCCCCCTTAGTGATAAATAAGCTGGACCAAATTAAGTTTAATTTCCTCAGCGATGACACATTGTCATGAATGTACGCCGACCTCATGGAGGTGAGCTTTGAGATATGAAGCAGAAATATGAGGTGGTTTTAATAAGCGCACCCCTCGGATAAAGCTAATCATTTCAAGATGCCGCTCGACTGAAAAGCAAACAGCGGTTAAAACGCGTTTCGGAAGTTGCTCCCAGATGCTCGTCGCGTTGTCGATGGAAGAGCTGTGCATGGCGTCCTGTCCGAGCTCAGAGAGCCTTTGACGTCGCGCTCGTATTTCCGGGGGGCCCCATGCGGTCATAAGGCACTCACAGAAGTAGCTTAGTGGAAAACTCACCTGGGGTCCAGCTGTTGGGGCCAATGGGCCCCCTGCATTCAATATCCCACTGTTGATTTCCTATTGTCAGTCCTGGGGTCCCCCATCCTCCCATATTCACATACGTACACACACATATACATATGTATAGCAGTGCAGAGCAATGTTTCTTGCAGAAAAGGTACAAGCAGCTGTCTCCTCCTGGTAACTTCAAAAGTGGAACTCTTACTTGTTTTCAGGAGCCTTCAGCCCCAGCGGTCCAGCGGCCCGTCCATCATTACGCCTCTTCTCGGCATCATGTGTTGACAGGCTCCGCGGGCCTCCTGACTTCCTGCGAATGGTGCAGGAAATTTCCGTAGAGGAAATTACGGAGGTAACCAACAACGGCAGTCCTGGGCACCCTGGGTTCATAGTTACCCAAAACCACATGTGAGGTGCGGAGTCTACCATATTTCTACTTATCAGATGTGATACTTGCCTTTTCCTTCTTGAATTTCATACTTTATTTCTTACGAGTTTATCCTTACACCAACCGCCGGAATGCAGACATCAGCAGTTTTGGGGCACATTGCTGTAATATTTTTTTTTTTTGCTAATTGTTATTTAATGGGGGGTGCGGTGGCGCAGTGGGATGAACCGCAGTCCTGCTCTCCGGTGGGTCTGGGGTTCGAGTCCCGCTTGGGGTGCCTTGCGGCGGACTGGCGTCCCGTCCTGGGTGTGTCCCCTTCCCCCTCCGGCCTTACGCCCTGTGTTGCCGGGTAGGCTCCGGTTCACCGTGACCCCGTATGGGACAAGCGGTTCTGAAAAAAAAAAATGTTATTTAATGACTAACTTATCCAAACTGATCGATATCGATACAAGAGCTTTTTTTCTTAATATGTAACATGTTGCTCGTTGTCTTCACTGTGGTATGTTTGCAGATTGCAGAGCACATTAACCGAGTACTTTGTAAGTGTGCTAGGTTATAAAACAACATGGCCACACAACTGAGCAATAAAGCATCTTGGAGACATTATGGGTTTTATTTTCATTATTTTTCAATTTTCTTTTCTTTTTTGATTTGAAACTGCAGCAACACTAGGTCACAGCGACACGGAAACAAACAGAAACGCAGACCTATTATGAAAACATCGATATACATAAAGCAAGAAGAAAAAACTGCAATATTTAAAAAGCATGGTCAAATGCCATGGTCCAAGAAGTCAAGTATTCAGAAAGGTGTCCAAAGTTTGAATAAGTTACCATGCTGGTGACATGCAGCTTTTTGTTAGGGAAACAAAATAGATCACTTGGGTCATCCGTATAGTATTTTACTGTATGTCCATATATGTCAGGTATGGACCACAGCAATAAAGTACCACACACACACACACACACACACACACACACACACACATTTGCTGAAACCACTTATTCCAAGCGGGGGGGCACAGTGAGCTGGAGCCTAACCCAGCAACACAGGGCGCAAGGCTGGAGGGGGAGGGGATACACCCAGGACAGGACGTCAGTCCATCACAAGGCACCCCAACCAGGACTTGAACCCCAGACCCACTGAAGAGCAGGCCCCAGTCAATTCGCTGCACCACCATGCTCCCTCTTAAAACATTATTAGTGAATTATTATTTTAATAATGTTTAATTATTCATTAAGCAAATCTAAGCCAGATCCTCATAACTACAGAATGCATCATTGAGCAGACTGCTTTTCAATTAAATTTAAGAATATTTAAACTAATTTAAACCCTCATGTTTGTTAGTTCTGCATGTTGAGGTCAGTTCTTGGGTCCCGTCTGGTGACACTTAGGAGTCGGGCAGAACTGTAGGGAAATTTGGGTCGAGCAGCTGCAGTTAATGCTTTGTGGACTGAGTAACTGGCTCTTCACCACCGGGCACCCATGTCGGCCACGACCCGGGAGCTCTGTAATCCCTGGAGTCTGGCGAAACCCCCTGGGGAATATCACACTTGTTCATAATCTGTCACCGAATTCCTCTCCGTTCCCCACATGAGGGGTTCTTGCGCTGCATGTTCCTGGGGAAATTATGAGCCCGAAAAGGGATTCTTTGAAAAGTGAACTCCTTCTTCTTTTAACAAAGCATAAGCATGCAACATACTGGCGTGGATTTATGGAGCAGCGAGTGTTTGACAGGGTTGTAAAAAGATGGTGTTTGCAGTTAAGGGAGGGGTCCAGAGCTCACAAGAGGTCATGCCAGTCAAGACTGGAGCTGGAGCCCTTCTGTACAGCTTTTCCTCGCCATTAGGAAGTCACAGGGACAGGGAGTGAAAGATATTTAAATACTTACATTTTTTTAAGAATTACTTTTTCCGAAAATGATACTTTTCCAAAATCTATTTGATCTCTTAAAAATGTCTTGGACAAGTTAAATGGTGCTTCATTTTTTTGGTTAGTCTGTTTAACAACGGAATTTTTCCTCCTGATTCCTCCCAAATTGATAATTAATAATAATCCTGTATGAAAACTGGGTTAAAATTGAGCATCTGTTCTGCCCCAAAAGCCTCTTTGTTTAAACATTCAACAATTGACTTCCACAATATCTGAGTCTTTTTTTTCTACATCTTTTTCTTATCACACTATGCATTATACGGTGCCCTGCTAAAATGCATGTCACTGCTCAATGACATATTGTTCACATAGCTGGTCCTTGATTCATACCAGCGTTCCATTCCAAGGACCTTTTCATACCTCAGCTTCATCATAAGTCACAAATCCTATTTTACTTTACTATACAATCAATCAATCAATCAATCAATCAATCAATCAATCAAAGGTTTATTTGTCAAATGCACAACAATACAGTGTACAGCAATGGTTGCTGGCAATGAAATGTCTTTAATAAGGATATATAAACAATTAACATGAAGGAATGCAGCGCTGGATTAAAGGGCTCTTGATTTTTACTGATTTCATACATTTTTCATGTTAAAATATTACTATAAAACAATAAAAATAATGTAAATACGATATATATTTAGATGGTGTGCTATTATTTCATGTTCATTTCTAAATCTATTGCCTTACACTTTTTCTTTTCCTGGTCACTCACTTTTTGCTTGCTGGTCATTTTAAGTAAAAAGTAATTTGAAGGGAATCACAGATGGAAAGTTTTGTAAACAAAGAGCAGCCACTGCTAGACGCACAAACGGTGGCTGAGATCCAAACAATAAAAAAAGTTATATATTATACAGTATAGTAGATAGAATGGCTATCATTTGAAGTTCCAACCAAATGCTAGGACTGAAAAATATAATAAGGTTAACAGGATGGCTGTTAAGAGGGGTGCGGTGATGTGGCTGGTTTGGCCAGGTCCTGCTCTCTGGCGGGTCTGGGGTTCAAGTCCTGCTTGAGGTGCCTTGTGAGAGACTGGCATCCAATCCTGGGTGTGTCCCTTCCCACTCCAGCCTCACGCCCTGTGTTGTGGGGTTGGGCTCCGGCTCATTGCGACCCCACTCAAGACAAGCGGTTTAAGTTAGCGTGTGTGGGATGACTGTCATAGGTCCGAGTAACAAGTCTCATATGTTGTAAGTCATGGACCACCAGTATGTTTGTTTTTCCTGGTATTCATGACATTCAACATGTCATTGAAAATCCTACCACCCTAAAATCTTTCTATTCTAGGTTGAGCCATCTGAACTTTCCACCAGGTCATGGGGATGGCACTCTGGAAGGACACTCCCATCCAAGACTAGATGCTGTGTGCTGTGTGCCTATCTCAAACCAAGAGGCATGCGAGCCACAGAGAAAATACTGAAAATGTGTTGAGCTGGATGGGTTGGTGGTTGAACAGCATCAGGCCTCTGTGCTTTTGTTCTCTGAGTTGTCATTTCCTAAGGTTGACTTACAGAGGTACAGCAGCTTGATCACGTCTCCCGTTTCGTGTCCTGTTAGCTATCAGTATAAATGCAGACCACCGTCCATGCACTGAGTGTGTAATTACTCTATTTTTGAGATAGATTCAGTGTATGGTGTCATATCCATCATTCCTGTCACCTTTAACATGGAGATCGGGCCAGTAAATGGAAACCCTTTTGCTCATATGAACTTCTATACAGTCATCAATTCTCAGCCAGATGCTCATTGTTTCATGTGACAAGGCTGGTCTGCAATGAATGATGGACTAATGGTCCTCAAGCAGAAGGGTTACCTTGTTAGCAGAGGGCTGCTTCGGCGATGTTTCAGACCCGGCTCTCATCCACAAGCGCATGTTGCCTTTCAGTCTGCTTGCATATTCATATTTGACCTAGAAGGCAAGTCTTCCCTTTATCCCCTTCTTCATGAGATTGCGGTAAACGCTGAAACAATGTCTACAGCAAGTGCATGAAATGTGTCGTGGACAATATCTGTGTTGGATCTGGCTAAGTTATGCTCAACAAACAAGTGTTAACTAAGAGGAGTGATGCAGCATAGCGAGCTTACAGCATGTATACACTTGGACCTGATGTAAAAACAGTCGTTTGGCCCTCAGCTTTTGCCCACGGAAGAGCTCTTATCCTTGTCTTAGCCTTGTTCGACTGCAATAAACATAGATTGTCCTCCTAGAAGAGACATGGCGAAAAGATTTAGTCGATGCTCAGTACATAATCATTTTCTGTATGTGTTATTTCTGAGGACACTGGATTAACGATGTCACCCTTGTTTAAAACCTGGGGAAAGGCTCTTAGTCCAAATGGGGTCAAAATCAACGTTTTTCACTTGAGCAGACATGTTTAGGCAAAACTGAGGAGACTTGAACATGAAGGAAAATAAATTAAAAAAGATTCTCTTTGGCTTCTTAAGTTAGATTTGTGCTGAGCTGGTTTTACAAAGAATAAAATGAGACAACATTTAGCTCTGTAAACAGTAATACAAATATTGTTTCATATTTCATTCCTTCATTATTATTTCTTACTGTTTTTCTTAATTCTTTAACAGGTAGCCTAATGGTTAGACCCATTGCCTTGTAATCTGGAGGTTCCTGGTTCAAATCCAGCTCCTGTTATAGTCTCCTTGAGCAAACTACTTACCTTGAATACCTCACTGTACAAATGAATCAAACATTTCTTATGTAAAATTACATATTGCTGTGGACAAAGGTATCGGTAAAATGAAGAACATGTTCTACATTCAGTACTGATAATATTAGAAAATAATTTTAAGTGCGTCAGTTACTTTAAATACAATTTCAATCTTTTTTTCATTGCAGTCATCGCAGCTAAAGGTGCTGCAACAAACTATTGACTATGATGGTGTCATTACTTTGTTACACCTATGACCTATGGCACACTTTTCATTGTCTTCCACACCGGAAATGACAAAGACAATGACGGGGTAACTTTTCCCCTCTCAGGTTCTTTTGATGTACTAGCAGTGACAAAAAGATGCGATCAAATCCAATGAGCTGCTGTATTTTACACAGAAGTGCAAAAAAAAAGTATTGTCAGAAGGAGAAATGAGCCAAATAATTTCTTTTAATTTAACTATTACTCCATAATTCTTTGCGTGCCAGTACTGTTTGTGGTTGGAAGTGGTTGAGAATGATTGCAGATAGACACGAATTGTCACACCATTAGCCGTTTCACTCTGAGGATGCTGTTCTCTCGTTTTGAGCACAGACAAACCGTAAGCTGTGAACATTACTGCTGGAAACGGGTATGCCTTTTGTTGTGTCAGTCATGACATCAAGGTTTGGTCCCAGCATGCCAAGAAGCTTACAGTTGTGTGTCAGAGGGATGATAGGGGATCGCTCTCTTCTAGTGCCATGTCAGTGATTTGATTGTGGGCTCTAATGTTTCATTGCTTTCAGATTTAGATTCTTCTCTTAATGTGTCCACATTTTTGTCAGAAGAAGAGAAGCTTCCAGGAATTACTTGGAAAATTCTCCTCATGAGGACGCGAGAATGGAGGCACCAGCTGAAATACTAAGATATGCGCTGTGTTTCATGCATGACTGCTTCTGATGCCTTTACAGGAATTGATTCCATTCAGCGCTTATCAAACCCGGGTTACTCTGGCCTTCTCGTTCCCCTGGCCCAGCCCAAACACAGCTTGCAAGTCACACTCTGCTTAATTCCATAAATACCGCACTTCTCTGTAATTCTATCCATCCTCTTCGCAACCCTGACATGACTGACTTTAACAGTCACGACCCTGCCCGTCTTGGCTTCCGTGGGTAATGCGCCGGCCTGTGCTTTCATTTCCCCTGCATTTCCATTAATCCTCAAATGGAGCTCCATCATTCCATAAAGAAAATCCCCCATGTACTTTGTGTTTATACATTAGCATTGTTTGATTGCTCCCATTAACTCCACCTGACTAAGCGGCTGACTCGCTTGGGTGTGTCCTGTGTTGCTGTGCCATATGGAGGCCTAGATAAGGCATGCATGGGTATCGGTTCACCCGCTTGGGTCTCCTGCCATGGTTGCTATTTGCTGGGGAACGTAGACGCCACTGCTGGTTTCTCGATGGGCCACCTTCAATAACAGCTCAAATTCTCTCTCCTGGAAAGGTTTTACTGGAATCTGTGTAGTTCGGATTATATATAATAAGAGTGACACAATGGAGCTGATTTCTGCACAGTGCTAAGTGGTTATGAATCGCTTCTTTTGACAATAAAGAAAAAATTAATCAAGATAATTGTATGATTGGAAGCACTTGTTAAACCCGAAAATTTTGTCATAACTGTAGCGCTGACATGCCTAGGAAGGATGGGACACCCGTCACAATATGATTATATTGCTCTCAAGGTTTTCTTCCTGAAATCGCGTTAGTCATTTTATTTCCTTTCTTCTATTGTGTTTTCTCTGGCATTAAATGTCTTTAAATGAGAATCTAAGTACTTATTGTACTAGGAATGGTCATGAAATAATTGAAGAATAACAATAACATGAATGCTGCAACATACACATTTCTTTGAAGGATGAATGTGTATGTTATGTATCTAATGAACAGTTGACTCAGTAATGAAAAGAGGGATTCTTTAGTGTTATGGAATATCATAGTTATACACTATAAGTTTCATGTTGCGCATGAAGATATGTGTGTGTGAACCTGTTAATTCTGGTGTAAGAAGTGCTAGACTGGTTATATGTGTGAGTGGATGGTTGATGTTTTTTCTAATGGGGCCTTCAAATCTGCTTGAAAGCTCACACCTGCTATTGAACCCCCGTTTGGGAGCCATTGTACAAAGAGAGAGGTGTAGAATTTGTGGAAATCAGTGCACTGAGACATGGAGGTTAGGGAGCAGGGAGTGGAGAGAGGTTTGGTCTAATATTTTAACCACTTCCTGTTCAAGAGTTAGACGTATTAGACTGGTGTATTTTCCACTGGAACTCAGAGTCATTTAAGGGCTCGTACCTCCATCAAATGAGGTTGGGTTCTTGAACCCCCAAAATTCTGTGCATTCTAAGCAGCTGAAATTGAAGAGATGTTCAGATGTTTTGCAAATAGTTAATAGTTAAGAGTTACTGAATTTCCTCCTAGGGATCAGTAAAGTGTTTATCTATCTGCCTAAAGTTAATGCATGCTCAAAAGTGCAGGAGGCTGAGCTATTGGGCTACTGTGAGCAATAAAAAGTGATTGGGAGTGTGGAATAGTGTACACTGGGAAGCTGTTGACAGTGCATTAAGGTATGAATATCTTTTCAATGGGCAAAACTAACTACCTACACTTTGTACAGCTGAGAGCTGCATATTATACTGGGCTCACTGGAGTCTCACATTGACACCGGCTAGAAGGTTTGAAATTTAATGATTGCCTTTGTTAAAAAACACATGATTGTCTCCCATGGATGTACACTGATCAACCACAAAATTAAAACCACCTGCCTAATACTGTGTAGGTCCCCCTCATACCACTAAAACAGCTCTGACCCGTCGAGGCCTGGACTCCACAAGACCTCTGAAGGTGTCCTGTGGTATCTGGCACCAAGACGTTAGCAGCAGATCCTTTACAGTAAGCCCTGTAAGTTGCGAGGTGAGGCCTACATGCATCGGACTTGTTTTTCCAGCACATCCCACAGATGCTCGATTGGATTGAGATCTGGGGAATTTGGAGCCAAAGTCAACACCTTGAACTCTTTGTCATGTTCCTCAAACCGTTCCTGAGCACGTTTTGCAGTGTGGCAGAGCCAGAGCCACTGCCATCAGGGAATACCGTTGCCATGAAGGGGTGTATATGGTCTGCAACAATCTTTAGGTAGGTGGTACGTGTCAAAGTAACATCCATATGAATGCCAGGACCCAAGGTTTCCCAGCAGAACAGTGCCCAGAGCCTTCACCTGTCACTGGTTTTAATGTTGTGGCTGATCGGTGTATCTCACAGTAACCAGTCGGACTCAGTGGTGACCTTTGCTACTTTCACTGATGAAAATAAAATGTAGAATATCAGATCTAGAGTACTGAAGGGAAACTTGTAGCCAAGATGAGTACACCTTGAATATATTGTAATATAATCATACTTTCAAAAATGGTGTAATTCAGCAGTGGTGAGACAGACGCAGCCCGCGTGCAAGGCACCACGTGGCAGTCATTTGCATGCCTTTGTGCAACGAATCTCTGAGGGGCTTTCCTTCAGACGAAACTCTCAATACTGTACCATCTTCATTCTGAGCAGAGCAAACAAACAATGAGAAAAATGCACCCTGGGTACAACACTTGTTTATTTTCTCAACCCCTTCCTGCGAAATGACCTACACAAGACGTTCAGTAACTACAAAGGACACCTACTCGTAGAGCTTGGCAAAAAACGGATTTCCTTATTGGAAGAAGAAGAAAGAACGAAAGAATAGCGCCAGAACTTAAGGAAGGATCTTTTCTTTGGTCTTAATTAGAAAGACAATCCATCACGGGTGAGGGTCTCTATTCAATTTGGTGCTTCTGGACATGACAAATGAATGTGAGACTAAATGAGGTGTCATTGGAGAGCAGGAGATGGATGTTCTCCTCACCAGATGAGTGTAATAAGTACAGTTAATGCTGGCAATCAGCCAAGCCTTGGGCTTCCATTGCCGCAAGCTGGCCCCCGTTCTCCAGTCTTCGGTCACGATGGTGGGATATCTGTTCCTCGGTGCCAAGCTAAGAAGCAGTGTTTGTTTCTTAGCTTGGCACCGAGGAACAGATACCCCACCATCCTAACCGAGGACAGTGCCTTTTTGTATCTTGACAGAGGCTCTCTTGATAAATCTTTCAATCGTTTTTAAAAGTCTTCACAAGGGCTTTGATACAGAGCCGTTTGGGTAAGTATGTAAGCTGTGCTGACAGCTTAAGGGGGACAACGCCATCCAGTCAAATTTGACTCGTAGTGGCGGCTCGTGTGTTTTTCATGGTAAGGGAGGGTAGGAAGTGTTTTACCGTCGCTCGGTTCGACATGCCTTCAGCTTGCAGACACGAGGAGACCATCCAAAACTTTGCACACCCTGACCTGGAATCGAGACACCAATCCAGTCGAAAAGTCATCGATTTTTCTTGAGCACGTCGAATATTGCCAGTGGAAGCTTCAGCAAATTAAAGCTCATGCATTGTGGAGCAGGCGTCTCCACTGGGATGACTGGTTTAATAGACATTTGGAGTATTAAATAGCAGAAAGAAGCCAATGAGACCATTTAAAGGTTTTCAGATTTAAATTGAGTTACAGACCATTACAGTTTTTCAGCAAAGCTTTTTGACCCCATATCCCTCAGATTTTACCAGCTTAGTAACTGGGATCCTAATGCTTCTAAGAGCGTTTTCAGTTTTAAAATTGGACTCTTTTAACAGAAAATAAAATAACGGCTGAATATTGAATTACTGTTTCCTTATTCATCCCCCGGCTGCTTTTTGCATTGACTGGTTTAATAAAGAACTGGACTGGTTTTTCAATTATTGGAGCGCTTTAAATTTCCAGCCAAACAAAGAAAAAATACAGAGGAGAGTCAGGCTGTGCAACACCATAATATTCTCTTCAAAAATGTGAATTTCCTTTTATTGCTCTTCTAGTTTCATTGTTTTTTTTCTTAATGGCAGACTTTTTGAGTTGGGTGTTAAACAAAAAAAAGCCTTTTACTGCTTCCTGGACAAAGGCGTACACAATTTTGAAGTCATGAAATGAGACTGCACAAGCATTTACAATTAACCTCTGAAAGAGAAAAGGCGCAAAACTGGATTTATACTCCGGCTGCTGAAAGAATCTGAAAACATAATCGAATTAACAAAAACTCAGTATCCATCTTATCTTAAATTATTTCTTTTGGGTAAACCACTGGCATTTTAAAATTGTTTTCCATCTGAACATTTTAAGAAAACAGCACATTTCAAACCACAGCATTTACCATGGTGCCTTTGTATAATGTGTTTAATGTGTCTTGCAGTGTGAAATTTATTGTGCTATGAGCTAATTACAATGATTTACCCATTTATGCAACATGATTCCTTAGTGGGAGAGTTCAGTGTAGAGGTTTGTTGGTAGTGTAGTGGTCAGCTCAACTACCTTTAGACTGAAAAGTTACAGGTTTGAATCCCATCTTTGGCTCTAGTGTTAGTGTGCACTGTACTTACCCAGACTCTCTTTAGCAAAAAACTACCGTGCTGTATAAATGGGTGAGTAACTGTGAGTTGCTTTGGAGAAATAGTGCAAGCAGAATGAATAAATGTTGAGTGCTTTTCTCAAGCAGGACTCACATTCATGATCCCCCCGGTCTAGTGTCTGTTCATGTATTCATTGTGTTTACTGTGAGGACCCTGATGTGTGGCGGCTGTGGTATTTCAGATGTCCCTCATTGTCCATCAGCAGGTTACAACGCCAGCTTCGCGTGCAGGTGCCTTCGCCTAGCGCGGAGCTCCCACCTGTGAACTGATGAAAGCGTCATGCAGCTTGTAAGTGATTCTGTATTTAAAATCGTTCGCTCTGAAATTTGGTATCTGAAGGAAAATACAGGCAGAATGTCGGTATAAATGAAAACATGTGCCTTGCAGACCTTTTTAATGACGTTCACAGCTCCCATGGGAAGTGCGATGTCTTACCCCTGGGGGTTTGTCAAACCCTGCACCGCAGTGAGAGCACTGCAGTCCTCTTTCTGACTTTGCCCTGTCAAATGATTAGAAAATCCCTCCTGGACTTGAAATTTTCTTCTTTAAACTGCAGTTTGGCATAGAAGTGCTACATGTCTAAACAGCTGCATTTCATAATGCTGGGATATATCTGTAATAACAGTGCATTTGGCACAAGTGGAGCATTTACAGTAACTCATGTACTAATCCCATGGTTGTGTATATGTGTGTGTGTGTGTGTGTGTCTATGCAGGTTTTGTATACATGCACACATTGCAAATACTGCATAAGCACTCAAAAAATGAAGTCCTAGTATCAGTTAGTAATTGATTACAAAACATAATAATAATAATAAATCAATTTCAGCTATTCAGAATAAACAAAGTTTTAAAATACCATTTATAATTCTTCCTCCTGCTTTCATTCCATGTTATGTTGCAGCACATGTGCTTTGACATCGTACCGAAAAAAATCCTCCTCTAAGTAAATATAAACATATGGCTTCTATTTCTAACCTGAGTTAATGGTACAATTTCCAATGACAAATGACCGTTTCATGCTGGAGAGAGAACAACATGAGCTGAAGATCATTCATGCTTTGCAAACAGACATTTGACCGTCGTCTTCTTGAAATTTGCGACAAATAGTTTGATGCATTAATGTTGTTTTTTTTTTTTCCATTGGTAAAATACCGCTATAATTTAACAGGAAATAGCTTCTGGTTGGTTACTCTCAGCACTTTTTTTTTTTTTTTTTAGCAAAAACTAAGTGAAGGACCACATCTTTCCCAAGATCGCGTTTTCTTGTTTCTTATTTCGAGAAGCAACAGTAGGTAGATGGGGCCTCCCTCTCGCGCGAGCGTTAAAATTCATCTCGCGAAACAAGTGGCGTCGCAGGAGCCGGTGTTTGAAATAAGGTGCTGCTCAAAGCTGCTCTTTCAGCACCGGAGAAGGGGAGGGGGGGGCACATGGCCGGCGGCGTCTGCGAGTGCATGTCACCATCTCCACGTCTTGTCTGAGGTGTTGAGATTTGCGTGAGCACAGATACATCTTGTTTTCCTTCGGGGGCAAAAAAGGGATTCGGTTACCGAAAAAAAAGTGCCTTTCTATATATTGCGCCCCACCCACACTCTGTCAAGTGAACACTTCTCTGCCAGTGACTATCAAGAGGAGAGCTTTTCCTTCACCGCTTTCACCTTAAACATCCAGCGTGCCCCTTATCAACACGAAAGAGGGACGCTCCTTCGTTCGCCATGCCGCAAAGGTGTTAGATATCGTCACTATCTGCGAGCGTGACGTTCCAACCCCTCCGTCCCTTTTGGGTACGAGTGATTTAAACAAATAACGTTTTACCCAGCAGTACAGCCCTCGACAATCTGCATTTTAACACGGCGAAGTTTTTGAGGTAATCAGTTTTTCTTTCCAGAGGACCCAAATTGTGAAGACATCTGTTATGTTATTAATTTCACATAAATCTTAAGCTCCTCGAGGCCTGAAATGAAGCTTCATTCAAGCCGAATTAATGAAACATGATTGTAAGTCCCGCACATGGAAGGGCTGTCATACAATATTGAGTTGCTCATAATCACTGTGTAATCTCGGTGTCTGCCTGCCACGGGAGAGCGACTTTAAATCCCCCCATAAAACAATATCATGAAAAGATGAGAATCTTCAGTGTATCCTGCAGGATTAAAGGGCGATAAATCTTCTGTGAAATGAATCATTGGTTTGGAGTAAAAGATACAAAATTGCTGTGAAATGCGGCGTCTCTTTTAATTGTTCAGATCACAGTCCTGGGTGTTTGTTCGACGCGACGGCCCGTCTGCCGGGGAGGTTTTGTCTCGGCTCCCCCTCCACCGCCTCCCCCCCGGTGCCGAGCTGCGTTCGCTGACAGGGCTGCTGGCTTTGCGCGACGTGAGGCCGCCGCCAGGTGACTCGGCGCCAGATGAGCGCCACCCTCGGGGCGGGGAGTGCTGCGGAGAGAACAGACACGAAGAGCAGCCCATCTCAGGTGTATTGGATGGCCCCGCCCACTCCTCGGGCCCAAGCCTAGTTGGAAGAGTGTCGACCAGCCTTGCATATTCACAAAAACCGTCCCGAACACATATTTACATTCACTCATTTAGCTGACGCTTTTCACGAAAGCAAGTTACGAGTGTTAAGGTTACAATTATTAACCCGTTTATGCTGCTGGGTAATTTTACTGGAGCAGTTTACGGCAAGTACCTTGCACAAGGGTACCGGAAGTGGGGATCTAGTGTCCGACCTTCGGATCCAAAGGAAGTAGCTCTTCTCGCTACACTGCGAGCTGTCCAGCTTCGAGTTGAGTCGGCGTAGGACACGTCTCGCCACAGACATCGGAGGATCGACCGCGTGTGCTTGCCTACAGTTTCCAAGCTTCCTCCCTCCGTCCTAATTATTTTTATGCAAAACGGCGGGGGGGGGGGACACACACACGCGAGCTCACGTGAAACGGGGCTAACTGCCGCGCACGCAACTCAATTACGATTCGCGCCTCACCCATTTCCTTTGTTTCACCCGTATCGCTCGTCAGAAATAAGGCGAGGAGCAAATATTTCCTAGAGCCGAGCCGGCGCCTCTCCTGAGGTTTACCCCACTTTGCGCGCAGACTGACAGAAATAGGTTGTGTTCGCGAGCGCGTGGCTCAGATTCGCGAAAGAAGTGGCCTCTCTTAAAACAAACAAGCATGCAAAACACGACGAGGGATGTCACATCCCCGGCAACTGGCGATGTGTCGGACTCGTGGGGTTAATTGCCTCCCGTTGCTTCAAACGCGGGTTTGATGTGCATTTTGAGCGCTGTCTTTAGCCGAGCCGGAGCGAGACGGGGGGCACTTGAGAATTCACTGGCGGCGTAGCAGCACAAACGTCTCCTCAGGTAATCCCGCATCTCAAAGGCATTATTGAATTTTCTCTGTTTCTCTTTCCCCCTTTGTCGAGTCGAGCGGTGGAGGTGGGTGGGGGGGGTGAAGGAGTCTGACTTCTTAAGGGCCTGTAGCTGCGGCTTGATTCCCATTCACCTCTGCAGATCCGTGTCAAAATAAAGCCGGACCTTTTAAGGCTCCCGGCTTTGAAGTAGCGCAGAGCCGCAAATCCGAGCGCTCCGCCGCATTCGGCGGTGCGAAAAATTAGCAGCCGCTCGGCCTTCCCCTTTGAAGTCTCCCGCTCCTCGGCCCGTTTTTAAGAGAGAAATCAGAAAGGACGCGAGCCGACTCCGAGATTAAGATAATGATTTCGCTCGGTGCTGCTGCCAGACGTGGGGAGATTTCTCCAAATCTGCGCTGTTGCGCTGGTGGATACATGAGAGAGCTACGGGCTGCGATGTTGCGCCCTTTCCGTGCTTTAAAAGATTGTGTTCGAACACTTCTCTGAGTCCAGAATAGGATCACTTTTTCCACTGGTGCAAAGCCTTCGCTGCCAGGACTGGTAGTAATGGAAACCAGTGCAGGGAGCGCTTTGCACAACGGGAGACGGTGTGCTACGTAGGCTGCTGCGTCGACACACGCATACAAGCGCAGTGCCCGTGTTAACAGTGGAAGAGAAAGCTCCCCTGCAGCCATGCGGGGGGTTCTTGCCGCACAGAGCGTACAAGCTGTTCGCCCGCTGGTAAACCGGCCTGATGAATACGTTTAATTAAAAGGGAAGGGGCTGCAAGCTGCCCAAAATAGCCCGAACCCTAACCCCCCTACCCTCCGAAGTGGCCTTCAATGGAGCAGTGCTCTCCAGACATGGACAGAAAGTAGGGTCCCAGTCCCCGAAGCACTAATCCCGCCCCCCCGGCCTTGTTTCTCCCTTTACATCCCTGCCATGGCACTTTCTCATCCGCTGAGCATATTGGGGAAAGGACTGCTATTTTTACCATGTCAAAGGCAGTTAAGTGCAGAGTGCCAGCGAGTGTTTGGTCATCCAAGTACAATGACACGTGCACTTTTGCATTTATTCATTTATCTCACACTTCTCTGTAGAACCAGGGCAGCTGGTAGTGTAGTGGTGAGTGCTCCAGAAGTTTCCGGTTTGATCCCCCCCTCCTCCAGCTGTCGTATGCTTGAATAAGGTACTTACTCTAAATTTCTCCGGTAAAGTAACCCAACTGGGTAAATAATTGTAACATTAACACCGTAAGCTTTTTTTGGAGAAAAAGGTCAGCTAAATGTAAAAAGAATTAAGGCTTTAAGCTGGTTTATTTGTTTCTATAGCTGGATATTTTTTATTGCACCAATTCAGGGTGAGTACCTTGAAAATGAAAACTAAAGCAGGATGAGGGGTCATCAGTTAGGCGCTATGAAATGCTTCCGAAACGCATAGAAATAACATGTAGGTCTCTCTTTGTCTGGGAAAATTCGAGAACAATGAGCGAAGACACCGCGTTCCAGTGGGGTACAGCTGCGCCGCCTGCTTCTGCCGTGGATGCTGTCAGGTTCCCCAGCGCTAGATTCCCAAACTTGAGAAAGAAGGTCATAAAATCTCCGCGTGCTCTCTTCAATGAGGAGGCGCTGGAGACTGTTTAAGCGTGTTTAAACTGGCTGTCACATCAAAGTGTTTTGTTATTGTGACGGACGCACATATGAAATGCGGCCCCATTCTAGTCTGGTGAAAAGAGGTTCGTCTCTCCGGAGCGGTTTGGGTGTTGCTGACAGGCCACTTGAGCAGCCACCTTCTAGGTGAACCGTGCAGGCCATTAGTGTCCGTTTCGCTCCTTGCCGGGAGGGGAGCATCGAGAAGCCACGGGAGGCACCTGACCTCAGCCTTGGAAAAGTGCCGGGGAGAGTTAGGGTTTCACACCGTTGTTCTGCGGGGCCGGAGCTTGCCCGTATCCGTGGTCGCGGCACCGCCCCGAGTTGCCCGGCTTCGGGGGCCCAGAAAGATGGCGAGAGCCCGGCTCAAGGCTCTGGATCCAGTTCACGTGTCAGGAGATACAGAAGAAAGATTAATGGCATTACCAGAATGGGCCCTGCTGCGATCGTTTCGCCTGCCCTCCGGGGGTCGGCCGTGTACAAACTTGCCAAGTTTCACGTGGGATGAAAGAAAAAAAACTTTCAAAAGATTTGGGGGGGGGGGAAAGGCTCTCCCCTGTCAGGTGCCATGTGGTTTTTGGAGATTGTGAATGATGTAACCAGGAGAAAGCGTGAGAGTGATCGCTCTTCCCCTGTGGTGGTTTAAGACCACTCATTCAGCGGTTCGCTCATTCATAAGTCAGCATCCGCCGCGCTTTCGGAATCAATTAAAAGATAAAAAGACTGGCTTCTGATGAGTGTCCCTCAACCCCAACACCACCTCCAGTCTACGATTTCAAAAATACTTGTTAAAGTCAAGAAGAAACAGTCTGTGATATTTGCTCGGGGTATTTCTTTATTTTGACAGCCAAACATCTGTGCAGGCTCCGTGAAACACGAAACTATTCTTCATACAGTGCTGATCCTGTTTGCCGTAGCAATATTTTGTTGGGCCAATTTGTTTGCGCTTAGTGGTAAATAGGTATGTAACTGCCTATGCCTGTTCACACTTGATTCATTTCTTAAATACTTAGAGGAATTCATATCTAGTTCTGTCTTAGCCCTACTGAAGGTTTTCTGTATAGAGGCCAGATTTCAAAGACGACTAGCTCAGATCCACGTCAAAAATGTCTACAGGTACTTCCTGATTTACGATGGGGTTACGTTCCGCAAAACCCATCATAAGTCGAAAATATTGTAAGTCGAAAAAGCATTTAATACACCTAATACACACCTCTGCCTGGGAGATGCGGATCGTTGCCGCTACCCAGCATTATGAGAGAGTATTGCACTGCATATAGCTTGCCTGTGAAAAAAATCAAAATTCAAAATTTACAGTATGGAATCTACTGAATGTCTATCGCCAGCTCATCATCATAAAGTAAAAAAAAAAAATCGCAAGTTGAACCATCGGGGACCACCTCTATATTTATTTAATTAATAAACCAAACAAATTCAGAGCAGCTGCTAGTGTTTAGAGCTGCTGCCTTTGGACCTGAAGGTCAGAGGTTCAAATCCCACTTTCCGCAAAGTACCCACCCTAAATTGCTCCAATAAAATTCCGTTGCCATTTATATAGGTAAATAACTCTAAGTAGCTTAATATTGTAAGTTGGTTTAAAGAAAAGCTTCAGATAAATGTGAATTGGTTGCTTTTCTTACAAAAAAATACTTTCACTTGCATCTGTGCCTAATGACTCCAACGAAATGGTTAAGAAGCAGAGAGGGAAAAAAGAGGGCGGGAAAGGTGATACAATAGGCGCTTTCTCGATATAAACCGTCTGCAATTTCCATGCAACACACTGCAACAGCGGGTGTGAGTGAAAAAGTGCCCGACCAAAAGCCTCCGTCGGGCTGCTGGAGGAGCCCTGCTCCTCTTGTCCGGTTCGTCATCATGGGTCACCCAGTTTACCAGGGTTGATTTAGAGTACGGCAACACGGGTGAGTCAGGGACTTCCTCAGAGCCGCGCAAACATGAGATATGGGCTCGGGTTACTGCACCTGCTGAATATTCATAAAGGCCTGTGGGAGCGCCTGGGTTTCCCAGAGCCATTCCCAGCGGTGCCCACTTGTACCGGGCCTGCGTGCACGAGCAACCGCACAAACAGCCTGCCCTCCCTTCCCCTTCCTCTAATGTCTGCTTTTTGCTCGGCCTTTGATTCTTCTTTTTTTTTTGCTATCGTCATTGTATTCCCAAAGCTTGATCATGTAAACATGTTGACAAACGCGTCTTTGTAAACTTTTTTCGCTGTGCCATTTGCTCACCAACAAAGCCGTTACTTGAGATGCTGTCCGGGGCTTGTTTTACATTCAAAGTGGTAATCAATTGTCGCCGCACCAGTCCCTCGTGGTGAGTGGGGCCACCCATGACGCGGCTCATGAAGGGACCTATTTATAACGGCAACCCAGGCAAGCTGTCCCGAAAGTGCTCCGCGCTTATGAAGTTGGCCGGCAGCCACTAACGGAGGGCGCTCCCAAGGTGCGGTCTTTTGGGGCTTTTCGGTCTCGATACGACTTGCCTGAAGACTACTTAATGGGCAAGCGAAATACCTTGAGCATCACAGCTGATTTTCTCATGTATATCTTAACGCAATGGAGCAGGGGGGATGACTAGTATTCCCACAGATCTCCTTCCAGATACCTACAGGATCTGATCACTCGCTACACCCCAACCTGGTGGCCAGAGATGTTGGGATGTAGCTACGTCCGTACATCTCTGGCCGCTTGCTGGAGGAGTGCATCAATCTACTTGGAGCTTAGCGAGTGATCGGGTCCTGGGGGTATCAGGAAGCAGATCCATTGATAGTCTTGTAGACCGTAACCATAGTCTTGAACCTGATATGGGGGGCTGAAGTAAGCCAATGGAGAGAGACGTGGAAGGGAGATGGAAGCTCTTTGGCAGGTCAAACAACTAGTGCAGTTTCATTTTGTATCAACTGGAGATACTGAATATTATAATAATTATAATAACAAACAAGAGGATACAGTATAAAAACCAGGATACAGCATATCCTGGTTTTACCGAATTAATGAGGGGGGTGTCTGATGATGTTGAATGTCCTGGCAAGAGATGGGTACCATTTGCTGGGGAGGTGCTGAGTTGAGCTGACATAAGTTTTGGTGTAATTGGCTTGAAGAAAGAATCCGATTTCTCTCGAGTCTTGGAAGTTTGCTGCTCACAAATTATAGTTTCTCCGAAAGCCCCGAAGTGAGAGTAGCACGGCTAAGCTTCAGGATCAGACGGTGTGTCAATAAACGTGATCAAGTCCCTGAAATGTAATCTTTTCTCTGGTAAATCTGAAATCCATTAAATTGGGGATTTGCCCTAATATGTGTGTGAGGGGTGGACTAGTGTTGGCAATGGTGTCATCGTCGTCCCTGTTTTCCTCATTTAAAATGTCCTAATGAGCTAACTTTCACCTTGGACCGGTGGAGACACGAAAAAGCTGATGCATAGAAACATTGAGCAATATTACATGTATCCGCACAGCGAATGGAAATCACTTGTTCTAGCTTTACCCACCTACTATAACACACCTGTGTGATGCATTTCTATCCTGTGCTGTGTATTTTGTGAACTGCGTTCCACGGCGCTTCTTCCTGGTCCTGTCCCAGCAGGGGGTGACACTGCTGAGCCTCTGCCAGACCCCCCCCGTACGCAGCCCCAGACTGCGTTGGGCGACCCCCATGCCTGCGCACAGACGAGTCTTTCACTCGGCTGACTGAGCGACTCCAGCTCGCATAATGGAAACATTCGATCCCCTTCCATCCAAACTGCTTCCCCTTTGATTTCCATTTAACTCGGTCTTCTTTTTTAAGTGCCCAGTGTCTGATTTCTTTTAAAAATTGAAAGCCTGATTGTGTGTGTGTGTGTGTGTGTGTGTGTGTTTGAGATGTAGAACTACTGAGGGTAAGGCACAACTTTAAGTGTCAATGTTCTTCTGTGATTCAAATAATTGAGCAAAGTTCCCTTAATATTATAATTAATGTATTATTATCATCGTTATTATTCTTACTAATAATAATAATACATTTATATTTACATTTTTTAAATTAAACTTTCTCCAAAGCAACGTAGATCGCAGAGCATTTTAGCAACAGAAGGAGAGAACTAGGTGCAGACTAATAATTTATTATTATTATTATTACTATGTCCCTCGGTGGCACGAGCAGTCGAGTGTTTTTATGTAAAGCTCTACGTGCTGGTCCCGATCAGCTACCGCATATAGCGTATTGATGCAGTAATTACGAACAGTGGTTTTGTCAGACTAACGGTGCAGTCTCCACCCCAGCAGTGTCAGTGAGAGCCGCCTCCTTGTTTATACGCGTATGTTCAGGGTATAATTTGAGGGCCACTAGGAACGATTGATGGCTGGGCAGGCATGAAGCCTGTCTAGTGAGGGATTGCAGCTGCGGCGCCAAATGTTGCAAAGAGATCATATCCTTGGGGTGTGGGTGTGGGGTGCTGGGTTCACCTGCGTGGGGGGGCAGGTGTGGAGCGTGTTCACGGAGACCAGCCCTTCTCCCCTTACATCAGTTTGTCCTGGCATTCCTGTTGGTCACATGAGCAGTGCACCGCGTCTTTATAAATGTTTCACTGTGAGGGCGGGGGTACCTTATTACTGCGGTGGGGCGGTGTGTGAGTGTGCATGTGGGCGGTGTGGACTGTGCTTGTGGCCATGAGGGTGAAACACCCAGGCAGGCTTTTTTGGCACCTTGGCGGCTGGGAAATGATAGGTTTGTGTGAAGGCTGATTATTCCCTGGGGGAATGAGCAAAGCGCAACCATAAATCTCAGCTCCCCCGGGCGGGGTCCTCATCACGGGATCGCTGCGAGTTCCTCTCGAACCACGGAGGTGTGTGTTTAAGGAAATTACACCCCCGGTGCCAAGTGTTTCACTTTTGCCCTCTTTTCTGCTTAAATCAACAGCCTTCTTCTCCGCCTCATCTTTGAAACCCGAGTGGCACCTTCCGCGGATCCTGCTATTTTTCGTCATAATAATGTCGCAAAAATGTTATTTTTGAGCTAAAATACAGAGAGTACCTCCAGATGGCAATTTTTTCTTCCTAGATTTCTAGTGGAGTGGGGGAGAAAGACGAAATTGCAAGGCTGGTGTTTTCGTAACATTTTGGGAGAAAATGACCAGACAAACATCCCAATATAAAGTAATATCTTTAAGTAGATGCTTGTGGCAAATTTGAGCTCGTATATTACCCTTATGGTTCATCAAATAAGTGTCTTCAAGAGGTAATTTGATTTTTATGTGGGCTGTAGTGGTGATACAGGGCAATCAGGACTCGCATATCATAATCCATATCCACACTTGAATGGGCTTTAAAATTCCACTCTCAGCATCAAGCTATAAAGTAATTTACTGCAACTGAAATTTGCAGCGCTAATATGGTGTGTAAAATAATATATTCCATAAAGTGTACAGTGCATTACATTAGTGTTGCCAGTTATGCCGATCCAAGTTTAATCTTGCTGCAATTTACACCACTTTACCCATAATATTTAGATATTACATAGCTCCATACATCCCTGTGTGTAACTTTACTGTACTGGCTGTACTCTTTGGGTATTATTTATTGGGCCTCCTTCACAATTTCTTACTACAGGAGAACGTCATTTATCCTAATGTCAATCATCTGAACCATTGCCGTCTCCCCTACAACAATTACAGTACTGTACTCTTGTTTGTGTGTAATTACTTGTGTATGTTTATTCCTGTTTATGTAAAAAGTGTGATTTGTACATACATACATCATCTGAAATTGCTTGTCCCATATGGGGTCACGGGGAGCCGGAGCCCAACCCGGCAACACGGCATAAGGCTGGAGAGGGAGGGGACACACCCAGGGCAGGACGCCAGTCCATCGCAAGGAACCCCAAAGCAGGACTCGAACCCCAGATCCACCGGAGAGCAGGACCCGGTCAAACCCACTACACCACTGCACCTCCTTTGTGTGGTTTGTAATTGAATCCATATAAAACAATTAAGTAATTTCAAAATAAGTATAACATTTGTTGTTCCTTTAAAATATTTTGGTTGTTACTTATAAACCAGTTCCTAAATCGGTAATTTTGTGTCATACTCCACATTTCAAAATACAGTGGTAATAACCTTGCGCAGAATAATTTAATTATAGGCCTAATTACACTTTGTTTTGTATAAACTGGGTAATTTTATGTATTTTTGATTATCCAAATGATTATATTAACAGAACCTTGGTGCCAATTAGTTTGGGCAATCGATGTTCTACTGGATATGGTTCCCCTATTGCTTTAAGATTCTTTTGTATATAACATAGGTCTGAAGGAACATGTCAAATTCCGTGTCGGAAAATGTGCTTGACCATTACAGTTAGAATAATATTTACCATGGTAAATGGTACAGTGTTGCTGTCCATGTTGAGGAACGTCCCTTTTCACGCAGCCATTTCCCTTACTGATTTCCCCTTGGGTTCATTGTGGGAGTTCTGCTTTCTCGTTCGGTTCGGGGAGCAGGTCGTGTTCTTGTCTGGCCCTCTGTGGCTTTGCACGGGACAGCGGAGGGAAACACTGAACTTCCTCTCCTACCCCGAGACAGGTGGCACAGTGAGTAGTGCGACTGTCTCGCAGCACTTGGGTGGTGTGAGAAGACTTGGCTTCAATCACCACTCAGTCTGTGTGGAGTTTGCACGTTCTCCCTTTGTCTGTGTGGGTTTCATCTGGGTGCTCTGGTTTCCTCCCACATCCAAAGACGTGCTGTTCAGGTTCCCCCAGAGTGTGTGAGTGACAGAGAGTGTGTTCCACTGATGTATGGATGCGTGACCCATTGTAAGTAGCGTTTCTAGCAGTGTAAATTACCTTGGTGAATAAGGTGTGTGGGCTGATAACACCACATAGAGTTCAGTGGAAGTCACGTTGGGCAAAATGTCTGCTAATGAAATAAATGTGAATGAGATGCCCATTGGATGTAGTGCTGAGCTCCTGCCTTCTTCCTTCTGGTGGAATGGGAATAATAACAGGAGCGATAAACACGGAAGTGCCCTTATTAACAAGAAATGTGTGTCACCAGCATCGCCAGAGTACTTTCAATATTTCAGGCATTTCCTGTAGCATAGTTCCGGCAGCCGCTGACAGATTTTTTTTCTCATCTTTTCTATAGAGTAATTTGGATCGGTTTGCAGGCAGATCTGGGCCCAGAGCTATCTGTTACACAAGGCGAGATCAAAGTGCTGGTGTTGGCAAGTCCGCACGGACCCGGCGGTGCTCTGTTAAACCAGCTGTAGGACAGGAACTGCCCTGCTTTGCTTATTGACAAGGCTCTGAAACATTTATGCCTCGTATGTGACATTAAGCCCTCGCTGATTGATGCCTTCGTCGGAGCTCCGAGAAGCAGGAGCGTGAGCAACAGGAACGAAAATCTGTTTCCTTTCTGACGTTTATTCATATAGCTGATGCTTTTCTTCAGAGTGACTGACACTGAGCTGCCTACAGTCATTTACCTGTTAATACAGGTGGGTCATTTTCATAATTTAGGGTAAGTAAATTCGGGGCGGCTGGTAGTCTAGCGGTTGCATCTGCTTCATTTTGCCCCAGAAGTTGATGGTTTGAAACCCACCTGCATCTACATTGACTTGTTTGGCAGTGCCACTGTGCCACCCACGAGTTCGTGCTTGACTTATCAATTTGTGTAAAAGTACATACTCTTTGGCTATACTGTAATAACTATCAGTCATATTTTGTCGGTTTAAAACGTGATATCCGAAACTGGCTTTTTGCGAATACCCGTTTCTGATGAAGAGCCGGCATTGTTGGCCGGGCAGCCGAACGGGACGACAGAACGTCACTCGTCCTTGTTTGCATACGATTTTTTTTTTTCTTTAAACTCACGAGTGTGAATTTCTGGACAGTTGATCCAATTTATTTTCTTTTTTCCATAAACGCCCCCCGGGAGCGCTCTACGAGTGACAAGGGGCACGAAGACAGACATGTGAGCGGTTGAACCCGTCTGTGGGCGTCTGCACAGTAATTAGTCTGGGGAATTTCAGGAGCCGCTGTTTTGCGGTGGGGCAAAGGTAACAGATGGACAGAAGGAGGGGGTTCGGGCAGGAAAACAGCCCGGACAGGCAGAGGGTAGAAACAACGTCCACACCGGCACAACGCCGGTTTCGCTCCCTCTAACCCTTCATCGCTGCGGTTGTACGACTCAAAGTATCCTGCTACCGTAGGAGTGAACGTGTTCCTCTCCCGGGGAGCGACGAAGCCGGTCAGACCCCATCTGACCAACAAAAGACCACAGCGGCCAACGCTTCCGTTTACTGACTGCCTTGAAACCACAACCATTAAATAGAAGCTTATATTGGGAAAAAAGAGAAGGGTGGGAATCGATTACTTTTGTGATCACGAACATGCGACGTTTGGCCTAATGTTTCGTTGCTCTTATGCTTCTCGATTTGATGCTGTGGTTACTTTGGAACTCAATAATTCCAGCTTCTCAAAGTCTTGTGATTCAGTCTCATTTATTTAACTGATGCTTTTCTGTAAAGCCACTTACACCCTTAAGATAACAATTACCAGTTCCAGCTTACAGGTATTTACCTATTTGTACAGCTGGGCAGCTTTACCAGGGTGATCTAGGGTAAGTATGTTGCGCAAGGGTACTACAGCCAGAGGTGGGGATTAAACCTGCAACCTTTGGGTGCAGAGGCAGTGGCTCGAACCACTACACTATCAGCTGGCCCCTAGGGGGTTCTTCCAAATTACTTCTGCAGAGTAATTCTAGAGTTCTCACGCAGCCGTTCATCACGCTTGCTAGCAGCACTTGTTATTCACAATATAAACGCGGTGCCGGTAGGATCATTTCGAGCAGATGCGCAACTCCGTTTGAGTCATAAATAGGTGAGGCGTATGTTCGGTTAGGCGTTGGGAAGTTTTGCATTTCCCCCATTCCTACAGCGCAAAAGCAAACAAAGAATTACATCATTACGTTGCGCTCCTGGCTTTGATCCCATTTTGCAGGGGCAACTGGTTTTGCTAAAATTGTCTGTTGTGTGATCTCCGCCGGCTGCCTGCGAGCTCAGGGATTTCCAGTGGCTCCAGAGTACACAATGACGGGCTGTGCGTTTCCCCGCCTTTCCCGTGACGCGGTCTTCTTTTCCATTTTGAGCAAAGGAGCCAGAGGGGAGCGGTTGCTCCTGTCGGTGCGCTTAAGCGCTCTCTCGACTTTGCCTTGACAGCTCCCTCCTGGTTCAAGCGTAGGGCCTGGGGTCTGCTTCGCCCGTTTCGTCCTGGGGCCCAACACTTGCGTTAGCATTTATTCATTTAGCAGACACTTTTCTAAAAAGGGACGTACATCTCATGCAAAATACAACGGGTACATTACGTTAAGAAAAAGAGACAGTTGCAGGTGTGTGATTCTTAAGTACAGTTTGTTTCTTTTCACTGTATGAACCAATGTTCATCACATGAGTAGCTGCATAAAGCACATAATATTGATGATCCACATCATCTTCCTACTACACACACACACAATGTCTATGATTGCTTGTCCCAGGTGGGCGTTGCAGTGAGCCAGGGCCTGGCCTGGCGGTGTGGGGCACATCCTAGGCAAGATTCCAGTCTCCCACAAGGCACCCCAAGCAGGACTTGAACCCCGGACTTGGCCCACCACCGCCCCACCACATTCCCCCTGCCTTCCTTTCTACTAATTCTTTATTTTCTTGAGATACACAAACATTTACATACATTACAGGAGTAACTGCGTAAAGGTTTATCCGGGAATGATCTTAAAGTTATGGTGCATGAACATTTACACATTACATGAACTTAAGAGATCAAGGGCAAAGCGAGTCTGGAAGAGGTGAGTTTTCAGACCCTTTTTAAATGTGGACAAAGATTCAGCAGTCCTGAGTGAGAGGGGGAGGTCGTTCCACCGCAAATGGAACCGGAACCGAGAAGCTTAGTGCTTTACCTTTCCTGTGTGGGACCACCAAGCGGACAGATGTGGAAGAGCGTAGCCGTCTGGTTGGGGTGTAGCGAATGATTTTATTGATGCATTTGTAGGCCGTAACCAGGGTCTTAAATTTGATCCGGGCAGCTACAGGAAGCCAGTCCAGAGAAACGAGCAGAGACACTTGGACGCAGGCACCGCAATCTCAAATAGGTGGTGTGCGCGCTGAGCACCCCCATCCCCTCTGCCGTGGCGTCGCTCCGCCCAGTGCCTGTCGGCAGGCCGCTCCGTCGGCGGTGTGTGAGGAGAGCGAGTGTGTCGGCTCCTTTCAGACAGCTACGCTTTCCCTAAGAACTCGCCGAGGAGCCCAAGTTCCCTGCAAGGAATTTGAAGGAAAAAACCACATTAGTTTCATAATTCATGCCGTGTGCAGCTCACTCGTGCATGGTTTGCAGCATGGCTTTGTAGCCGTGTCCTCGTTGTGCTTAAAATAAAAATATTTGCGGTCCCTTTGTCAGAGGAAAGAAGCAGAAGCACATTATCATGTCATCTTCACACTGCGAATGAGATTGGAGGTGCTGCGTTTTAGTCTTGGATAAACGCCCTGAAGTGCCACTAGAGGAAACACTAACAGACATGTACACTTGGACGTTTGTTTTTCCAATGCACTTACCCAGCATTATCCAGTCCTAATTTGTTCCTAAAAATGGAGCCAATATCAAAAAACTGGATAATGAAATTACTTGTTCCATTTTTTTATTATGGGGAAAAATTCCAGTCTGTTCCAAAACCCTCCCAGGTTCACCACAACATCACCACAAATGACACCTAAGATCCGAATGGAAAAGTCATGCAACACAAAATAAAACGGAAAATAATTGATAACATTATATATAAAGCAATTTTAAAAACAACAAGTGTGATAGTGTGTGGATGCGAGCACAAACACGCAGGCACACAAGTGAAACCGTATGGTGCCAGACTGCAGCTGAGAGCACAGGTACCCGGTACCCACAATGCACTGCGTCTCACAGCCGTTCACATGTGTTAGGTGTTACACTCAAACACGGCCTCAGTTTACCACACCATGCTTAATGTCACGGAGCCGATAAATAGAAATCTGGACCAATTAATGATGAGTGTTATTAATAATTCTGGACCGGAAAAGTGAAAAACAAGATATTGGGAGATCGAATATCAAGGAAGAGAATATAAATACAAATATGAATTTCAGAGAAATTTTCTGTGGGATTTCAGAATAGCTTTGATACGTAACATTTTAATATGCTACTCATATGGAACGATGTACTATCTCCAGGAGCTCGCTGCGTGACTGGGAGAAGGACGCAAAGCCACACTTGGGCTTCTTCTTGCTCACCTTTAGTTCTCCTGTGTCTACTGCTGTTGTAGGGCAGCGTGTGTGTGTGTGTGTGTGTGTGTCCTGTGGTTTTGCATTCATTATTTCCTGTGCCTGTCCAACCATTCGATGTGAGTTAGGTGGTATAATTAAGGCCGGGCACTGAGGAGTGTTCCAGGGCACAACTGTACAGTGTTTCATGTTTTCAGATTTTTTTTTTTTTTTTTACCCGTGTCACACACCTCATCGTTAGGTCTTCCCCATCTGATCCTCGCGCCCAGGGGGCAAATGACAAAGATGTACAACAATCCACTTAATACATTATATGTAAACTACAGAATGCCCGCCCCACGCAGACACACAGGAACACACAATTACACACAAACACAGATGAGCGCACACACCTTATTTTCTCATGCATCGCCAACTGAATTGGATCACAGAGGGAGGATAAAAAGTCCTCATTGGGTTTTGTTGAAATATTTATAGGTTAGGGTTGACTGGCTAAATTGAATATCTGTGCTGATCTCACTTGCATGTTTAACTTGTGCTTCGGAAAATATGTTTCCTAGGCGATAACCTTTTATGTACCAGGGCGGCTTCATTGAAATGCATAGAGATAAAAATGTGTCACACTTGAGAGCGGCGCTGGGCCGCCGAGGCGGCTCAATTATTCAAATGGTGATTGACCCCCACCTGTTGGCTGCCTCCATTGTGTAGTCAATCACCCCCCCCCGAACGGGGGCCTAAAATATGTAAAAATACACTTCTGTCATTTACATCACAAATCATTCGTGAATGTCAAGTACCTCTGGCAAACTGTTCTTGAAAGAGAGAAAGGCGAAAATGTATGGTCAATTATGAGTTCAAATCTATTTAATAATTCAAACACTGTTAACGTGTAAATTAGACAGCGAAGCTGTGATCGGCGCTCTGATCTTCGCATGGACTTCTTTCCACATTTTTCATCTCAGACATATTTGTTAAAAACTATGCGTGTAATTTTCTTTTTTTTTTTTTTTTTTTTAAATAATAATTTACAAGACATTGGTAGGGGCCGATGAAGGCAGGGCTGACGGAATAATGCGGAAGACGGCTGAACGGCGGCTTTAGTTTTCCAGTGAGCGATGCACACCCTTTGTGCAAAATCTGCCCCTTAATAATAAAAGTGCTGTATGCTTCTATGCTTTGCTTTTGCTTTTATATTCGTACAAAACTTTCTGCTTTCAAACTTTCACCTGTTCTGTAGTTATTTCTGTGTTTTATGGCGGAAGCAACATTGTCCCAATCTTTCTAGAGATATTATAGGTGTCATTGACAATATTATAGGTATTTTTTCCAGCTGGTTTAATGAATTGATTGAATATGATGCTGTAGAATAAAGTTGTGTTTTAAGGTTAGGAGGTTCTTTGTGTTTGGAGAGGAACCATTAATATGCACACCTGAGGGCTGTGGTTAATTTCAAATATAATAATAATAATAATAATAATATAATTTTCTTTATTTAATGGAAATAGTTGCCACTTATAATTTCAAATGCACGTCTGTCTTCAGTCACTACATATGGTGGCAAAGGCCAGGAGCTGCACATGTTGGAATATGGAGAGTTCATATTTCATCTATTAACAAGGTTTACTCAGAAAATCAATTCAGCACTAAAAGGAGGCAAACGCAACCAAGCAGTTTTGCAGATGTTTCTGACAAGAGATCTCCACCCTCAGCATCTACGGCTCACGCTGGTCCTTCGGCATAACGAAGGTCACACTCTGCCGTGCCATTGTTTGCATGGGAGCTGTGCGACAGCTGTGTGTTTGAAGAATCAGAGGTACTTTGTGCTTCTTTGCGCTCACCTGAACTCACCCTCCAAGTTCAGCTGTGAACGCTGTGAACCGGAGCACTGCATGTGACTCATAAACTTCTGCACAACAGTGACATATCCACGATGGCTGTGTTCTTCAGAGTTCAGCAGACACATAGAGGAAAGCACAGTTGCGCACATACAGCTAAGCATGCAGAACATTTACATTTATTTCTATCAGCAGATGCATTTCTTTAAACACGTAATGCAGTGAAAGTTTATTTAGAAGACAGGATACAGAAAAGTGGATCTCCAAGAGATATGTTTTGAGACCTATTTCGAATGTTGAAGGATTCAGCAGCTCTGAGGCACAGAGGGAGGTTATGCAACTACAATGGAGCCAGAACTGAGAATCTAGGGAATTTGATTTTGGAAAACTTGTGCAGTTCTAAAATGCCTCTGTAATATTGACAGAAAAATAGCCTGGGCAGAAAAAGGGTGTCACTCCTCACCCACCCTCATCTCCCTGCCCCCTGAGTCGAACCTAACATATGGGGGGTGGGGGGCACATGAAGGCTTAGATCAGTGCTGCGACTGCAAAGCAGCTTACAGAGAGTACAGGGACCTCCCCTTCTTCTAATACCCATTCTTACCATGGTGAGAGTAATGGCTCTCCCTCAACTCCAGTTCCTTAACCACAGCACCCCTGCTGGCCTGGACCCTGTCCTGCAGCTGTAGTGTGTACCACGGGTATGTTTGCAGAGTGCAAGTTTATGTGTTTTTTGTCACTTACTCTGGAATTAAATAACTTTACCCCCACCCCCCCACCCCCCCACGGCTAGAGCGGTTATTTACAGTCTCCCGGGCCAGTCCCCCATCCATCATCTCCCATGCTACAACACATTCTGAATAATGATACCAATGATAATAAAAACCACTGAATAAAAATAACTTCACAGCACCTGCGCAGCAGAATGAATTTTTCATCAGATACCACAAGCGTTCCTGCAGGCCAGCGACTCGGAGTAATATATCGCGCTCCTAAATCATCTTTGCCTGGAACTTTTTTTTTTTTCTGTAAATACTTGAAACACAGCATTAAAAAACAGACACACACACGTGCATACCTGCATATACACACACACACACACACATACACGTACGTAAGGAAAAGTTTCCTCTTGGCCTACACATTTTCCGCAGCTGAGAATGCGCTCAGGGTGAGGTGGCGGTTCGGTCCAGGTGACGAGCGGCGTTTCTCCCGCTACCTGCGTGAGCGCTGCCGCGTCACCGCTCTTCCGCGTGATTCGTGGCGTCCACTCCCGTGTCCGTGTGAGCTGGACGTGCCGGTGCGCTTGTCTGCTGGCCTGACAAAACACAGGCGCCACTTAGAATAACATCTCCAGTGTGTTCTTTACAGCTTGGCACTAATCCCGTCACAGCCGAGCAGCGGGGCCCTCGGCGCTCGCCGCCCCCAAACGGCAATATTTAGTCTGAAAATATCATTTAGAGAAGTTTGCATGTTTGGGTTTGATTTATGCATCTCTCGTGAATTCTCAACGTGACAACTAGTCTTAGCGTGTATTTATGAGAGCCTGTCGGAGTTTCTCAATACTCACTTTCTGACTCCAGCCAACATCTTACTTTATTTATTTACTTTGCAAATGGTTTTATCAGAAGCAGCTTGCAGTTTCTCTGATTTAAACTGCTAGACATCACTGGCTGAGTACTGTGCTAAAGCATATAACAGCATGGCCCCCGGGACCTGAACCAACACCCTCTGGTTATAAGGTTATATAACTCAAATGCGTGTAAAAACAACCTGCACTCTGCGTTGTTTACATGAAACCCAGGTCCTTGTGTTCCGAACATCTGAGGTAAGAATTTTCAAAGACATCCGAAAATTTGAAACAAGAATTTTTTTTCATTTATTTGTTTCCAATCGTGCCTCCTTCACCCATCTGTTTCCAAAAATTGGTTCTAGAACAAACATCGCCTGTGTGTCTACCCAGCCGTTAACTGGCACCTAAACAGAGTAAGAGTGTGGAGCCACATTAATTCAACTCACTTCCACAATGTTTACATCTTGTGTGCGGTGTTTCTGAGTACCTGTCATCAAATAGCGACATGACAAATGCTGTGCATTTGCAGAGTATATATCGGTCGGCAATAAATGTGAATTCATGGAGACAATCTCATTTCATTTAATGTAGCTCAAAATTAATTAAATAATTAAAATAAAAGTGTTGGCATTTTTAATATAACTATATTCAAGACTTTCTCGGAACCTCAACAGCAAATAAATCGAAGCGCGTGCCAGTTATTTCACTTTAACTCATTAAATAGAAGTAAAGTACGATAGGACAGGATAGGATGGTACTTTATCTGTCCCTGCAGATAAATTCACAATTTAAAAGTGAAACTGAAAGTGACCAGATGCTGACAAATGTTGCACCTGCTGTTTCATGTTAATAAAACACAACAAAATAAAATTCTTGCAATGCATTTGTGTTCCATCCACGGCATTCCCTGTCTCACACTCTATATTTTCAGGACAGGGCCACAGTGACCACACAACGCATGAGTGGTTGTTCAAAACGGTATTGACAAAACAAAAGTTTTAAAGTACATTTTTTATTTAATGTATCGCAATCTGAGGTTTTTAAGGAACTTGTGAGTAAATCAGCTGATGTCTGTATTATTCATTTTTTATGATTGCGACCTAATGTATAGATTTACGAACAAATCGAGTTACGAACAGACTTCCGGTCACGTTTATGTTCTTAAGTTGACGAGCCGCTTCGCTGCAGAGCCACAGGTGGAAGGACCCCCCGCCGCCTGCACGTGACCAGGTGATCCTCTCTCTCTCGCTTGTGCTCGCAGTGATTTGCTGCGTTCTGGTTCACTGCCCTGGCTGCGAGGTTATTTATTTATTTTGTCTAACCCCCCCCCCGACTCCGCTCGCGAAGGCACCGGCGGGGGGGGGGATTTTTCCAGCGCTGCGACCCAGGAGCTGCGTCGCAATGTCAGCGTGGCGCCCTTCGCGCTGCACGTGGACAGAACGGTCTCTAGAGGTCACTGCGGCTCCACGAGTGACAGCAGCAGCTGGGGCGCTCAGACACTCCCTGCCGGATGACAGGAGGCGGGCTGGGGAACCGGGGGACGGACGGACGGGGGGGGGGGTCACAAAAAAAAAAAGGATTGCACTTCGCAAAGATGCTGTCAGAAACGCACACAAATAAACAAACAAACAAATAAATAAATAAATGGGGAAAAAAGCACCCTTGACCTTATCATCGGGATCCGGCTGGGGGGGAGGGGGGCACTTCAGGAAGCCACTCGGCGCATCCCAATGCACGACGATGCGCGCCGGCAGTCTCTGGCTCCTTTATGCGCTCAAAACTGTAACCGCGCGACTGTGGGAGCGCGTGCGCGCGCGGGGCGCAGTCGCACCCGGGTTTCCACCGTAAAGACATCTTAACTTGTCACATAGCGCGTGCTCTTTTCTAAATATGTTGCGACTTATAATTTCGCGCGCAACTCCTGCCTCGGCTGTTTAAGATACCGCGGCTGGAGCGTCCAGTGACGCACGATATGCAAATAATAGGCCGGCCTGTCTATCGGGGGCGCTGCCGGGGTGTCCTCCACTCCTGCGCGCTCCCGCTTCTCAACGGGTGCAGCGAGACGCGCCCCGCTCATCCTCCGCTCCGCCAGTCGTTCCCAAACATCTGGATTGTTTTTGTTTTTTTTTTTTTTTTTTTCTTTTTTTTTTTATATATATACATAAACAAAAATGCCTTTTTCTAAACATTTACATTCGCAGGGAAGCAGGGAGCTACCGTCGCCCGCGCTTTGTTTGCGTTGCGGTTGTGGCTGAGCCGGGTTCGAGCTGCCGCGGTGGCGCGCGCCGCTCTGCCAAGTTCAAAATTAGTAACAAATTTAATATGTTCCTGCGCTACCATCCGATGCCACAGAGGCACCGCCGCTTTGTCGTGGGGTCCTGCTGGAAAACCGCAGCGAGGCAGAATTTAGAAGCGGGGATGGGTGGGGGTGGGGGTGGGGGTTGGGGGGGGAGGGGTACGCGCAGCAGATGCCAGCGGGGCCCCGCGGGGACGAGGGCTCTCGGCCAGGGGCCACCAGCCGCGCGCCCCTCGCTGACAAAACCGCCACTTCCACTGCTTGTTGCCGCACACTGGCTTTTCAATAGCAACAAGACTATTAGCGTGACCTCAATGACAGAACCATGCCCCTGTTAATGGCATAAAACTTGGAAATATGATTTATGGCTTTCATTTTAGGGATGGCCACTCTCATAACTCCTAATGCCGGGGAAAAAGTGTGTTTGGTTTAATGGCCCCTCTTTCAATGCCTCATAGTCTGTTAAAGAATGGAAAAGAACATATTGGTTTCATAAATCTGTGTTGCAAACTAGACAGCATGAAACACGTTGTGGGATTAAAACAAGGCACATTGTGGAACGGCAAACTGAATGAGATGGATTAGACATAACTCGCCTTGATAGTTAGCCAGAAATGCATTAGCGCTGTTCTGTTTTATTTCCAGGGCCTTCAGTCCTGCTTTGTGGTCATGTGCCAGTCGCTGGTCACATTTCAACATTTCTGGCTATTAAAGGAAAAAAAAAAAAAAAGATCCAGCACTGACATATATTCTCTCTCTCTCTATGTCATTGTGCAGTGGTCTACATATGTGTGTGTTATTGATGTGCCAGCGGAAACTTTAGCCATTAAATATTTTTAAAAAACAATAACAAAAAAAAAAAAAAAAAAACAGTTTGGCAAATAGAATAAATGTACAGAATGTCATTTCTTTAGGTGTCTCCAGCAGACTCCATAATTATTCAATTTATACACTATATTATTCAGAACCCATACAGACTAAGACTGGAACAGAAGCCGTGCTACCTGTAGGGGGCGCTAATTTATGCATTTTTAACCACTTGCAAGAGTGAACCAACATTTGATAACAAGCCTCACCAATTCTGCACAAATGTTTTGCATATTTCTTTCTCGGCAACCACATCAAGGACAGCAGCAACATAAAGGAGCATTTATGATTGTGGGGACGAGCGTGTTTCAGCAACAGATTCCTCGCGAGCATGCCATGAGAACAAATCAAAACTGCAGTTTACATCAGGACATAAATATTTGTGGGTCTCCCTTTGAAAGTGGAAAGGCTGAGGTTGCGGAACACTTTCCACATGAAAGCGCTGCCCTGAAACGTACGGGTTATAGGCTGAATCAATAATAGCTGAAATCCGATGGGCAATAAAATGCGTAACTATGATCCCCCTGTTATTAGACACGGCCTCAAGATTTATTGTTTGCCCTACTGAAAAAATCCCACACGCGAATAATGGGATCTTTATGACGCGGTATTTGAGAGCAAACTGAGACGGTGTATCATCCATGAGCCTTCCCCGGAGGCCCTCGCCGTGCCCCGTTTACTTCCCGGCTTCATGGCCTCAGCACGCCGTCGCCGTCCCTCTCTGACAACCAACCATGCCAACGTGGGTGGTTGACACACAGCATCAAGACTGGCCTGAAATTATAACAATGCAATGCGGTCTGGGGTTCGAGTCCCGCTTGGGGTGCCTTGCGGCAGATTGGCATCCTGTCCTGGGTGTGTCCCCTCCCCCTCCAGCCTTGCACCCTGTGTTTTACATATATATATATATACAGTATGTGTATATATATATATATACAATATCTGGAATTTATTTTTTCCTTTTCCCCCTTTCTGTAAAGTACATTGATTTTAGCTGAAAAAGCTCAAAAGATTTCTTTAGTTGCGATTAAGAGGGCATGTATTTATGATGCAGATGAAGATAGATATTAAATCATTCTGCTGTTTTTGTGTTTAATTAGGAGATTTTTTTTTCTTTTTCAAACCTAAAATTCATCTCTTCCATATGCTCTATAAACTTTCCCTTTATTACCTGTTGAAAAAAAGGAATCCTTTCCAGTGATATATACAGCCATTTGTTCAATGTGTGCTGGCAAGAAAGCGGACACATTCTGTACATTTGCATCAGTTTCTCTGTTTCCGTCTCTCTGTCTGTTGGCGAAATGCACTGCTGTTTATTTTGAGTTGTACATCGCTTTTGGGAGAACTGGAGTTTGCATGTTCTCCCTGTGTCTGCATGGGCTTCCGCCGGGTGCTCTGGTTTCCTCCCACACTCTAAAGACATGCTGTTCAGGTTCCTCCATAATGTGTGAGTGACAGAGAGAGTGTGTGTGTTCCAGTGATGTATGGATGCGTGACCCATTGTAAGTAGTGTATCTAGCAGTGTAAATCACTGCGGTGAATAAGGTGTGTGGGCTGATAACACTACATAGAGTTCACTGGAAGTCACTTTGGAGAAAAGCATCTGATGCAAATGAAGTAAGACAACATTTTTTCAGATGGCAAAAGGTGAGAAGAGCATTTTACATATTACAGCTGGAAAAAAAACCTTCTTTATCGTTTAGATGGCGTCCGTGTGAACATGTGTCCATTTCCACAGAGGCTGTGGAAAGAGTGTCCAGCCAAACCCATGCTGGTTTTTCTGGGTGACAGACCCCCCTCCGTATGTCATCCTCACAAGGGCAGCACTTTGACATCTCAGTATGTTTAACGAGAAGACAAAAGCACCCTGGATATAGTCGGCGCTTCCCTAACCTTTGGCTTCGAACCCAACACATGTGTTTCACACTGACCCTGAACAGCAAGCGTACCACACACACACGGTTCATCCACAATCACCCGTTTCCATAACAGCGCACAAGGACTTCAGTGCATATTGAGCAGGACCGGTTGCATCGATGTGTTATCGGACGCCAGAGAGCGGTCCTCGAGTCACTGGAATGTGTGCCGCCGCTGAGTCACGTGGCCCGGCGCGACGCCTCTCTTTGGCGTATGAGAAGCGACTGCCTGCAGCCCAAACCTCTAACAGCTGCCTGTCATTTAGACTTAGAAAGTACAGAGGGAACACAGTAACAGTTTACAAGTGCAAAAACAAATCATGTGCGGCCTTGTTAGGCTTCCAAGCGCCTGAACGCAAACTCGGTCCTCCCGCTTGAGTCACGTATGCTGTGAAAAGCCTCGAGGCGCAATCGCTTGAAAATGGTCCTCGAATGAATGCGAACGCGCAATCTGGGGGGTCGCACGCACGCGCTGCATTATGGGACTTCTGGGTTTATTTTTGAGACAGTGAATTTGGACTTCTGTTTATTCCTGTAGGTCTGGAGTGAATGTGAGCGACATCCCCGGCAGTTGCTCAGAACGGATGTACGAGCGAAGCGGGGCTTCAGCCCTCAGCATCGCGTTCAAAGAGAAGGAAGGCGGGAAAGCATCTTCGTGACGGTTTTTTTTTTTTTGTTTGGTTTTGTTTCGGTCACGCCGACGAGGAAGAAGGTGAGCAGCGAGCCGCGTTTGAGCTGAGGAGATTGCGGCCGCCGTGACCTGCGAGAAAGTAAAACCGAGATTAAACAGAAGGCGCGGCGAAAATGAACAGATGACTCAGATAAAGAGGAGGAAAAGCAGAAGTAAGGGGAAGATTAAAGAAAAGATGGGGGATTACCGCCGGGTATTAAATTGACACAGAAGATTATGCAGACGCTGGCCACGTCTGCACCGGGTCGTCGGTGGAGGCCTGCATCGCTTCACCGGAGCCAAAAAAGAAAAAAAATTAATGAAAAAAATGAAATAAGACGACCTCGGCGTGCAGGAGGACAGCGTGACATAAACAGTTATTTGGGACACACCTGGACAGAGAGACTTTGGTGAGGTTAAAGCGCTCGTCATTTTTATTCCTTTCCATTTTCCTTCTGTGATTCCGGGCACCGTTCGGAAGGCAATTATGTAAGGCTTTTCCAAAAAAGAGCAGTTAACTGACGACAGGTGTGTGGTATTTTCAAGGGCTCACGTGACATAACCGCCACAGCTAGTTCCCTTCACATGATGCTGTACACCACGGTACACTGTGACCCTGCACTGTGCTGAAATGCGAGCGAACAGAGGAGTTGCCGCAGCCCCGATTCCCTCTCCGGGACCCCAGAGGATATTTCTGGCACTTTGTATTGAATGTTTTATGAGTGACCAGGAGGGAAGGGCAGCCGCTGGTACTCGGACCCCCAGAGGTTTCTTTTCCTCCCCTTTTTTGCAATGGGAGTTTTTTTGTTTTCCTCTCCTCAACTGCCATCTGGCTTATCCTAATAGTGAACTGCAATTGCTGCTACTTTGTACTATGTCTTTCCCTGAAACTCTGATGATCACTCTACTTCCCTCTATTGAGAAGACACACACACATTGGCTGAAACCGCTTATCCCAAGCGGGGTGGCGGCGAACCGGAGCCTAACCCAGCAACACAGGGTGTAAGGCTGGATGGGGAGGGGACACACCCAGGATGGGACACCAGTCTGATGCAAGGCACCCCAAGCGAAACTTGAACCCCAGACCCACCAGAGAACAGGCATGGGCCAAGCCCGCTGCGCCACCGCGCCCCCTTGCCGAGAAGACCTTTCTCTTAAAAAAAAACACAATTTAATGAGTGAATCTGCCGGCTGATGGTGAAGATGATGGTGGTGAATCAGGCATGGAAGCCTGCTAGATTACCTGTCTTGGATGCTGCGCTGGGATCGTAGGTGAAGCGTTGTCCGTAGGGCCGAGGAGAATGCCCGTGGGGTTGCCAGCACTGCGGGTTAGAGGGAGGCCAAAGGAAGTACTAGAGGTCGCAACACGACATCAGCCCCACTGCACAAAGCCAGCTTTTCATCAGCACTCTGGCCACTATGCGGAGCGCATAATTATCTTGGGCAAAATTCATTAGTCAGTCTTGTACAGACATGGGCAACCAGGAATGTGAGGGGCAAACACAGGCCTGGAACAATGTTCCGCGCACATTTCACTGCGCCCTTTGACAGGATGTAATGAAGTGTGTACGTTGTCCCCCTCATCAACATTTGAACTCTGAGCTGTCTGCATTGGACTTTGTTTTGTAAAGCACGGTGCACAGCGTGGGACACATCAAATGGCACCTCCATCTTGTCTCATTTGTCAAGCGGGAAGCACATAGTTGTTTGTGTTGCTGGTGTTGTTATTTCTGCTTCTATTAGTATTAATTAGTTATTGCTATGGTGTCAGTACAATTTATGTCACAATTAATTTCTTTTATTAGTTAACCCCAGTGTGACATCATAGGATGCGCTCATCTTGAGCCTTATTGCCGTCTTTCCATTATTCACTGTTCCTTCCACTGCTTTCAACATCCGTGCGCATAAAATTCTTCAGGGCTACATTACAAAACCCAAATATGTTGGATATAAGTATGAGCAAGAGCGCAAAATCAAATGCTCAAAGCTGGCTTGCCCTGCCCTGTGCTCTTTAAATTAATAATAATAAAAATGCCCGAAGAGTCCACTTTCCGGCATTTCAGATTCAGCAATGCACTTACATAACATGTTGAAAAGTATATTTTAACATGCTTCAGCTCTAAAAGTTAAAAGCATCTCTCGCTATGAAATATCTCCTAAAATATACATCTAGCTGTATATCTGTTCTTTCGAACCTTGACCCTGGAGCAAGTACAGAAATGTGAGGATGATCTTACCGCTGCGGGGTTGTCAAACTGATGTCCAGTGCCTCCTTCTTCGTATAAACACAGTTAAAATATTTTTGAGAAGACCACCAGTTGTTCCCCCCGTGGCACTACAATACGGAAGATATGCTTCATATTCAGCGCGGGCTTTTTGTGTCGGGGTGTCATTCTGCTTATTTGAATATTCTAGTGCGTGTTGGCGTTGATCTGTGGACTGGAAAACAACAGAGTAAGAGAGAGAGAAAATAAAAAAGAATCTCGAATTAATTAGAAGATTATGAGCTATATAAGAGGAAACATTTATTTTCATAGCTGTAGCTGCATTTTTCTTTCTTATTTCCGTCAACCGGCGCCTTGTTTAATGACTTCCCGTGCTGTAAGAGTGCGGTTCTCAGGTAGGACCAAGTTTAAATCTAGTTTAGTTCCATGTGTTTTGCAAGCTATTCCTGTCAGCATGGTAATGCCCTGAAGACTTGAGAGAAAGCTGACCGCTGACAGCCCCTCACGACAGCAGGATGCTGCACGGCACACTCGTGGACCGGCACTCAGTCTAATCTGGCCACCACGGCGTTTACGTTTGCTGAAGCCACTCCGCTTGACACGAGCAGATAACGGCACCTAATAAGGGGCTCTGGCCACTCAGCTCAAGTGCCCATTTTCCATATCGCCGGGGCCCAGATAAAGCTGTCATTCCTCCCAACCTATTTATAACAGGGTCCATCTTCCCTCTTGTTTACTCACGTTGCAATTTCCATCTTATGTTTTTGACAGAAGATTATCCAAAGTCTGTTTAGGATTATGTGCTGAAGGACCCCCTTTTCAAATTAAAAAAAAAAAAAAAAAAAAAAAAGAAATTAGGAGGTGGGATGAAGCAGTGTATGATGATGCTGATTGTTTATGCATGTTGTTGTTTGTGATAGAGAATTTATGGTCTTAGGAAAAAAAGATCCCTTCCTAGATTAAAATGTTGGAGACTGAAAATATGTTGCTTTGAGGGAAGGGAAATGCAGCCTTTTGGGCGAAATGTTACACACATACGGTACGTGCACGGGGGATTTTCACGTCGCAAACACGCCTTCGCGCAAACATGCGAGGACAGAGACGTGGCTCTCGTGTTTATGCATGTATGTACGCTATAACGCGCACTGGGGCACAATGACTGTTCCTTTGGGCCGTCTCCGCAAGGCCATACGGTGCCATGGCCGTGTGCCGCAACGCGTCCGGCGGAATCGATTCCCTTGGTTGTCCAATCCTTTTTCGTCTGGCCATGCCTGCCTGCAGACTTCACACGAACGGTTAGTTTATAATGGACCTATTAGCTGCCTAAGAACGCTGCTGAAAGATGGCAGGATTCCACAGCCTTATCCGCAGTCCCCTCAGGTGTCGTGTTACTGTGGTAATCCCATTCTGTATGCATCATTACCTTCAATAACGTTTGGCAGCTTCCCTCTGCAGCCCGGCTTTAATTAACCTTCCTCTAAATATTTAATATACCTCTCAACATCTTCATGTGCATGGCTTCAGCAGCAACATGGCAGGCTTATTATTGATCGCAAGTACCAGACCTGCTATTACAGAGCAGGCAGGGAGATGTTTCCAACCAGAATTTGCTCTCTTAAAAGACTGGCTGCCAATGCATCTCACATTTTACATTCCGGGCCTCCTATCTCGTGTGCACACATCAAGCAAAGGCAAATTCAGGCCTAACTGCTTAATTCTGCACTCCCAGTGATAATACTAAAGCCAGTCATCACCAGAATTTGCAAATCGAGGTGAACCCATTTTTTCATTAAGTATTAATACTGCGGGGTCTTATATTCTTTTCCTTGTTATTCACCATCATGCCCATCTCCGATTTTTAATCAAAACAGTATTCAGAATATGATTCCAGAAGATTATATTTAGGGAGATTTGCGAAACAGATCTTGCCTGTATGACAGATTGCAGAGCAGCGCTGCGCTGGATGGATAATCTTGAATCACAGTCAACTGACCTTTCATATAAGAAAACTGCAGAACTCTGGAAAATAAAATTTAAATATATATATATATAACCAGCACATCATCTTAATTTTGTTTTTGCTCAGAAAGTAGTAATATTTATAGACAACACCCTTAATGTCTGAACACACTGCTTTGCGCAGCAATTCAGTCTAAATCGTTATGTTTTACAACGTGCAAAATAATAAGCGCACAATTTTAATTCTAACAGAAGAGGCAAAACTTTTATTTTACTGAGCCGGGGAACTTTTTTAAATTGCACACCCTCTGTTCTTTTCTCTCTTTTTTTTTCCTTCTGACAAACTTACGAGATTCCAAAGATTCATGTGTAAAGTAAACCTATTAAAATTTAAACCGACCTATGGAAAGAAGACCGAAAAACCGCGTGACAATATTTGCTGCTGCCGCTGTTGGTGTAACTTCTTGGTTAGTGGTTTATTTTCACACTGGTTGCTATTTCTGGCGATGGACATTCATTGTCAGTGAAAAAATTATTGTGTTTTTTTTATGCTACATTGCTAAGACAGCTCGAAGGTGATGAATAAGAGAGAGTGTATTAATATGATTGTTATAATGGATTCATGAGAGAAAACTGGAGTTTGTCTTTTTTTTTTTTTTTTTTTTTTTTGCTGTGTGAAGGGGAGTGTTTTAAGTTACAGTGTGCATTTGTGTGCCAGGTGTCCAAGTGGCCCACAGAAAACCGCCTTTCAATAACCCTAAATCTCTATTACAAGATCTAATCTCAAAAATCCGACCTGAAATAATGTTTCTCTTTTGGGGGCTTAATTTGTGCGCCTCTCTAAGCTGCGGGTCAGTGGCGGCAGACTGCGCCTTTCCAACGCTGCGCGTTTTTTACGCGCTTCAAACTAACGTTTGCTTCTTAAACACACCACGCAGATGCGCTGCGTAAGCAACAATAACGCAGTCCAAAAACTAAGCCCTGTTCCTGCGTTCAACACATAAAAACGTGTCGGAATTAACACCGGAGGAAAGGGCTCCTCTCAAAGTTTTATTTGCGCTAAAACCCAGAATAAACTCCCTTTTTACTCCGTTCGCAACGTTTGCTCCACTTTCCCCCGCGGAGCAGTAAGTGATTTATCTCTGTTTCAATTTCAATTTAAACAATATGACAGAAAAAAAAATCTAATTATGCAACATTTCTCTTGCCTGTTTGTTGTTATACTGGTCTTGGAAATTAAATTACGAATAAGACGAATCAACCTGACCAATATGTGCGTAAAAGGGGGGGTGGATACCTTACATAACCCTCTCAACAGGTAAAAGAAGACAGCATGATTTAAACAGACAACTTTACCCGTCACCATTTAATCACCAGCCATCCATTGATCAATGCAGGACTTAATCAATTGATTAATCCGCTGTCTCTGATCGAGAAGCGCCACTTAGGAGATCACCCACGGAACGCGGGTAAGCGGGGCTGCGACCCCGACGCGCCACGCCGCTGCCTCTTGTTTGCTTCACCTGTAGGTGACCTTTGCGTCGCCCCACTAATTAAATGAATGCACGAGCTCTTGTGCCAAGGACACAAAGACTCATTCAGGCGCCCGTCCCGCAAGAACAGCAGCACAATGTGCGATGACACTTCCAATTAGGCAAACGCGCGGATGAGCCACTGTCCCCTTTCTCTCCCGCACCGCGTACACTCCATCATCGGGGCCTGACCGAGCCATCACTGCCCAACCGCTTTATGTATATTTCCATACACCACCCGACACACACACACACACACACACACACATATGTGCAGTGCTGCTTGAAAGTATGCGAAGCCCTCATGTCCCTTAGTTTTACCACGTTATTTACTGAAAAGCCCATCTCACGTGACACAAGGTGTGCCTAATGACGAATTCCATCGCTTTAGAGGAAATGATGTGTAAGGTAGTGCAGATGTAAAAATTAGTGAAGCCCAAGTTGCATTGGTTATACTGAGAAGGTAAGTAGGATGAGGGGTGTAAATCATGATCATTTATTCAGTTTGTAAGATTATTGTAATGGTTAGGACAAAGATTTTGTTTATTTTAATTTTTTTTTACAAGAATAATGAGCATCCCTATGGGGTTCACATATTTTGAAGCGACACTACACACACACACACATATATATATAGTTTTTTTTTTCTCCCAATAACAGCATGTCCTGATCAGGGTCTCGATGATCCGGAGCCTATCCCGGAAGCATTGGATGCACAGCTGAAGGGGGGTACCGGAGTGTGTGTGCGTGTGTGTGCTCGCACATATATACATATACTCTTGAGGAAAATCACTGAGCGCCAGTGAAAACTTTCCCAGCTGCCCACGCACGACCCACGCGGAGCCACAAATGAGGAAGCGGGAAGCGCGCATCTTGTAAAAATGCGGTTTTTATAAAATATTTCACACATGGCAGAAAAAAAAGGGGTGGGGGGTGTCTCCCTACAAGTGAAAATAAACACAAACATTACTGTTCATATACCGACAGGCAAATTCAATTCATTCAACACCAGCAAACAGCTTTTGTAATACGCCAAACACATTTTTTCTTTAAATTTAAATGACTTACATTTAGCATACGTACACATACACGGGTTCGAAATGTAATGCAAAGGATGACGTTAAAGTAACGCACAGTCAGAAAGTATTTGGTAAATAAATAAACAAACAAACAAAAAGAAAGAAATAAATAAGGTTCCACTACTACAATTGCCAAGTGCAGACGTAGGAAATCCGTCCTGGGTCGTAAATCTTCTTCTAATTTTTCACACACTTCCATAACCATAAAAAAACAATGTTGTGCAAAAATTATGGCTGCGTCCACAACGGCGACGGAGCGTCAAACGTCCCCCCCCCCCCCCACTGAAATCACTGCTTCTCAAAAGGTGGAAACACTCTCTCGATGTGTGAACTAAACCAGTACAAAAACATAATTTTGTCAGAATTTAGTATTTTTATTTATATTTTTGTCAGATTATTTTTTTCTCTTCTTTCTTGCTCAAGTGACTCAAAGTTACCCTTACTCCAAGATAAGGCAATGCTTTCATTTACCTTTTTTTGTGTGTATGTGTGTGTATGTGTGTGTGTGTGTGTGTGTGTGTGTGTGAGCGCAACTGAGGAAAGTAATCATTCCAAGGTACAGCATCTTTCTTTCTTTTTTTTTTTTTTTGCAAATTGCTGGGTTTTCTTTGGAGGAAAGTTCTATTGATTTTATTTATGCCTTTATTGAGCTGAAGTCTGAACATGATCCGTGTGTGTGTGTGTGTGTGTGTGTGTGTGTGATCAGTGGGACCCCTGCCTCACCTCTTCATCACAAGTCTAGAGGCAGTGATTGTCGCTGTCGCCGGGGCCTACGCAGGAGACGCCTGTCTCGAACTTCAGATTATCACATGATTCCAGCATGTTTTGTGCCCTTTGAAAATACCACGAGTCAGTATATATATATATATACACACACACACAACTGTAAATACATATATGTATAATGTATATGTATGTGTATACATACATGCATACATACACACATATATACATATACACTGCTAAAGTACCCTATGTGATGCGGGGGCAAATACGTGTGAAGCTGCAATACGTTACTGCAATCGATAATTAACCAGGCGGACAAAATTTAATCGGAATTTCAGGCAGGAAAAGAAAAAAAAAAAGAATCGGACGCCTTTACTAACAAAACCCAGATCATTTTACTACGGTAGACGTTGCAGGAAATCAGCAGCCAGGAAGTGAGAGCCAAGGCGATCTCTTTCGCTCTGTCGGCTGGAACACAGCGGCCGAACGTGGCAGTTTGGTCTCCGCAGCGGAGCGTCTAGCGGGTGGGGGCCCGCGGGGCCCCCTCCACTGACAGGTAATGGCAGGTGTCTGAGAGCAGGGGGTAAGAGGGGCACTGCAGCTGCAGGTTCTTGCTGGTGAAGCCCGCGGGACTGTAGGCTTTCCCGTGCGCCGGCGGACCCTCCCGGAAGGCGCTCTCTGTGGGGGGCAGGCCGGCGCCATCCTGGGACGCCCCCGGCTCCCTGCACCGGCCGGCCATAGGGACGCTGCTCGACTGGAGCTGGCAGTCCACACCAGCGCTCCCGGTCCTCAGCCCGCTGTCCTGGGGGAGTCCCGTCAGCATGGAGACGTCGGCAGTCCGAGCTGGAGACCAGATGAGGGGTTTCCCCGGCACGTCGAACGGCGGCAGGACCGAGGCGGCGGGCAAAGCCGCACTTAGTGACTTGACGCCAACGGGGCCCAGGAAGTCAGGAGCAATGCTTGACAGGGCCTTGTTACTGCTGGAGAAGGTGTGAAAGTTGCTGGGGGGGACCATGGTGCCGCTGCAGTCCCTTTTGGCGGGCCCCCCCGGCATTGGCGTCTGGAGACCCTGCTGCTCCTGGGAAGCCTTCTCGCAGTCGCTGTCCAGCTTCTCGCAGTCCTCCTCATCCATCTCGTCCAGGTCGCTCAGCCGCAGGTCCTTGTCTTCCTTACATTCCTTCGGGTCTGTTGTGAAGCAAACAATCGCAAGCACACGCCGTTTACAAAAGACACAATGCTAAAGCCATGCGCTGCAGCGATAAGTTATTCATGTATCGGTTGTTCAGTTTCTTGTAATTGGTAAGTTTCAAAAAATATGGAACGATTATTCAAATGCAATCAACAAACAGGTATTAATTGTATGCTGTTTCACTTGTGCCCATTTGCTACGGGTAATCTGTTGTCTGGGTGCTGCTGGGTGCTATTATTATTATTATTCTTATTATTATTATTATTATTATTAAATTCTGAAAAGCACTGGGTCACAGCAACATAGAGGCAGAAACAGTACATATTCACATTATTCTGAGGCTTCCTAAGAAAATATCAATATGCAAATTGAGGTTACTTGATTTTTGTTTATTTCTGCTTATTCCTGACAGCCGCATGAGGGAAGCAGACAGGGTCACCTTTGTCCTGGTCAGTCTTCTCGAGGTCGTCCTTCCGGTCATCCCCCGCTTTATTCTTGGGGGACCAGGTCATCTTGTTCTCCTTCTTGAGCCTCCTCCTGGCGTTGGCAAACCAGGTGGACACTTGAGTCAGGGTCATCTTGGTGATGATGGCCAGCATGATCTTCTCGCCCTTGGTGGGGTACGGGTTTTTGCGGTGCTCGTAAAGCCACGTTTTGAGGGTGCTGGTCGTCTCCCTCGTGGCATTTTTTCTCCTGGATGAGCCATTAAAATCCACAGCTCCATACCTGGCAGACGGATGCAACATTAAGACACGTGTTCTGTTAGGTCCCGGGTCGCTCTGTTCCCGGAGTGCGTTCAGAGACGTGCACAACTTTTGTGACTGTTAATGTTATTTACCCGGTATAAACAACAAAAATGACTTCCTACAAATATTATGATCCCTTGGTGTAAAAATAGAATGTTGTTCATCCAATGCTGTTCATTCTATTTTTTTTTTTTTTTAAACAGCGAGACAGGGAGTTTATGTTACTCATGTTTAAGGTGTGGTAATGAAGATTAAAAGGGGAGGAACTTACCTGTCATACTGATACTGGCCCAAAGAGTGATCATAGGGGTAATAAGCAGAAGACTGGGTGATTCCAGAGTGCAGGTTGCCAGTGCCATCCTTGATGTCATACTGCGGAGTCTGAAACAGTTACAACAGCTGTCAGAATAAATAAACAAACACTGCAGGAAAGGGGTGTCACCTTCTAAACCAACACTTCACCTCCGTTTTGTGCGACAACTGCGCCTCGGGTTGTGTTTGGTGACTAACTTTATGAAAAGTATTACACTTTCACTGTCATATTCACCCCCCCCCCCCCCCCCCCTTTCCAAGCATGTTTGGATTTGTTCGGCATTCCTCTAAAGTTTTAACTAGGGCAAAACACTTCTCGTGCATGCAATGCAGTTGTTATATTATTATTATTATGGCTTTTTTTTTTTTTTTTTTTTTTTTTTACACAGGGCGCGTTTATTTATCGCCTGCGAATAATTTGACGCTTGTGAAAACGTTAATACATTCATCAAGGCAAATCTCCTTCATCTCATAATCATATACGTATATATATAATATTTTTTACTTTTTTGTCTTACAACAGGCCGAGTGTTTTCAGCCATCCTCCACGCGTGTTTTACAACGCTGGTTAAGATCACCCATAATAAAGGAAGCGCGCGCACAGCCGTTAGAACACAACAGCAATCGATGAGCACCGTGCCGCGGATCGATGGGCGCCATAAAAGCGCGCACGTACCAGCGCTGGGTAGAGCGCGGGCGGCTCGCCGCCGTACGCGAAGCAGTTGGCGTAGCCGTGGCTCGCGGCGGCCGCGGCCGCGTAGGGCGCGCCGTACACGCCGAGCGCGGCGTTGAGCTCGCCGCGCGCGCTCGCCAGCAGCCGGTTCTCGTAAGGGGGGCAGCAGAACGCGCCCGCGCCCTGGGAGCCGCTCGCGCCGTCCGACGCCGACCTGGAAATCGAATCGCAGCAAGTCGTACTGGGGTTTGCCGACACGAAAAACTGCACAAAGAGAATGCCAGACAGACACGTCAGTGGCGCGCGCCTCGCGAGCTACCCCCCAAGGTGAGCAGAGAAGGGAGCACAAGGTAAGGAGCGCATGCACAGGGTCCTAACATGTATGTGTGTGTGTGTGTGTGTGTGCGCGTTCCATGCGCATGCAGCACACACTGCTCTCTATGCCTCACGTGCTCCTGGGCTGCAACGCTGCACATTTACTAAAATAAAAAGTACAGTTTTTCTGAGAAATCGGGCAGCTGATAATGCAGTGGGGAGCACTGCTGCTGGCTTTTGGACCCAAAGGCTGCAGGTTCGAATCCTACCTCCCGCTGTAGTACCCTTGAGCCGGTAATTACCCTAAATGACTGTAGTAAAGTTACCCAGCCGTAAACAGGTAAATAATTGCAGGTAACTTAACATTACAAGTCGCTCTGGAGAAAAGCTTTGGATGAATCTAGAAAGTTTTGCAAAATGCATGCAAGTTATGCGCATGGGAGGATCAGGTGACATTTTATTATATAACTTGAGTACAATATATAGACAGTTATTAATACGCAGTGCTGATATATTGACTGAGACCAAATAAATGAGGTTTTAAACTCGGAAAAAAGAAAAAAAAAAAAGTTTTGCTCACAATCTGAATCATCTGAAGTTGACTGTGGTGCTTTTCTGTTAAGTCCTTTCGTGTTGGGTGTATCATGAACGCAACGGCATAAAAAATGCGCAATGTTGTACAATAAAAAGTCTGCACAATGTTTTTCACAACAAGCAAATCAGTGCAACAATTACACCCATCAGAAAAAAAAGTAACGGGAAATGTTATTAAAACAATATGCCGAATTCCGGCAGCTTTAACAAAAAAAAAAATCATGTTTACTTTTAAAAGTACGGGCAGGTTTGTCCGCAACCTAAACACACTGCAGTTGGCTTCACATAGAAATCATATACAGATTTTTGCACTGACAATGATGAATACATGCGGAGCACCTCCGACGTGGAACAACTGCGATGTGGCTCGCGAGACAATATTAATATGTCACTCCTCGCTGCCTGTGAAAGGAAGTACAGAGATGCAGGTGATTCGCCCCTTACCTGTGAAGTTGCGTTGTACGGGTATCCGAACTGCGAGAAGGACATGGCTCCTTCTTTTGTAACCATCAGCAATAATCTCGCCTTGATCGATTGTAATCAAATCTGCTTCAGATGCGCGTTCCCGCCGACATCTCCACGCACGGCCTTTTGCTCAATAATAGATGACTGCACTTAGCAGGCAGCTCTGAAGCTCTTTGCAGCACTAAACACTTTTGCATACACACACATATATATGTAGATAATCCTGCAGATGAAAAGATAAGTAAATAATATTAAACTGCATCAAGTACAGAAATATGATTGTGCGTTGGCTGAAGAGGGCTTAAAGGATAACGTAAGACTTGCAAGATATGGACTCTGCTTGTGCTATTATTTGTGCCTCTGTAGTTCTTTAGCATTCATCCGTGCGCGGGTATCGCCGTGACGTCACAGTAATCCCGCAACAGCGGGGCAGCGGAGATGGAATCGCGTCTTTGCCAATCATCGGGAACGCGGCGCGCGCGCCGGGCCCCCCTTGAGTGCGCGCAACCCCTCGCGCCTGCAGCCCCCTTTAACTTTCTTTCTCTCTTTTTTTCATTTTTATTTATTTATTTCTTTTTTCTTTCTTTTTTTTTTTTTTTTGTAAGGCGCGTCTTTGAGCTCAAAGGATGAAGCGAAGGAAGCTTCGCAGGAGCGCAGAACACCGAAAACGTGTGCTGGAAACGGCATATAACTACATCTCCTCTAAAATATGCTCACATTTCTTAAAACAAAGCAGGCCATCCGTATATCACAGCATATTATATGTTTTAAGGATAAATGTATTCAAAAAAGAAAACTTTGCCCTGTCTTTGCCTTCTGCTTTTATTTGCCTTTAAACTTTTTTGAATAGTGTTCATGTTTTATCAGTAGTCAGCAAGCAGCCTGGTGGTTAGACCGGTTTACACGCAAGGTTCAAGGTTCGAATCCCACTTCTGCTTGAGGCACCTACCTAGCCTGAATTGGTACACTAATAATATCCTACTGTATAAATGGGCAAACCATCTGAAAGTTGCGCTTCTAGCATTGTAAGTAGTATTGGATAAAAGGCTTCTGGAAAAAAAAAAAAACTGTAATAATTATATATAAAGAAACTGATTCGTTCATCAAAAGAAGTGAACGGATCCCACCTTTTATCATTTACAAGAACAGATCAATACCTATTATTGATTACTTAGAACACCTAAGGGGGCGCGGCGGCGGCGGCGGCGGCGCAGCGGGTTTTAGCCCCGTCCTGCTCTCCAGTGGGTCTGGGGTTCGAGTCCCGCTTGGAGTGCCTTGCGATGGACTGGCGTCCCGTCCTTGGTGTGTCCCCTTCCCCTCCAGCCCTATGCCCTCTGCTGCCGGGCTGGGCTCCGGCTCGCCGCGACCCCGCTCGGGACAACCGTCTTCAGACAGTGTGTGTGTAACATCCAAAGGAAGTAATAGATAAGTACTGATCCGATAATCTAAATGATAAAAGCTGGGATCCGTTCATCCGAAGGAGAAAAAAAAACACCGAGCAGACTCAAATGGGACATAAATTGAGTTTCTGAAACGTCACAGTGACTTTTAGTGACGCACAGTTAAGGGGCACCAAAGGCCGCTGGTGAAGAACCGCTTTGTTTCACCGGAACCGCAGTGAAAAAGCAGAAAACAAGTTGTGTCAACAGTGCTTTAGTGCCATTGACAGTTACCCGACGCCGAAGCTCCGGGTCCGAATGAATGGACCACTGTTCCGTTGCCCTGGCAGGTTCCACGCAGGGGTTTGACAGCTCGGCGGAGCGCTGATCGACGCCTGTCCGAAGACCCACGTGCACGCGCGGCGCGCTGATCGACGCCTGTCCGACGACCCACGTGCACGCGCGGCGCGCGGGCTATTAACGCCACTTAAGAGCAGCACGGACACAGCCTCGACATCTCAGAGTAATTTCCACAGCGAAGACACCGCAGAGAAGCCGCAGCGCTCGTGCGGCGGGCGACAAAACACGTGGTTTTAATTAAATTAAGCACGTGCACAAGGGAATAAGCCAGGAATACGACTGTTACACAGCAGATGCAAAAAAAAAAAAAAAAAAAAAAAAAAAACTTTAGATTTATATAAAAGAGACATGACTTTCCATTTGTTCTTGTCTCGTAAACCCCACAATGTGAGGACGCAAAGTAATTATAATATACAGACGCATTTTTTAAATGTTTTACATTGTAGAATGATTCGTTCATGTTGAAACATTTCTGAAATATTGTCCAGAAGCAGTAGGAGAAGCAGTGGTGAGGACAGAGTTTCCTGCGTGATCCTTTGCCATCGGCCCTCGATGAAGACGCGGAGTCCGGCGGGAGGCGGCTGCAATTGCACGCGCTCTCTTCGGGTGGCGCTAGAGAGCTGCGGGAAAAGGCACAGTCCCGTGGCGTGAAGTGGCCAGAATGAACACCGAGGGCCTTGTGACTCACGAAAGCTTCATGGGAAGGTGAGCTGTGGTCACAGCACGGAGATGGAGGGTCTCCGTGTCCTGGGTGCCCGTTCGCAGCTGGCCCACGGTGCGAGTCCTCGACCCGGTCACGGCACAGGCCGAAGGAGGGCCTCCTCGGAGGGCGCCGCACAGACGCCCGAACCTCCCTTCAACACACTCGCCGCACCGCATTCCAGCCCAGCACAGGAAAATCAATCAGCGGAAGAACTTCAAATATGCAGCCCAGCAATTTCAACCATTTAGCAGCTTTTTACTGCGCACAAAGTACGAAACTACCTATAACACCAAAAAAGGTGAACAAAAGTATAAAGCGTTTCTTTTAAAGTTGATTCTAACATTTTTAACCGACTTCCAATTGTCAAGCTAAGGTACCATAATTGTTATTAATTTTCACTTATTTCCTTAAAAATAACACATTTTATTTCACACGCACACACAGTTTCGGAACCGCTTGTCCCATACGGGGTCACGGGGAACCGGAGCCTCCCCGGCAACACAGGGCGTAAGGCCAGAGGGGGAGGGGACACACCCAGGACGGGACATTTTATTTCAGTTGATACAATTTTTACTTGTCACGGCTATTATTATTCGTATTAAGCATTTTTTGACATTTTAAACATTTACAGTGGAAAAAGCTACATATAGCACAGTTTTCTGTTAAAAACTAGCAGAGATTAATATTTTACTTTATATATTAGCACACACACACTGAAAGTAATAAGCACTGAAAAAGAACATGTTCTTGGTGCTGCTGAAGTCAGTTTTACATATGAAAAGATTAAATGCATCTAATGCCAGAAACAGGTATCGTGAAACACGCTGCTGTTCCGCCAGGGCGTATTTACACGACTTCCGAAGTAAACCGCTGAACTCTCTCAGTTTTACTTATCCGCTGTTTGTGCACCTTTTAAGTTTTGTATTTTTAGAGACATTTAAAACATCGATTCTGCCACACCAGTCCGCGAAGGGCTTCAGAAATCTTGAGCTTTTAGACTCTTTTCATTTTGCTGTGAAATGTATTGACAGTTAAGGAAGAGGCATTTATCGGTAGGAAAATACTAGAATTAAAAGTGACATACTAGAAATAAATGAATGGACACACAGCAGGAACTGCTGCGCGGTGGAGCAGTGTGTTTTGGTGCCATTTGTTTGTCACCATGATATGTATGAGAAGGCAGGCGCTCCTGGACAGACCCCTGCATTATTCATGAGCAGCAGTCGGCGCAGACCCTGTGTGAAGGACGCCCCATACGAGCGCTAATGGTAATGACAGACCTGGCTGACCCGCGCGTGTGATGTCCCCGAAAGGTGACGCACTCTAGCCGTGTCCCAGGTGCCGCGTTTTCCGTGAACCGCGATAATTCTCCTTGCTATGAAAACACCATGTGTCACTGATATATAAGCGTTACCAGTGCGAGCACCCACCGAGGGGTTTCTCTGGCCGCCGCGGAGCCTGCAGGTGAAACGCCGAGGGCCGTGACAGCGGTACCTGGCTCCGGGTGCTCCGTCCACGTGCATTCACACATATATTTATTAATTTGGTGAATGCTTTTCTCCAGAACATCTTACCCATTTATGGCGGGTAATATCACTGGAGCAATTTAGGGTAAGTACCTTGCCCAGGGGTACTACAGCTGGAGGTGAGATTCAAACCAGCAACCCTCAGATGCAAAGGTGCCATCAGCTGCCCCCTGCACACCCCTTCAGCTGAGGTGTAGAAGAATGGCTCATGCGGCTGTGCGACGGAAGGGACCTGCACCCCGTGGCGCCCTGCGTACGCCTAGCCTGGGGACGACTGGAGCCCCCCGTTCCCCAGAGGTTACATCGACACAGAGCCCTTCTTTGCTTAAAGGCCAATTGCATGAATAGGAGTGGCAAGTGCAATTTACTTATATAATACATTTTTTATGCTGATTTAATGAATTTCACAAAGGTTTGCTGGTTTTTCATAAAATAGATCAGAGCTTTTATGAAATAATAATAATGACAGACAGCATGAGAGGAGGAGGTAGGGGAGCGAAGGAGGCGGAACGGAGCGCCCAACAATCTCATTAATGTGGATTGATATATTCCAGCGAATCTACAGTACTCGTGATCCAGTCTTATTACAAAGGTTTCAATCTGGGAGATGTATGAGTGGCGAGGGCCCCAGATCTGCGTTAAATTATCCAAAATTGAAAGAACGTAATAAATATTCTAATGAGAGCTCCCTTAATGCTGGAATTATTATGAATGTGGCCATACCGGCACCCAATTAAATCTAAAACAAACTTGAGTGAGCTGGTGAATAAATTGACCACAACACGGGAGCCTTAAATATGTGCCATCCGGTAAGTAGGAAAGTAAAGGAATAACAATGTTATCCTGACGTTATTTGAATATATCTTTCCAATAAAACTCCAAAGGGGGGAAACTTGCCGCAGTATTTTTATCTTTTTCATTTTGAAATAAAGTTTGCTGAGCCCCGGGAGGTCGGCCGCTCTCCTGCACCGCGGAGCCCGCACGTGCCCTGCCCCGGGGGACGCTATATTAGACAGAGGATGATGTTCGTCTTACTTTTCAGAGCCGAAGGTTTTAAAATGGATGTTTATTCGTCTGTGGGAGCACGGTCCATCCCTCCAGCCCGCGCACCGTGATAGCCCACCGAGATCCCACCCGAGCTGTACCTGAGCAGCGGACGATCGCAGCAGAGCTCCTTTAGGCTGACCGTTTCACACCTGGCCAGCTTTCCCATACAAGCCCTGCCCCAAGTAACGTGTTTGCTCCTCTTGGCTGTGCAGTTTGCGTAAACATCAAAAGTGCTTCCTGAATACGGATTTACGTCCCCAACAGCGTGAGCAGTGTCCGGTCTGGCTGGACATGAGCCCTGAGCCAATAACCCTAATGGTCTAATCATAGACAGATGCAAACATAGTAAGAAACATCCTAATTGCACTCCCTCTGTTCCTGTGCCATTTACAGTATATTGCATTTATTCATTTCGTTGACACTTTTCCCTAAAGCAACTAACAGTGTTAAGCCACCTATAATTTTTAACCCATTTATGCAGCTGGGTAATTTTTACTGTATTAATTCAGAGTAGGTACCTCACTCAAGGGGGGATTTGAACTTGCAATATCTGAGACCAAAGGTGGCACCTCCACCCACTACACCACCTGTTTCTCCTTGTTGTGTTAGTACTGGGGTGACATTTTGGGCTCTAACAGCCCTTTTTACCATACAAAGATCTCTTGGGAGGGGACTGATTCTCATACCTCTTTCACACGATATTAGTTTTTCAGTTATTGCATGGGGGTGCAGGTATCTATAAGTTTTTATATACACAACAGGTGGTGTAGTAGTTAGAGTTGCTGATTTTGGGGTTTGGGGTCTCAGGTTTGAATCCCACCTCCTGCTGTAGTACCCTTGACTGAGGTAATTACCCTGAATTGATACAGGGAAGGGGGGGCGTGGTGGGTTGGACCGGGTCCTGCTCTCCTGTGGGTCTGGGGTTCGAGTCCTACTTGGGGTGCCTTGCGGCGGACTGGCGTCCCGTCCTGGGTGTGTCCCCTCCCCCTCCGGCCTTGCGCCCTGTGTTGCCGGGTTGGGCTTCGGTTCCCCGTGACCCCGTGTGGGACAAGCGGTTCTGAAAGTGTGTGTGTGTGTGTGTGTGTGTGTGTGTGTGTGTGTGTGTGTGTGTGTGTGTGTGTGTGTGTGTGTGTGTGTGTGTGTGTGTGTGTGTGTGTGTGTGTGTGTGATACAGGGAAGGGGGACGCGGTGGTGCAGTGGGTTGGACCGGGTCCTGCTTTCCAGTGGGTCTGGGGTTCAAGTCCTGCTTGGGGTGCCTTACAACAGACTGGCATCCCGTCCTGGGTGTGTCCCCTCCCCCTCTGGCCTTATGCTCTGTGTTGCCAGGTAGGCTCTGGTTCCCCGTGACCCTGTATGGGACAAGCAGTTCAGAAAGTGTGTGTGTGTGTATGATACAGGAAAAGTTACCCAACTGTATAAATAGGTGAATCACTATAAGTAGCTGAACATTACAAGTTGCTGTTGAGAAAAGTGTTGGACAAATGTGAGAAATTGATGAAGTGTAATAAGGTATAGGAAGATACACACCTATTTACCACTGAGTGAAAGCATAGTGTATGTCTGTCAAAATAAAGAAACACCTTGAAAAAACCTCTTTTGTGGTCTATCAGTGAATTTTTATGTACGCTTTAGTGGGTGTGAGTCCCCGCCAGTCCACATGACATTTCTTTATTTAACAGACACTTTTCTCCAAAGCAACTTCCAATGAGCTCTACGTAGTGTTACCAGCACACACACCTTATTCACCAAGGTGACTTACACTGCTAGATACACTCCTTACACTGGGTCACTCATCCATACATCAGTGGAACACACACACTCTCTCTATATTACTCACACACTATGGGGAAACCTGAACAGCATGTCTTTGGAGTGTGGGAGGAAACCAGAGCACCTGGAGGAAACCCATGCAGACACGGGGAGAACATGCAAACTCCAGACTGAGTGGGGATCGAACCCATGTCCTCTTGCACCACCCAAGTGCTGTGAGACCGCAGCGTTGCTGTGTCACCTTGCCGCCAATGGTACATCCACCCAGGACATACCATTTTCCCTTGACCAGGTGAGATCTTTTGGATTCTGCCCCCCACCCCGTGGCTCACAGCAACCCCAATGGAGCTGGATCCCAACTGTGGGTGGACAGAAAGGCGCACCCAAGGGCATCAGGCCACCCAGTGAATGCTTCAATCCATGTACTGGCAGGACGCAGGTATCCAACAGCACAAACATCAGGACGTTTGCACGTGAGCTGCCAAGTTCATCAGTCCATGATTCAGGGGGTGTCTTAAAAATGGACTATGTGTATAATGAGAGACTAGGATGCAAAAATGGTCATGTTTCATAGTTCCTAGAAATATAAATATCAGACTAAAGAAGAGAAAATGTATTTTGCTGCAACACAGCTATGTAGACGGACTGGTGTAACACTGGGAGTGGAGCACAGTAAAGGGAACAAGGGGGGAGTGTGCTGTTGGAGGTCCGGGAAGACTGTGCTGTAAAGCTATCATCAGTGGTGGTGTCAGGGATTTGTAGCCTGTCACAGAGAGCGCCGACTGGCAGCCGCACTGGAAAATGACTAGTGACAGAGAGGCCTGCTCTCTGTGTGTGTGTGTGAGCGTGTGCGTGTACGTGCACACGCTCTGTCATTTTCTTGGAGGCCGACGGCCAGCTCCTCAGGGAAGACAACAGTCAAAGAGAGTGCTGAAAGGGGGCATAGCGAGTAAAGAATAGGGACAGCGGGTGGAGTAAGGATTCAAACTGCTGTCTTAGGAGTCACTGATTGCAGGTTTGAATCCCACCTCTTGCTGTAGCACCTTAAAGCAAGGTACTTACCCTGAACTGACACAGGAAAAATTACCCAGCTGTGTAAGGGGTGAGGAGATGGGATTGAAACCTGCAACCTCTGAGTCCAGGCAGGGATCCGAACCACAACGCCATCTGCTGCACCTTCCCCTCCAGTTGTCCTTCATGACACTGCTGCCTTTCAGCTTCGCATAGTGTGCTCTGGATGTCCCTCCGAAGCCATGTCGTCCGCCGTATCTGCGGAATTCAGGAGTTCCGAAATCGCATTCTCAGCATCTGAAGACATGAAACGAGGACATGATGAAATGGAGAAATCGGTGCTGAACTGGAGGAAATTCTCCAGAAACCGGTGTCCCGCTGCATTCCGCGCACCCATTTGGTCCCGCTCGCCAGCGCCTGGGAGAAAAGCCCTGCCAATACAAAGACCTCAACGTCATGTTTGTCCGCATAAATTGTTTTGAGAAGCTTCTTGCAGAGTTTTGCTTGGATTACTGCCAGGGGCGGCGGCCAGCGAAGGACAGAAATGCTCAGCAAGCTGGCAGTAGTGTCAAACGCTCCTCTATATTGCCCTCTTGATTTTTCTCACTGTGGGTCTGGGCAGAACCTGCCGGAAGCTCCTCATATGACCAGATAAGGGTATGGATTGCGATTAGTATTGGAGGGGTGCCTGCAGTTCACCACCTGGTACAGCGTACAGGACACCTAGTAAACTCAGTAAACCCAGTATATCCAGTATTCTGAGAATAGCCAATATACCAAGTATACCCAGTATACATATACATATACAGTACATGGGTATACAGTAGCTTCAAAGAAAAGGGTTAAAAGGAAATAAAAGATGTCTTTACACACACACACACACACAGTGGCTGAAGCCGCTTGTCCCAAGAGGGGTCAGAGCAGGAGCCTAACCCGGCAACAGGGCGCAGGGAACACACCCAGGACAGGACGCCAGTTCATCACAAGGCACCCCAAGCGGGATTCGAACCTCAGACCCACCAGAGAGCAACCCAGTCAAGCGCATTGTACCCCCGTGCCCCCTCACAAGTGTTTATTCATACAGTTGAAATTTCCTCAAAGTTATTTACAGTGTTAAGATGTTTGCAGTGATTTACCTATTTATATAGCTGGGTAATTCTTACTATATCTTTCAGGTAATTACCTTGATTAAGGGTTCTACAGCAGGAGGTGGGATTCAAACCTGTGCCCTTCTACCGCAAAGCAACACTCTCACCACCACGCTCCCAGCTGCCCCTGCTGTCACCGTAGTCCTTGTTGGATTTCCTGGTCCAGCACATTGTGTACAGAACGCATGTGCTACGTATACATTTCCATGGTAACCTGCGGTTCTCACATGCTGGAAGCCATGTGACCGATTGGTTGTCATCATCGCTCCACCACGGCCCATCAACCCGTTGAGAAAATTGACCTGCTTTCATGTCCAGGTTATTCAACTGGCAGGGGATAATTCAGAACAGACTGAGCCTCTCTCAGGTTTGGAGCGCGGTCTAGATTGTGTCATTGCTTAGTCAGGCACAGCACTTATACTAATGACACTTAAATTGAGTCTTGTTCTTCGTTCTCCACACACGCACACACAGGGTCTCGCAGCAGCTGCCTCTCAACACAGTCCAGATGCCCGTTGCCTGCAGTCTCCATCCAGATCCTTGATTCTGCTATTTATTTTTTCCGTTTTCTAGTTAGTTTGTTTTAATAGCAATAGCAGCAACACTGGGTAACAGCAACATGTATCACAAATAGACGAAAAATAGCAACATTTCAAAAGTGCGGTCAAATACCGCGGTCCGGAAACTCCGCTGTCCAGAAACGTGTCCAGAATCCGTACAAGTTATCATACAGGTTAATAGCTCATTTTCTCAAGCAGAAGAAAATTCATGCCTTAACTCATCCATGTGCTGTTTCACACTGGCACATCAGATACAGACCAAAAAAAAAAAAAAATCTAGATTCATAAAGCTTAAAGAAACACAATAGGTTCTAACAAGTTTTAAATGCACCATTGAGCAGATTGATTTTTCATTCAGGTTAAGGATACTTGAACACATTAAACTGCTTTTACAGTCAATTATACTAACATCCTAGTTAGTAATTTTAAATGCAAATTCATAATTCAAAGGATGCCGAGCCATGCAGACATGAGGATCGCACATCCAGGGGTCAGCATGGATGACTGCATTACTGCAATTACACAGCACATATTTTTTACATAATACATCATGCCAGGTCTTCTCCTTTAAATTCATACACACATCAGAATGTATCACACGTGTCTGTGTTTATGCATAGCGCCATGGAAACAATGCCAGACAGGGAGTATGCAGTGAAATTCTCTCTTCATTTTACAGAGCTCCACTGTAATTTTATGCTAATAAAAGAAAACTTAAATGTCAGCCCTGTGAAGTTTAAATAATCTCTGTCTGTTGGATTTCCATCCTGATATTAATATTTTATTACATTTTTATTTCAATTCCAATCACTTACATTACCTATAAAAAGGCTCAGCCAAAGTTATGCTGTTTTTAAGGGATTGGGAGCTAACAAAAGGACATCCTGTCCAAAGATTTTAAACTTTAAAGCAGATGTTATATATCTGGCACCATCAAAGGTCTTGTTAAGCATACAAAGGTGAAATCATATACCTTTGATTGCTGTAGTTAGTGGTTACTGCAAACTTTTTCATAACACCGGTAGAATGTGACCTCTGACCCCATCCCCATTACCAATTACGTCATCAAATATCATAACCAGTCTCAGCTTTTCACTGGTATGGGTAATTTTGGCTTTGAAACAAAGAGCAGATATCCAAGAATTTATTGTATTTAATATCAGAGCTTCTAAATATCTTCTCAAACTGCTCTGATACTTTTCTTGGAAACCCTGAGTGTGTGTGCAAAATTTGTGCACGAATTGTGGCTATGATGAAGTATTTGACTTATAAGGCTCTGAAAACGGGGGGCGTGGTGGCGCAGTGGGTTGGACCGGGTCCTGCTCTCCAGTGGGTCTGGGGTGCCTTGTGATGGACTGGTGTCCCGTCCTGGGTGTGTCCCCTCCCCCTCCGGCCTTATGCCCTGTGTTGCCGGGTAGGCTCTGGTTCCCCGCGACCCTGTATGGGACAAGCGGTTCAGAAAATGTGTGTGTGGTCTGAAAATTAATGCAATTGACAAAAGACTACAATGTGCATGAATTTCTTCAAGAATATCCCACGGTGCAGTCATTTTTAAAAGGAAAATAGTTGTCCGATAATGCACTCCAAGTTTATGGAGTTGAGAAAAGATCAGAAAAGAAGTTAATATGAAAGAGATGTGTTTTGAGACCCCTTTGAATATTGAAAGGATTCAGCAGTTCTGAGGGATAGAGGGAGATTGCTCCATCCCATTGGGACCTGATCCGAGAACCTTCGACCTGTTTCAGTGTCTGTTTTAAATGCAGCTTTCATAAAGGCTTTTTCACATGAACAGCCAATGATTTGCAGATGTGTGCAAGCAAAGCCAACAGGAAGTTCACTGCACTGCCCCGCCCTTCCAGTTTGCGAGTACGCAGAACTGGTACACGTGGTCAAGCGTGGGGAAATAATGCTTCTGTGCTGTTCACTGGTAGGGATTAATTCCTTAATTCTTATTAAGGAACTTGGAATGGCAAGGTTTCTAGGGCAAGTCCAAGGGAAACACACTACTGTTGGGCATCTGAAGAACATATTAGAATTTTTTCAGTAAGAAAATTCTGGTTTATCAGAGATAAATCGTAAAACTGTAATCTTTTAAGGTACTTTCATTGCAAGTCACAAAACGATGTGATTTCATTTAATGCCTATCTCCTGTTTCCTGCTCTTAGAATTTTAAAAAAGGGACAATTCTGTAAAGTTTTTAAATGCAAAAAAAAAGAAACAAAAATACGGTTATTCCTAATTCAGATCCAAGGATTTTAAAGTACTCACTCACTCACTCACTCACTCACTCAGTCTCATTAAACGCTTGTCCTTCTCAGGGTGACGGTGCTCCAAAGATTGTCCCGGAATCACTAGGCGCCAGGCCAGGAGGGGTGAACCCTGGACGGGACACCAGTCCATTGCAGGGAACTGAAAGCACTCGTTGTTTAACCTGAGATTAACTGCTCCAAAGATCCTTTTCCAAGCATTTGTTCAAAGTATGTGTGTATGAACTGGATATATGTTAGCGGACACATGTTGACCGAGGGTGTTTTACTGAGCATGTGTTAGTGGACATGTCTGCTCTAAAGTGACGTTGCCGGATGGATATGGACTGTGTGTTACTGAGTGTGCGTAACTAGACGCAGCTGGACTCTGTGTGTAACTGAGTGTGTGTTACTGGGCATGTCTGAACTGACAGTACATTACTTTAAGATCCTGCAGCTTTTAGAGATTGACCAAAGCTATGAAAATAAGCAAGGACTCGTCATGAAACTTTAAACTTAATCTCAAACACACACAACATGAGTTTCTTAATGGAAGAAAAATACCGTCGGTCCTCTGTAATTGTTCTCGATGTGACATTATCCACTCGCTACGTCAAGTAATGTAACACGGTGTCCTTTTCTGACCCAAGTCCATGTAACTGTAAATAGTTTTTTTGTTTCTGGGGGAACTGTGCAATAACACAATTGTCTTCTAATCTAAGCACTTACCCTGGTGTTTATAGCTCTTTATGTCTGACTTGTTTTAAAACCTCCTCATTACAAGGAACCAGGCTGTGATATTGAGTCATCCTGGGACTGGAGTGTGTTGAGTCATCCTGCCCATTGGCGCGTCGAGTCGGGTCGGTGTCGGGGTGTGCTGAGCTGGACTTGCTGTGTATGTGTTGCTTTGGACAGCACTCTATGCTGACTTAGTGTAGGGTGTGAGTTTGGCCAAATAGCCAATGGAGAGGAGGCTGGAAACTGGGCACAGCTGGTGAACATAAAGACTGAGGTGAGGGTTTGGTGGATGGGCTGATATTTCTTGGAGATGATTCTTCACCGTTGCGTGCAATCAAGACTGGCAGTAGTCTAGCCTTCGAAATAAATCAGCACTCGGTTGTAGGTACGCTCCAAACATGGAATGGGGAGAACTTAAGTTACCTTTGAAAGTCAAACTCCGCCAATAAGTGGGTATACTCTGATGATTTCTCAGTGAATACTGATGTTTTGATCAAGGCCTGTATGAATAGCGGTCACATTATTCCTGTCTGCGGCATATTGTATGTCTCATTCAGTCTGTGCTGCCGAATAATATTCCATCAAAACCCAAAAGACAGAGCAGATAAATAAGTAAACACCGATGCTGTTGGAAAGATGTAAAGACCTTTCTTGGTGGACCACATATCAAATCTCAGATTACAGAGTAGCTCTGTGTGAGATAGTCTGACATCCCTGGTGAAGCCCTTTAGAATGGAATGGATCCCGTCCATTAAATTTTCATTTCTGCGGAAAGGTTATACTGTCTTCTGAAATCTGAGCGTAAACTCCAATCGTCTTTAATTCATCAAAGAATGCGTCTAAATGAGGGGGCGAGTTAAACTTTCATGGTGAGCGAGCAAGTTATTCATCTGGTAGCAACCAAGACAAATCTTTGAAAGCCTTCAAGTCGGGCTACTGAAAATTCTTTGTGTAGCAAAGAAGGAGAAATGGAATCAAAGGGTAATTTTTCAAATTAGCAAAGAATGTCTTATCAGTTATGTAAATATAAACTCTTTATTAAAGATGTGTCCTTCATGCTTCTCTGGGGTAGCAACTGTATAAGCCTGGCCTGTCCCATCAACTCCTTAGACTGGAGTAGTTACTCACTAGGGTGTCCTACAGGTATTTTGCCAACTTTGAAGAAGGAACGTGTACTGTATATCAGGAATATCATCCAGAGATATTAAATCACCATGCCAAGCTGTTGTCCTGTAATCTGGATTTGGTTAAAGGGAAGCACTCGTGTGCATGTGTTCGAGAAAATTGCTTTGAAGGCCTTTTGGGCAAGCATGTCCTGAAAGCTCAGGAGTCTCCGCTTGGGGCTTATCACTTCACACAGAGCATTGTTCCCCTTTGGGATCCCATGTCGTGTTTCTCTTCCTCTGTTTGCGTGCTGGTTTTGTGAACTCCCGCTAGGGACACTGGGGTCCACGTTAAAGCCGGGTCAGATATCACAGAGCCCCGATAACCTCCGATAAGGTCTTTCCCCTGCGATCTGACACAAAGCAGATGGCTTTCCTCCTGTCAGATTGAATGTCCTGCCGGCCAAGAGGAAAAGGGGGAATTTGGGGAGGCTGGAACAAGCTTCATGCAGCCGGAATCTGCTCTCATGACAGGGTGATTCCTATGTCAGAACATTGACTTGGAGCAAAGTGCGCACAGAAGTCATGGCTGATGCCTTTGGAAGCTGTGCAGGTCTTGGTGCTAATTTTTAGCAGTGAAAAGCTGATGTTGGCGTCGCACAGAAGGATTGCTGAAGCTCTATCGATAAAGAGCTGTACTTTAAAATCTGAAGAACGAGCCAAACATTTTACTGGAGTGACCTTCATTCAAGTGTTTCCAACTATTTGTAGACCTTTCATGAAAAGGGTGATTTGCCCCCCCTCCCGGGATCCACATCATAAACTGCTTTTGCAAACATACAGTTGACTCAAATGATGAACTTTCATTGACAGTAAACATTCATACTTGACTTGTAAGAAAACTTGAATGAAGTGTGGAATATTAGGTCACCTTTTGAATCTTCTGCATGACCAGATCTGCTAAGTACTGCAGCCCTTTGAGTTCTTTCATGTACTTGTACGTATTTTTGCTTTCTCAGTATGTCGAATCTGTCACTATGCTGTTGTGATCCAGTTATGTTTTGTTGCTAAGCAAAAAAAAGCCAGGTTGCTCATCACTGTGGTCTGCAACAGTTCAGTGTCTCATGTATATCTAGATTATAACAGTTAATAATACAATTATGAAACAGATCACCACCTAATTTCGTGTTACACGGCTCAACCAACTTCGGTACTAGCCATTATTATAGGTTCGAAAATTCTTTTTGGAATTTATGGGCTATGGACCTCATTTACCTGAAATGATACCATGTGTGTGTCTATGTTTATGAGTGTGTGTGTGTGTGTGTGTGTGTGATCTTCTGCATCATAAACACCTGATGCCATAAAGTGGTTGTATCATTGGTTGAAGATGCTCATGGGGACGGTAGACGCCCCTGCGGCCGATTGCTGTGACACAACACACTTTCTTTCCTCCTGTACGCTTCCTGCCGCAGGACGGGGAAGTTCTGCTTTCTGTCAGGGCGTCCTTCATCGAGGGACCCGAGGTCTCGCGCTTTGTGGGAACCCAGCGATAAAGAACCTGGTGTTGATGTCTCCCATGCTGAAGACGGAAAGTAAAATGTGCTGGACACATGCTTCCATCTCCTCTGCACATTGTCGACGGCATTTACTGGCTGCCTTCTCTGACTGTGCATTGATTGTGGCTGCCGATAAAAGCATTATTGATCGGTGCTTTGCTGTTGATTGGTAGCCCACGCCGTGTGTGCTTCCCCCTCATGGTAGCTCCACAGCTGCTTTTCTGTATAAAGGCTTTTTTAAATTGCACTATGATATCCAGGAAAATTACCTTATTTTGCTGTGTTATGATAAGTGATGTAAACTATCAAAGCAACTGTGTCAATTTTAAAGGCATTTGCTGATGTTTTAGCAAAAATGTATGCCGGTTTTGTAGCTGAACAACGCATAATTTTTTCCCCCTGATTAAAACAAACGATAATTGCATTTTTGTTTTTTTTTTTTTGAGAATTTTCTTTACAAAGGGTTTTTCAGGGAACAAATGACCTTCTCAAAGTGGGGCAATACTGTATGTTTGTAATATTAACATGAAAATACATTTAAACAACAATAGCAGTTGTAGCTATGTTTGTTGAACTGTGTAAAAGTTTCAATAAGTTAATCGTATAAATGAACGGCATTTTCAATCTGTGTTTATTGTGAGATCTGAATGTGTGTTACTTTTACTCTCTGTCCACTGCAACTATACATCAGTGATTTGTCAAACAAGGTGAGTTTTTAAGCAAGCCTACTGTCAGTGAAACAAGTCATAGCAACAAGCTATTTTAATCTTTTCTCAAATTAAATACACATTAAAGTAATTGTCACTGATATTTTAAAATTACCAGTCATTTTTTTTTTTTTACTTAAAATGACATAATTAGATATTTTAATAATTGCAGGTGCACCGGGGAATCTAATTGCACACATTTTGTGTATGTGTGAGTGAGTGTGTTACATTGCTCTGGTGTGAAGATGGGTAAATAATTTTATAGTGTTTATATATGATTTTGTAAATGCTACACGTACTCTTATTTGCATGGTTTTATTTGTTGTTGTTTTTGCTGTTTAAATACAAAAAATAGGGTGTTAACTGTTTGGTGTTTTAATATTGTCATATACTACTTTGGACAAAGATATCTGATGAATATCAATATTAATAATTATGGTACATAACTTTGGAGAAAGCATCTGCGAAATAAATGAATGCAAATGAACTGTTTTACTTGATCAGACTTTTTTCTTAAAAACGAAATGTGCCATCTTAAGTCTGAGCTGTGAGGGTCTCCAGCCAGCAGCCTTCCAGGCGTGGTGGCTGTGTCGGTTTTTCTGTGACAAGGCGGTATCAAGCGTTGAACACATACATGTGGCGTTCCCAAAGAGTACAAAGCGGGAGAGATCTAATCTTCCCATACATGCTGAAGGGGTGATGTCACAGAGATAGTGTGATTATTCGAACGCACTTCTTTCCACGCTTTCAGCCGAACGCTGGTATTCTGTTTACAGAGGTAATTTTTTATTCAGCACACGTCATTCCCATTTCTGCCTCTCTTTTGTATTCCGGACTCTTTTATCAGTCCCTGGATTTCTGAGACCTCAACATCACATTTTCAGAACACTTTTTCTAGTGGTTTTTTTTTTTTAAATGCTGGGTTTAAGTAATAAATACTTGTTACATGCAATTTTACATCTGATGTGTAAATTTATGTGGGCAGACACTGGTGCACCAAAGCTCGAGGGGAAGATGTTCTGTTGCATGCTCAGGAGAATTAATTATTTCCATTAGATTTTCAGCGATCAATAGGATTTGTTTTACCTGATCAATGGAGGGCAATGCTTGGAAAGTAAAATGTGCATAAATTATTATTTACATTTCAAAGCAACCTCTGTCACGTGATGGCATTGGAAATCCATACCGTTTTGTATGGCTGTATTTCATATTTATCTGTTTTATCTCTTTGTTGATGACTAATATTGATTTCTTTCAGCATGTTTACAACCAGAAAACTGTTGCCGGGTTTTTAGTGTCAAAATGTTTTTAAGAAGCCCATACAGCTCAGCTCTGCTTTATCTCCCCATGGCAGAAAAGAAGAATATTAAAGCATGACATGTACTCATCTTTGAATAGCTTATCTAGATGTGTTTGCATGTCTTTGTGACACAGAATGTGTGTCTATCATATTTGGGAGAGCCTCAGAGTCCATACGTTTGTGTGTTAATGGGAATGAGCAGGTACACACACACACACACACACACACACACACACACACACACACACATTTTCAGAACCGCTTGTCCCATACAGGGTCACGGGGAACCGGAGCCTACCCGGCAACACAGGGCGTAAGGCCGGAGGGGGAGGGGACACACCCAGGACGGGACGCCAGTCCGTTGCAAGGCACCCCAAGCGGGACTCGAACCCCAGACCCACTGGACAGCAGGACCATGGTCCAACCCACTGTGCCACCGCACCCCCTAGTAAGAGCGGAATGAGCAGGTATTTTTTTATTATTCATATTTCTATGTTTTAAAATAATAAGTAAAGTCATCACAAAGTCTTTGTCACACCGCACTTTATTTACCAGATGGATCTTATATTCCTTCCTGAGGTCTTTTGTTGCAGTTTTGCTGAGCAGCCCAGCATTTAGATCAGTTCAGATGCATGTACACCACTTCAAGTGCCCCTACTGTTTGGAATTTAAATCAGTTCCGTTATAAACACTGTTGGAATCTAGATCCGCAAAAAATTTGGTATTGCTGTCGGGTGAACAGTATTACTTGATGTGAATATTAATTTATCTTCAAATTTCACTTCACACAGTTAAACATAGTTAAATGTTTCACGTTCGTATTTATTATATTTATTTTTTTCAGCACTAATTTGTGCAGCATGACTTCACACACATTTATATGTGATCGATGTACAGAATTCGCTGCCACGTTGTCTGAGTGGTCAAAGTAATGGGGGAGCACATCTCTGGAACTGCTATATGCAAAGTAACCATAGGGGGAAGGCAGATGCATTCTGGGAATCCAGGTACTCCCCCAGGCAAGTAAGCAAGAAGGTAAGCCAACAAACAAACTAATATTCGTTCGATCACATTGCCTTTTGTTTCACTTTCAAGTATCCTATCTTCTGCACCTTGATGCACTGGACATGTATTCGGTCACCAGGAGTCCGGTGTGTGTTTGTGTGTGATCTCCTCCAGCTGTCTATAGATAAGGACTAGAGCACACTTTCCCACCACTTGTGAAATCTATCTATCTATCTATCTATCTATCTATCTATCTATCTATCTATCTATCTATCTGTCTGTCTGTCTGTCCGTCAATCAATCAAGGAAACTCAATATATTCACTCTTTCCAACTCACAGTTCTCTTTCAGAAGACACCGTTATGTTGCCTGGATCTGCCTGCTGGTTTTGCTGCCCTGTCTCTCAGTCTGCCTCCCTGCTACCACACAATATTCCTCTATGTGCCCTGTGTTGCTCCTTCCTTGAATGCAGCTGATGGTTTGTAAAAGACTGAATGTCCGCAGGGGCTTCCCTCCGGGACCAGCGCCGCTTGCTTGCTGCACAGCCAGTCGACGCCACAGTAGCACACAAGGAGTTATTTAGCGGAAACACAAAGACAACTTATTCGATATTTCGTTTTGGTCTAATAGTGAGAAATTACTTCAATAAACCTCAATTATTTAAAGTTATACACATCCTTCCCCTAAGCTGCCATCTTCACGTATTGTTGCAGTATTCTAAAATAATTACACTGCCCTGCTCGACAATTATGCTATGATGATAAATATTTGTCTTATTACGACCATGCACAAGTGACGTTTTTTCATTAGGAGTGGTTATGGTAATTTGTTTGGGGCTCAGGGAAATGTATAAGCTGTATAATAGAGCCAGCCGCATGTTGGAAGTTCGTATAGATGAATGTCACTTTGGACTTTGCTGTAGAGCTCATTTTAATATTGCATCAGTCTTCGCTGCTTTATTGTGTCCTCTGCCCTCTTTCTTTATTTATTTTACTGGAAAACAAACTCTTCTTACATTTATTTATTTAGCAGATGCTTTTCTCCAAAGCAACTTCCAATGAATTTTATGTACTGTTGTGAGCCCACACACCTTATTCACCAAGGTGACTTACACTGCTAGATAACACTACTTACAATGGGTCAGTCATCCATACATCAGTGGAACACACTCTCTCTGTCACTCACACACTGTGGGTGAACCTAAATAGCATGTCTTTGGACTGTGGGAGGAAACCAGAGCACCTGAAGACTTACACTGCTAGATACACTACTTACAATGGGTCACTCATCCATACATTAGGGGAACACATACACACTTTCTTTGTTACTCTCATACTATGGGTGAACCTGAACAGCATGCCTTTGGACTATGGGAGGAAACCCACACAGACACAGGGAGAGCATGCAGACTCCACACAGACTGAGCAGGGATCAAATCCGTGTTCTCTCACACCACCCACAAATTGTAAGACAGCAGCGCTACTCACTGTGCCACCCTGCCAACCAGGGTGTGACTTCTCATAAAACAGTTAATGCTTCCTAAAAATAAGCTATGAAGTTAGTAGTAATAATATCCTAGCCTTTATCAATCCTCAATTAACAAAGCCTACAGTACCAATTACCAGTTTTCTAGTGCTAGATCCAAGTGGTCTGGAGTGTATTTCAGAAGCACAGGGTGCACGGTGCAGGATATACCCTGGGCAGGATATCAGTCCATTGCAATTTAGAGTCATTTGTCTACGTAAAACACACATCTCTGGACTGTGCGAGGAAACAGGAGAACCTAGATAAACCTCAAACAGGGAACACAAAGAAAATGTAGACCATGTGGTATAAGGCATGGGGTGTCTGCCTTCGGATCAGGAAACTAAGGGTTTGACTCCTTTTGTGGTCGGAATCTTTAGAGAGTTAGGTACGAATTTAATTGCCAGATGTTTAGAAATGTTACATATTTTATGTTTAATAAATAACTCATTCAAAGTGGCAGTGTTTCACCAATATATGGGACAGCACACTGACACAGCCAGCAGCACTGCTGTCTCACAGTGCCTACGTGGTATAAGAGGACATGGGTTTGATCCCCGTTCAGTCTGTGTGGAGTTTGCATGTTCTCCCCATGTCCCCATGGGTTTCCTCTTGGTGCTCTGGTTTCCTCCCACAGTCCAAAGACATGCTGTTCAGGTTCACCCACAGTGTGTGAGTGACAGAGAGAGTGTGTTCCACTGCTGTATGGATGAGTGACACATTGTAAGTAGTGCATCTAGCAGTGCAAGTCACCTTTGTGAATAAGGTGTGTGGGATGATATGCTACATAGGGTTCTTTGGAAGTTGCTTTGGGCTAAAGCGACTGCTAGATAAATTAATGCAATTCTATTAGTCTTGATTTTGTTACCTCTGTTATATTTCTGTCTGTGTTTTTTAAAGAAAGGGATAACTTTTGTTCTCACAGCATGAAAAGTATAGAATGAAGTTTGTATTTTCTGTCCCATTCTTCTTACTTGGGGTATTCGTTACATTAGCTTGTCTATTTGATTTTTTTGTTCTCGCTGTCCAAGCTGAGCAGTTATGGCACCACTTTTACAAACAGGGTTTCCGCATCCGATTCAACCCATCTGTTTTTTATTTTGCCCTCCGTGCTGAAAGGAAGTGATCATTTACGTATGCAGAGGTGCTGAGTTCAGATCAAGGACACGCACCAGCAGATGCTCTCGCAGTTGCCTTAGTGCAGCAGTCCATTTGCATAATGTGTGGCAGTTACACCGGTGAGTGAAAAATCAGGTCCTTTCCTTGAGGGTCGATGGAGGAACTCAATAAAAGAATCAATAGCTATTGTGTGTATGCTGGCTCCACATGTGACCTGCTGAGGGCCACTGGGGCCACACTTAAAGAGCGGTGAAACTGAGCCACTCGCAGGCTTCTCTTTAACACACCCATTCATTAGCGCTGTCGTCGGTCCCCGGAGAGAGGAAACCACTGTTTTAACCTTCAAAGGGTTAGGAGAAGGTTTGGTTGTGTCTCGGTGCTGGAGTAGTGGCTCCATCAGGAGATGCCACTTCCACCGAAGAATCGCAGAGGACACAGGAGAGCCGGGTCGCTTGCTCTGCACAACATGCTGTGGTCTCAAATGCAGAGTCTTCAGTTTATTTTACACCACCGTTTCTTTTCGATATGTCCTCCATTCCCAAACTGTTCAGAAAAGCCAATAGCATACGAAGTGATCGTTGTTCAACGTTACGACCAAATGTTAGGACTCAAAAACATTATACTTAGATTGATAGGACAATGGACATAAAGTAAGGTGTTCATAAATCTCATATGTTGTAAGGACCACTTGTACTGCAAACCACCGAACCCTGGTGCTGTCTTTAAAATCATCTCACTTAACTAGGGGTGTCAACTAGGAATTGGCTTTTAGATGTACACCAGCTTAATACAGTAGAATCAAAATTTTAATGCAGAATTTCTCCATTTCATACACCTAGCACTGGTATTTTATACCTGAACCAAAGACTTTACCTGACTTTCTTCAGTAAAAAGTTCAAGTTTTATAAGCAGGTAGTTGTATAAACAGTAAGCTGCATTTCAAGGGAAAACGCTACCCAAGCAATAAAATGTTAAATAACAACTGTCAATGACTCTGACACCACCGGTTTAGATCAGCAATCTTCTTTCCCAGTGGTTAACGCCCCCCTGGGCATGATGGATGACCTCGGGGTCCTCCCCCAGCACCTTCGTCCCCCAGCTTGTCCTCCCTCTCTCCCCTAGAGTCATATTTCAGGCTTGGATGGGCCATAATGCTTTGATAAGCCCGAAATGCTTTGCTCCATGGTGTTGCTGGAGTATGGGTCGGAAGCACATTACTGGCTTTAAGGACTCCTGCTGCTCTGGGACCTCCAGCTGCTGCCTGCAGTGACTACGCTAAGTGTAGGGCTGTCATTATTTATTTACTTGTGAGGTGTTTAAACGAAAAGATTCCACTGGGATAGGGCACTGGTGATAAAGGCAATAAAAGATGCACGCGGAAGAAGGCTTTCCTTTCCGCTCTTTCGCGGGGATACAGCATGATGGCCAGTATTTTTATTTTTACACTTTTAAAGCTGTAAAAGAAATGAAGTGCATATCTTGCTGGAATGCTTTATTATATTTCCTTTCCAAAGCACTTGACAGTTTTAAGATAATACAATTATTAGAGCTATTTTACTGATTTATACAGGTGGGTAAATTTAAAAGTATGAGTTCAGGGCACCAGAGCAGGAGGTGGGATTCAAACCCAGATCTCTTCCAACACAGCAACTCTTAACATCACACCACCTGCTGCTTTGTGATGATGATGATGATTATTATTATCATTATTATTATAGTTAATTTTGAACTCCTTTGTCACAGATGTAAGAACTCCCCACTGGGATTTAATGCTGCAGCCTATTGCTTACATGTTCAGTTGGTCACAGGTTCATGGTTCTTGAGTTTTGCGACAGGTGATGTCAAAGCAACTTAAAGATAATAATAATTATTTTGTTGTCCTATTGCAACTCCCCATAAATTCCAAGGAATTTTGTCTTCTTTTTAATGAAATAGATAATTAACAAATATTTATGAAATGCTTCTGAGAGTTCAGCAGCGTGCTTGTCATCAAGGTAAAGCCTCAGCTCGAATGCAACACGCCTTTTGAACCCCACAGATCTAGCAGTTATGTGCTATTCTGCCATGTTTGCAGGAGAGTCACAAAAAAAAAAAATCACCCTAGAAATGTAAAGGGCCCCATGGGTGCATCAAAATGGATATCCTATGAATAATGCATACAGTTTAAGTATTAGACACAACTCACTTCTGTGTAGATAGGGGTCTAAAAACTAACAATGGCCATCATTTTAAATCCAAATTATGGTTATTGCTTATTTTTTACTTATGCTTAAAGCTCACAGCTAGCATATTGCTGCAGTTGTTCTATATTATATTAAGACACTCTGCTTAAAGATTAGTGGAGTGGTCCTGCTGGGCTAGGCATGTTTTTATCCACTGTGTAAGCATTTTTTTAGCGTATAAATAATTTTCTTTTCAAATGAAAAACATTATGTGTTGTGTCAATCAGATATACTAGGTAGTGATTTAACAGGTGGTTGTATGTCCTCATCCTTAGTCACATAGAACACATAAGGTACTGATGAAAGATACGGTACTCATCAACACATTATAATAATATTTCTATTATATACTGTTATGACAGGTGGGGGTGCGGTGGCGCAGTGGGTTGGACCGCAGTCCTGCTCTCTGGTGGGTCTGGGGTTCAAGTCCCGCTTGGGGTGCCTTGCGGCGGACTGGCGTCCCGTCCTGGGTGTGTCCCCTTCCCCCTCCGGCCTTACGCCCTGTGTTGCCGGGTAGGCTCCGGTTCCCCGTGACCCCGTAAGGGACAAGCGGTTCTGAAAATGTGTGTGTGTGTGTACTGTTATGACAGTGGGGGTGCAATGGCGCAGTGGGTTGGGCCAGGTCCTGCTCTCCTGTGGGTCTGGGGTTTGAGTCCTGCTTGGGGTGCCTTGCGACGGACTGGCGTCCCGTCCTGAGTGTGTCCGCTCCCCCTCCGGCCTTACGCCCTGTGTTGCCGGGTTAGGCTCCGGCTCCCCGCGACCCTGTATGGGACAAGTGGCTCAGACTGTGTGTGTGTGTGTGTGTGTGTGCGCGCGCGCGCGCGCACACTGTTATGACTGGTGATATTAGAGTCTTTCTTTCCTAACCCTGAACTTTTGTTTGCTTTCCATTCATTACGCACTGAAGCTGGTATACTAAAGTAGTGCCAGAAGTGTTGAATGTTTTGCTGTAATGTACCATGATTGGAATTGCTCATTTTATATGTTTTTTTGACTTTGCCCATTGTGTTATTCTAAAGCATAATGCACAGCTTCCAGTCTTACATTCAGTGCAGGTGAGCCTCATAAACAAGGGTGAAGAACGAAAAGTTGAGACAATGTTTGCACAGTAGCACAGTCGGCATGTAGCACTGTTGTCTCATAGCACTCTCATAGAGTTTGCATGTTCTCCCCGTGGGAGGCTCTGGTTTCCTCCCACAGTCCAAAGACATGCTGTTCAGGTTCACCCATAGTGTGTGAGTGACCAAGAGAGTGTGTTCCACTGATGTATGGATGAGTGACCCAGTGTAAGTAGTGCATCTAGCAGTCTAAGTCACCACGGTGAATAAGGTGTGTGGGCTGATAACACTACATAGAGTTCATTGGAAGTTGCTTTGGAGAAAAGTGTCTGCTAAATAAATAAATGTAATGTTGACTGGGAGCTCACATTTTTCTGAAAAAAAAAAGAACAGCTGTAGCACAAATGTGAAATAAGCCAATTAGAATATATCTTTCAATGGGTGTGTACGGGGGGTTGGATGTGAGGGAGGACGTTTCCGCTCATCGTAAAGAGGCCGCTGAGAGAGTAAACAGATTGAATGGCTAATGAAATGGATAACTCGAGGCCTGAATAAATTCCCCGACCTGGCCGACTCACAGTATCTGCCATCTCCGCGAGATTAATGATTAGTGGGGCCCACCGATAATGAAGTAGTTTGCCTTGGCAATGCGCTCATGAATTTATTATGGTGTCCACAGTTCGTCTGTATGGCCAAGACGTCTTTATAAATCCCTGCTTCCCCTCAGCAGTGGGGGGGGGGGGGCATTTTCTACGCTAATGTAGCACCTGATTTATGGCCCCCGCCGTGGCCCTTCTTGCCAGGCCCCTGTCCTGCCCCAGCAGTCCGCGCAGCGCAAATTCGGGTCGCAGTGCTGATGGAGAGGAAATGGGAAGGTAATTAGGTAATGGGAGCAGAAGATGAAAAAAGAGTTAGCTCAAGTTTGAAATTCTACTCCACCCCCAGCCCCTATCCCCCATCCCCCCATCTTTTTCTGAGCCTCTGTCTGGAGGTGCTAATTTACCTTCACCGCTGCGTGACTTTAACTACCCGTCGCTGGAATGGACCAGTGCCAGGGGCCACGTTGTAGTTAGCGAGTGACATGGCAGAGGTTCCCTTAGACATGTCAATGTCCACATCGCATCCTGCAAAGGAATTTACATTATTCTTCATTCCCTGATGATGGCTGGTGGTGTTGGTGTTAAGGTTGAGTCTTTGACACACGGCAAACGGTGAATTCCTCTCTGAGTTGCGTGTTCTTGTTCATGTGTTCATAATATGGCAGATTCTCTCCCTGGGGTTCCGTTCTTGTTGTGCTGTTTTATGATAAAATTATTTGTGCTTCCTTTTAAAATGTTAACACTAAAAGTAGGAAGAATTTTATGTCTTCAGCTGCTCAAATTAATTGGAAGATTGAGTAATCTCAATGAGGCATTTGAAACTTGTTAGGATTTGTGTTTTTATTTACTTTTTTAAATCCAGTAGAATTTGATCTTTATGGTCTATACCGGAATGTTCCGATGTAAAAACAGTACAGGGCTGATCCAAAGGTCAAATTTTCATCAGATCGAAAAACTAACAATCTGAATAATAATAATTTAAATGAATATTGGACACTTCTTTGGAGAGTAGACCTCACAGTTCACAGTCAATATTTGTTCATAGTTTTTAATACTGTAATTTTTGTCCTTGTTATGTATACTGACATTTCTATGCAGTTATCTAGTGTGGCTGCTGTTGCAAAAAAAAATCCAAGTCCTCAGTGGCTGCCCTCCTATGTCAGCCCAGCACAGCCTTAAGTTATATTAAGAAGACATTATATTAAGTTATATTAAGAAGACAATGCTGTATATACATGTGTCATATATATATATATATATATGAAATACAAATCTTACAATGGCACATGGCTGACATGGGTAAAACAAGACAAGAGGAATCTGCTTGAAGCTGATCTACACTTAATCTCTAATCCCACACATGACATTATATAAATCATATGTGCAATGTAATTTTGACTACTGTACAATCTAGTAACAGAGAAGGCCCAGGTTTGTTTGTGTCAGGTACCTGTAATACTGAAAGTCAGACATTTAAGTGCTTGTTACCATACTCTAACCAGTGTCTAGCCAGCTAGAATAGTATAGCAATGCTTTTAGATTTGTTGCCTTTGTACTTGGAGGTTGGAGGTTTGAATCCCACTGCTTACTGTAGAACCCTTAGGCGAGATATGCTTTAAATTACTCCTGTAAAATATTAATATACAGTATAAGTTGGCCAACACTCATAGTTGTGACTTTGTTTGTTAATTAAAAGTGTGCACATGAATGTGAAATTGAACCACAGATGCGTTTTGGCCTCAGGCCTTCATCAGCGTGTGCAGAAATTAGTAAGACGTGCAAATAAGAGACATAGAAAGTCATGTGACACAATTACATAGGACAGTGAGGATCATTGCACATGAAAAACCAGTTAACATGAAAACAACTGACTGCCCATTACATTGCAAGACCCTTGCTTATTTTGACTTGATCTGGGAAGTATGAAAACATGCTGTGCATCAACATTAACGATGATGACTAGATGATGACCAAGTTTTTGATGCAGACATCCCTGGTGCATCCTGTCTTTCAAACTTTTCCTAAGATACACAAAGATTTGCTCAGAACACAAAGCTGGCTGACTGTAACTGGAAACCAGGTTATTAAACGACCTTTAAAGAACCTTTAGCATAGTATGTAGAAAGTCAGGCAAATGTCTTATAGTAGGATGGACACAAAGGGGGCATAGCGGTGCAGCAGGTTTAACCAGGCCCTGCTCTTTGGCAGGTCTGGGGTTCAAGTCCTGCTTAGGGTGCCTTGTGATGGACTGGTGTCCCATCCTGGGTGTGTCCCCTCCCCCTCCGGCCTTACACCTTGTGTTGCCAGGTTAGGCTTTGGTTTGCCGCAACCCCACTTGGGATGAGCGGTTTCAGTCAGTGTGTGTGATGGACATGTTGTCTTAATGTTCACCAGTTTTTCATCCAATGAACTGAAAGTGCTGGCCTTTTTAAACTCTGTGTTATTTTTTTCAGCACCCGTTGGAGTAATCATTAATGGATATTAGGAGTGAGCATGAAATAAATTTCCCAAAAAATTACCCACCGGAATAAACGAGTAAATCAGAGAAAACAGCTTAACATTGTAAATTGCTTTGGAGAAACATGTCAGCCTTATGAAAGAATGTAATATGCCAGTTTTCTGACATTAGATGGATTAGAATTTCTGACATTAGATGAGTACAGTGTTAACGCATGTTATGGAATAACTGTAGAACTTGGAGTCAGTTGCCAAATGTGCTTCGAGTTTGGGACTGTAAAACTTGGAGAGGAACGACTGCATAACAAAAATTGAGGCAAGGAGTATATTTCCGGTTCAATGTTTAACACCAAGAGCTGAGTGACTGCTTAGAGTGTATAGATATATATTATATAGGCATATACATATTCATGATGATGGGATCCTCCACTGTAAGCACCTGGGCAAAATGAGGACACTTTCTTAATGAAACTTCTCATATCTGCAATAGGCTCTTCGTTTTGCATGGCATCCTGTCAGAAAAGTGATACTCTGCAGCATCACTAATTTCCGACCAATGGTCCATACAAATGGCTTTCTATGAAAATTGTCGTAGCTGTTGTCCTTCTGCTTGTTAGCTACCACTGTGTGTGATCTACTGAAGTTTGGAAATGGCCTTTCCTCCATCATTTCTGACCTACAGCATCTGCATCGCCTCGCTTTTCGAAGTTGTTAGCAGTAAGTGCATAATGGGTCTGATGGAAAGCATAGAAGCAGACCTTTAAATTTAATTGTGGATAATGTGATTATATTTTATGGAATAGAAGATTTTATTCATGTCAGTGGTGATTCATGTCAGATTTCATCGTTCTCTTATTGTATTTTCTTTCGGTTAGACATTTCTTGGTATTTATAAATTGCTCATGCGCTTTATTCTCTGCTAACTAAATGTTATTGCTGTCACAATTTGCTCAATGTAACTTTGTAAAGATTATTAACGAGCTCAATAAGACTGAATTATACTATTGGAAGTTATGAAAAAACAGGATAGGCTCTAATGAGAATTTAGTTGGTTTGCCTTGTACAATTATTGCTAGCACAATGAGTCTATGAAAATTGTCAGAGCTTGTTTTTCTATTCATTTACTATTATTTATTTGCTTCTAGCATTTACTTCTGTAAAAGAGAACATCAGCAGTTACGAAGCAGTGAAATACAGCCCTCCCTCCTATAACAAGGTCAGTAATTTGTTCCTTAAAATTTGCTTCTAAATTAAGTCCTTGTGAAAAGAACTGTTCATTGCCCTTCATTTAAACAGAAAAGATAAATTTTGACTTCCTGAGCCAAAAAAGTTTCACAAATTGTTTTCATCCATGTATACACAATTCCTACCTTATCTTTTAAACACAAAGGGAATTAATTCAAGATGAGGTCCAGCATTTTAGAACTACAATAGAATCCTTTAAATCCAGGCTTAACACCCAGATGTTAAAAATAGCTCATACATGTATCTATGTTATCTGTCTCCTTTTCTCCTTCCTTTTATTGTTTATGTTGCTGTCATTTTCTCTTCTTCTTTTCCAGCTCAATCAGTGGAGAGTTTACATGTTCTCCATCTTCCATGTTTATGTGGGTTTCATCCAGGTACTTCCTGGATAAGGCTCTGGACCTTATATCAGTAACTGGTAATGGGTGAAGTCTGCTGTTTTTTATTGCAGTTTTTTAAAACATTTATTGTAAATTGCTTTGTTATCCAAATATCTTTTTTCTTCATTATAAAATGCGTTAAGAAGCTGCTTTTAAATTATTATTATTATGAACTATCTACCTTGTAACTGTTGTAATTATAGTAATGACTAGTGACACATAACTTCTAGCCGTGGAGCTATTCTGAAGCCTTCATTTGTGAGAGAAGAGTAGTAAGTCAAATCTCACAAAGTCAATTGTGGCTTTCTAGAGAATTCTATGTGTTTTATCATTTCAAGTTTTAGATGATACTTTCTTCAGATTTTTTGACTTTCAACATTTCTAAACTTTTCTGGTTTGAGCTTTGTGACCAGACTGGGAGGCAAAATGCAAGGAAGAATGGATCTCCCAAGTTTATTTACAATAAACATCCCAGTGTATTATTTATAAGTGCTAATGTCCAAATCAATGTCGGTACACTGTCTTAAGACTTACTGTAATGAGTCTTAACAGCAGTACTCTTCTACATTTCTCACACTGAACTGAAGAAAACTATATAGCACACACTTTGCCCAGAGCTCTGCCAATAGCAATAATGTTAAAAGTTACAAGTATTCATGTTCCATTTAAGTACAACAGAGTAACGAAAATCAGAAACAGACATTTTGAAAATTAGAGAATTTCCTTTTCTCTTCAATTAAATTCAGGAAACAATATAAAATGAGTTTTTTTGCTGCTACTTCCCATTTTCTGGATGAATTTTACCCAATTGTACTCAAAGAACTCAGTTTCCAAGTTTTGCCTTTTGTTACCTTGACTGTCAAACTGTTTTAACAGGTAAGGTGTATATTTGCTTCTTCCGGTTCTATAACAACACATATTTAAAAAGACTGACAATTACAATGGACATGAGCTTATTAACAAGATGTTAAGCTGTTGCTACACTTAAAAAAACATTCCCAGTCTCTTGTCCTGAGCAGAGTCTCAGTGAACTGGAGTGCATCCCATAAGCATTGGGTGCAAGGCTGGGGATACCCTAGACAGGATGGCAGTCCATCACAGGGTTTTATATCTATATACAGTATATCAGATGTATGTATGTCAGATATATACAGTATATACATATATCACATGTATATATAGATATCAGTTCACAAATGTAAGAGGTGCCTTATGGGGAACAGAGATTACATTTATTATATCATATTGTATATAATCTCTGTTCTCCATAAGGCACCTCTTACATTTGTGAACTGACATCTCTTCATGCTAATTTTAAGGTGTTAATGAACCTAAAAATGTGTATGTAATTAAGCAATCTCTCTAATTCTTGCACAAGTCTTACATGTTACAAGTTATATTTCAGAAATCTTCTTTGGCTCTTTGAGTTCCTGGCTAATTTTTTTCACGAAAGGCAGTACATTTACATTAATTAATGTAGCTGACACTTTCTTCTAAAGCAACTTACAGTGGTAGTCTATCTACAATTATTTACTCATTTACACAGCTGGGTAATGTTACTGGAGCAATTTAGGGTAAGTACCTTGCTCAAGGCTACTAAAATCATATGTGGGACTCAAACCTGCTTTGGATCCAAAGGCAGTAGCTTTAACCACTATGCTTCCAGCTGTCCCTGTATTATGTATTTTGTAACCTGACAGAATAAAAGGAATTTCATCAGATGAATGACACTAAATAACATTAAACATGGTTTCTTAAAATTTGTAATTACAATGTAAGGGTTTTTTACTTGCTCTAATTGTTTTTTTTTTTTTCCCCTTTGCTTAGTTATAAACACATGTGGACAAAAAGAATTGTTAGTGAGGGCAGGAAAACAAGTTCTGTGGGAGTGTTGTGGTCCTGCACTATAGTAGCACCATCATGCAGCCTTTGGTCATGGTGCTATTGATCCCCCTTTGCACTTCTCCTGCTGTAATGAACAGGGGCTGCTGCTCCATAGCTCCATTACTGTAGGTTCCTCCATTGGCTGGAGGTAATGCAAAATTAGCTGCTGTGCAGCTACCCTGTCAGCATTGATTTCACTGCCCAGATTACTTGTAACAAAAGAATAGAGCTGTCCGTGACATAATTGAACAAGTTAACTCCTCGTCTCAGAACGCGGGCCTATATTGATTGTCAGCTGGGTTGTATGCAGGAGAAAGAAACCTGTACCAGTGCTTAATACCGAGATGTGCTTCTTTTGCCTTTCAGTGGCGACAAACATATCCTGTGCTGGATGGATGGATGGCTTCGTGCTGAATTGTACAGAAAAAGAAAAAAAAAAACCAAAACAGAGCAGCTTGTAAAGTAAAAGTCTTTGCATACCACATTTATTCCACAGACCAAGAAAACTCTCTTCAATACCTTCTATAGTAGGACAGAAAAGATATTATGGCCTTAGATGTGCAATCTAAATGTAGATTTTTCAAGTTCCAAGAGAAGCTTCAGGACATCGTTGAGCAAAGCACCGAGCTTGAATTGTTCTAGTAAAAAAAAAAAAAATAAATAAATGAATAAAATCAATCCTTCAATGTTTGTAAAATTGCAAATTAACATTTAAAAAAGAAAGAAAAAAAACATACTATCATGTATATGTGTTTTTTTTTTTTAAGTTTTGTGGTTGTATATCAATTTTTTTTCCTGCCTAGTGCTGTAAGACAGTGAGGATGGGCACTTATCTGATTGATGGGTATGTTGGAAGAACGTCTTGGAGGTGGGAGCCACTTCATGGAGCCAGTAATGAAGCGGAGGGTGGCAGACCTCTCTAATCACAACCGGCAGATCTGTGTCACAGAATCAGGCCGTTTAAGTTGCGCCTCTTAATTAATTCCAAAGATGCCCTTAATAATTTATCATGCTAAAGGCAGCTTTAAAAGCGCAATTTCTGGAGGGTTTCTCCATGGGGCCCTTCTGAGGGTCATTGGAGAGGGGGATTTTTTATTTTTTTTTCTTTTCTTTTTCAGCGCAGTCAGAGAAATGCTGTATTTTCCATCTGCTGTAAGAGGAGACACATCCAAGCGTCCATTTCTAAGTGCCATTTTCAATCATCTGCCTCTAAGCAGATGAGTGTTTATTCCAGGCAGTTACTCCTGATAATTAGGAAATTGAGCCCAGTCAACAATAAAATGGATGGTTTATTTGTACCATTTACCCAAATAGTTCATTAGGGGTTAAACAAAATAAAACCTTATTTACCGAGGAGTAATAAATTGTTTGGTCTGTGAATGTAGCTGTTCTCCCTAATGCAGACATGTTAAGTTGAAGCGCTTTTCCCCCGACAGGGTTAGGGGTTAATGAAATGCTCTTTCTGTTGCTTATATCCTTCTCGCCTGTGCTGAGTGATAAGTAGCTAACCAACGAAGCTTGTAATTACAATCTTACAGAAACGGGCCCAATCTGTATATAAATCTCACCATCCAATTACAAGATGTAATAATTTTGCACTCAAGCTGGTAATGAGGTCTAATACTCGCGCATGTGATAATCCCCTCTGGATGCTGGCTTGATCAGATGTTGGCTTTGTAATTAGACTGGCAGAAAATCATTATTTCATGTTCAGGAAAAAATGAGGTTGGTGGGAAGTTAATTTTCTCCCCATTCTTTGAAGCGTAGACAAGAGTTTAATGATTTAATCATGATTGTTAGCTATTTTGCAATCAATTTGTAATGATCGTGTAGCAACAGAAGGATGCGGGGAGAAGCTTCCATAAAGATTGGAAGTGTCACTTCGACGACTTGCCCTGTTTTCTTTTTTTTTCAGATCTTTTTATTTACAGCGGTGCAAGTGGCAGGGAGATGTCTGTGCCTCTTCTCGGCCCAGGCTGATGTTTGCTGTGGAAAACACGAATAAAGAGCGCGAGGTGCGGGTTCCCTGCCCCAGCATCATGCCCACTTCAGCAACTTGGGAATGGTCCATCCATGCGCCGCTCTATTTGACAATAAAAGTTTCCTTCAAAAAAATAAAATAAATAAATAATCTAACAAATATAGTTTTAACACCCTGTAGGATTTGCAGGATTTAAACTTTTTTACTGCTACTAGCATCCCTGAGAATATAGGACGAAAAATTTCATGCTCACTTGGCCGCGTAACAGCTGGAAAGTTTTGAGCATCGAGCTTCAGTCGGCGAAAAGCCGTGGAACTTTTTTCTTTCTTTTTATTTTTATTTTTTTTATGAAGAAACTGTTTGAAAAGTGGCTGAATAATAGAATGCAAGCAGCTCAGAGGAAAAGTGAGGTTTAGAAATCCTCTATGTATTTTCTTGATGTATAGTTTATGTACAAACACGTTGTGAGGAGAAAGCCAGTGATGGGTGAAATGAAAGCAGTACATTATTTACCTGCGAGGCAGTCGTCCAATTCCTGAGTGACCTAAAGTACATAGGATTCGGTATCACACAAGTTGTTTTGTTCTGTTTATTTTTTGATCTGGCGTACTTCCGTTCAAGTGTCTCACTCACAGGAAAAAAAAGCCTCATCATATTTTGTTTCTGCACTCGAAATCCATCGCTGGCCTTTGTTTCATAATATTTAACTACACTGTTAACTGGTTTAGCATCTGAGCCACTTAGCCAATACACTGTGTAATTACACCTGGGAGTAGATTTAGATTTACTTCCAGCTTCACGCTGCTGATCTCTAATCTCTCAGTTGATTTGGTTGGATGCTTTATTGAGACAGAATTGACTGCACTTGTCAACAGAAAGTTAAAAAGAGAATCAGACATATAACTACATTCCTTTCTGTTCAAAAATATGTGCTGTTTGCGTGAGTACACCTTTGTTGTAGTAGTGACAATTATTTCAGGGCTTTTACTTCTGCTCTGAACTTACATGAGCAAGATCAAAACTGAGCCTTGAGCTGGCATGGTCTTGTGGAAGGTTCTCGATTTAATAGTTGCTTCAGATTCATATTTTCCTGCCATATTTCTATGAAGACTCATTTAGGATTGGGAATTAGGGGTTGGAGATAAGAGTTAGGAGTGGGAGTTGGAGGTAGTGGTTAGGAGTAAGAGCTGAGGGAAGAAGTTAGGCTTGGGAGTGAGCAGTAGGGGATTGGGGAATTATTGGGTTTGGGGGTTAGGGAGTGGCTGTTAGAGGTTGGGTGTAGGGGTTGGGAGCTTGGTTTCAGAGTTAGGGGTTGAAAGTCGGCGGTAGGAGTTAGGGGTTGGATCTGGGAGTTATGAATACGACTTCGGGGTGGGAGACTGGTCTAGGTGTTATGGGTAGGAGTTGGGAAGGGAATTGGGATTAGCTGGAAACGACTGCACTGGTTTGGCATCTTCACAGAAAATGCACTGACCATTCAGGAGGGCAACAGCGGGGAGCATGTTAAGAATAAGGTTAAGTTCTTGCCCCTGTGTTCAAATGTTCCTTCGGGCTGCGGAGCCGGTGGGGTTTACACAGAGCTGATGGGGGAGGCAGCCGTGCTGTTTGGACATCCTCCCAGCCGGAGCCCTTGAAGTGGGCTTTGGAAGTGCCCTGCAGCCTCTCTCAGGCCCTGGGGGATCCCTGCAGGGCTGGTAGGCTCAGGGGGCATGGATGGGGGAGGGTGATGGCGCTCCGCTGCTCTCTCTCCTGACTCTCTCTCTCCTCTCTGTGTACTCTGCCTACCTGTTTAATGCCTCAGAAGTCCTTTCAAGTGCTCTTTTGATAAATGGAGAGTGTTAGACCAGCCACTCGATAGCACTACCCACTGGCCTCCCGCTATTCCCCTGGCACCTGCCTCCTCTCCTCTTTTGTTTTTTATTCGATTTTATTTTCATTTTACAGCGAATACATCTCCTTTCACCCGACCGGCCGCTTCACAGGCTCTCGGTGCTGTCGCAGCAATAACACCGAAAGCAGCCGAAAAAACCACACAAAAAAAACAAACAACCCGAAGAGGATAGGGATATTAGACCACGGCATGGAAAATAGGAGCATCGGGGGTCTTGTGTTCAAAATATGACAACAGTATGAATAAATCATGCCAGTGAATTACCTCAGTCATTTCAGCTATTGGGGAAATCAGAGATGCCATATGAACTCATTGGACTCCATGGGGAATAAATTTCCTTCGTTGCGCCCGCCAGCAAAGTTGGCTGTGCCCATTGCTAAAGTTAAATAAAATATTACTGTCAAGCCATAAAGGTAATTAGTCTTGTCTCATCGCCTCCCTCCATTGCAATTAAATTTGACCCCTTATGTTTTATGCATGCCTGAGTACACCCCACAAGCCAGAACACACAACGCAATAAGGCAAGGGCCCCATCTTATAAATTTATCAGATCACACCGGTTGAGATGTGCGGCGTTTCCAGCAGAGCAAACTGGTTTCTCCCTCTTGTCCGTTTCAGAGCGCTTTTCATGGAGGCTCAAGATGAGCAACACCGATCGGGCTGTCTATCGTTTCATCTTCGGGGAAGAAATAATTCCATGTTATCCCATTACAATCACTTTGCGAAGACCACTTATAGGCCCTCGAGGATAGCGGAAAGCAGACACACGTAGATTCACTGATAATTTCAGCATTAAGTTCAATAGGACAGAACGGCAGCTGGTTACACCGCCACTCTCTCTGGTATTAGTTATCACCCGTTCCAGCACTGGGTTAAAGTTTGCGCTAAATCCGTTTTCTCCTTGTCCCAAAACATACGCTTGCTCAGTAAGACAGCGAAAGGAGTAATGGTGTTGTAATGGAGAGATAAAGCCATGCCACTGATTACATTGTGCCCAGAATTAGCGAGCTTTGTGTGAACGGCGATGTGTGGAAGGGCAGCTCTTTCTGAAGGGAGTGTCTCCTCATTTGGTGCCAAGTGCCAATAGACTGCCGCTCATAATGAGAATTGAAGGGTGCAGAGGAAAGAAAGAAAACGGATATGGTGTTGCGTTTACATTTATTCCTTTAGCAGATGCTTTTCTCCAAAGCGACGCACATCTGATAGAAAATACAACGTGTACATTACATTAGCAGAAAGAGAGACTTAGATGCAGACATGTCATTCTTAATACAGTTTGTTTCTTTCCACCATATGAACCAATGTTCATCACATGAGTAGCTGCATAAAACTTCATCAGAATATCGACGATTCCAAATCACTTTCCTAGTAATATTTTTTTTTTTTTTTTTTTGAGACATACAGGTGATCCCCGACTTACGATGGGCTTACGTTCCATGAAACCCATCATAAGTCGAAAATATTGTAAGTTAAAAATGCGTTTAAAACACCTAATACACACCTCTGCGTGACAGACTGGGAGGTGCCCAGCATCGCGAGAAAGTATCGCACCACATATCACTTGCCTGGGAAAAAATCAAAATTCGAAGTATGGTTTCTACTGAACGTCTATCGCTAGCGCACCATCGTAAAGTCGAAAAAATCATAAGTCCAACCATTGTAAGTCGGGTACCACCTGTATATAAACATTTTCATTACATTACAGGAGTAGCTGTATAAAGGTTAATCCAGACATGATCTTAAAAAGCGCATGAACAATGTGTTGAGCCATAATTCGCTTTACTGTGTCTGGGTAACTTCCCAACTACACAATGTGTTTGTAAAAGCATGAACACAATTACATAACAGCGAAGAGCTATAATCTGGAATTTCACACCAATGTATGCAAATAAACTAGAGCACTGGGGTGGTAACTTAATATGTTTGTGTAAATACGTAACCCACAAACAAAGAAAAACAAGTCGAGGTTCATTGTAACAAGCTTCATTCGATTTGTTTAAATCAGGGTTAGGGATTGACTCCTTGGGTGCATGCTGTAATTTTTCCATCTGAGGTCCGCCTTTATTATGCTTGACTTAGCAGGGGAAAGAATCCATCAGGTGATTCAACTAATGTTAAACAAAACACACCAGGTTAGGACTTGGGTTTGTGTTGATATTACTTTAATTAATGAAAAAAATAGCAAATGGTTTTAATTTTTTAATTTAAAAATGGTGAAGTGCTCTTTACCATTTTTTAAATTAAACCAATGGTGAAGTGGTCTTTACCTTACTTTAATTTACTCACTTTATAATTCTTAGCTGCTCAGCAATAGAGTAACTGAGGAACTGATTAACTCAAAGAAAGTTCAATAGGAATTTAATCAATTTTGCTGAAGTTCAGGGAATTATTGGATCAATGAAACATATTTTAATAGGGCTGAAGCAGTTTTTGCAGTCCACTGCAATTTCAGTTTCAAATGAAGGAAAAGCACATTTAAACATTTGGGGGTCAAAGAATTCTGAGAACTGTCACATCAAATACAAAATAATGGAATGTTAAAAAAAAAGCATTAGTAAAAGTTATGCATAGTTCTAATGGAACCATTAATTGTGGCCTTTGTCCTACGGATACACCGATCATACCGTATACAGGACTCATCATTTACTTTTCTGTTTTATTACTTGCTTAATATCTCTGTTTTCAGTTTTTTTTTTTTTTTTTTACTGTGTTGGTCTGATGGGGGGCGCTGTGGCGCAGTGGGTTAGACCGGGTCCTGCTCTCTGGTGGGTTAGGAGTTCGAGTCCCGCTTGGGGTGCCTTGCGGCGGACTGGCGTCCCGTCCTGGGTGTGTCCTCTCCCCCTCCGGCCTTACGCCCTGTGTTGCCGGGTTGGCTCCGGCTCCCCGCGACCCCGTATGGGACAAGCGGTTCAGAAAATGTGTGTGTGTGTGTGTGTGTGTGTGTGTGTGTGTGTGTGTGTGTGTTGGTCTGTCTTTACTTGCAGTGAGAAATGATGTACTCTAGTTTGCATTTCTGAGAGATGGTCATTTTAGATTGTTCTTTACCCTAATCCTAACCATAACCCTAACCCTGACCCTAACCCTAACCCTGACCCTGACCCTGACCCTAACCCTAACCCTAACCCTAACCCTAACCCTGACCCTGACCCTGACCCTAACCCTAACCCTAACCCTGACCCTAACCCTGACCCTGACACTAACCCTAACCCTAATCCTGACCCTAACCCTAACCCTGACCCTGACCCTAACCCTGATCCTAACCCTAACCCTAACCCTAACCCTAAGCCTGACCCTGACCCTGACCCTGACCTTAACCCTAACCCTAACATGTAATCTTATTCATTGTTTTGCATCCTGCTGGTTACTGTACTCTGATAATCTGTGGGAACTGCTCATAGCACGGTACCTCAATGGGGGAGATGTTACTCCCAAAGGTGAAGCTGCTCAAGGGCAGTCTGTCATTTTTGTTTGTGATGCCTCTGTTATCCCAGGTGAAGCCCAGAGTTGGCGACATGTGATCACAACCTTGAAAGCACTGGGATAGCACTGTGCATGTGTATTGACTGGCTTGAAAATGGTAATGGGGTTTTAGGGTCATTCAAGGGGAAACTAAGGGTCTTGTATCCCAGGGCAGTGCTGCTGGGCTGGCCTTCATCATCACCCCCAGGATGCCTGTGTATGCAGGACTCGACAACCCCCCCCCATTTCTGAACAAATGCATAGAACTGCCTGGAAGTTGTGGCACATTCATCGTGATCAGAATCTTTGTTCTTCTTTCTGTGTATTTCCCCCACATTTTTACTTCTAATTATGCCTTGACTTGGTTTCCCTGCAATATAATGCTCACATTTCACATCAAAGTCAAGTGCATTTTTAAGGGTTAATGTATGGGGCAGCACAGCGATATAGCAAGCAGCACTGCTGTCTCACAGTGCCTGCGTGGTATGAGAGGAGGTGGGTTCGATCCCCGCTCAGTCTGTGTGGAGTTTGCATGTTCTTCCCGTGTCCCTATGGGTTTCCTGTGGGTGCTCTGGTTTCCTCCCACAGTCCAAAGACATGCTGTTCAGGTTCACCCAGAGTGTGTGAGTGACAGAGAGTGTGTATGTTCCACTGATGTATGTATGAGTGATCCATTGTAAGTACTGTATCTAGCAGTGTAAGTCACTACAGTAAAATACTGATAACAGGGCTGATAACACTACATAGAGTTCATTGGAAGTCGCTTTGGAGAAAAGCATCTGCTAGATAAATAAATGGGATATGATGTGAACAATAAGGTTTTTTACATCAGGACTGACTAGCAGCCACAATTCTGTCCTCTTAAAAAAGAAATTATTGCAGTCTACATTTGCAGTATTTGTTGTGTTCATGTCTTGATCTGATGGATTTATGGTGGTATACGGTCTATTATGACATCATTAAACACACTGTAACACAATGTTTCTTTTATTTATATATTTTGAATTTTATTTATTTCTTTTTCTCTAGGAGCTTTTCTTCGATGCCATTTATAATTGATAAACTTTAAACAGATGGCTGTTTTACTGAAGCCAGCTCCTCAGAAGTAACAGCGTATCCGTTTAGCATTGAGATGATATAAACTGTATGAAGTTATATGAATCAGAGGTGGCATACAGGGTTTGTTTTCATTTGCTCAAGTTTTTGACATGACGGATTTGGGCGCAGCGGCAGCTGTAGTGCGTCCCGGCCGCTGCGCTTCAGAGTACTCGACTGTGAAAGCGGTCGAGTAAACATTCCCAGGAGTGCGAATGGACGTTCTTCAGCGCCGTGGGTTTGTTTCACAATAACCTCGAAAATCAATGACAGAGCTGGCTCAAGTCTTCCCAGAAAAGAGGGCTGGACTTGGCAGCTCTTTGGTGCTGTAACACAATAAAACATTTCATTAAAATTCTATGGCCAGGAGGCTCCAGCGCAGCGTTTGCTGGTAGGAATGAATCAATACAAGCTGGACTCACAGTATCTCTATGACAGATTATATGGGGCATGGAGGCTTCTGTATATTTACAGGTAATATACACCCTGCTGTGAAAAGGGTTTGTGTTCACCGGGAATGGCTGTGACATGTCCAATTGCTTATCTGACACTCCCAGTCATGATGATGACAGGACCACCACATGACCAGACAGCTACCGGAGACCGCCGTGCCGTTGGATAACAGACCAGGGAAGGCCCTGTTGTAAACTCTGGCTGCCAGCGCTCGTGTTTATTGTCATGATGGCAACTCCAGGCATAGTCGTCCTTCTCTGGAGCTCTGTCTCCCGCCTGAACCTTCGTAAGTGCCCCTCATGTATCCTTGCGGGCCCCAAAAAACAGAAGAGCCCACAAGAGCTGAAGTGGTGCCTTTGCATTTATTTAGCAGACACTTTTCTCCAAAGCAGCTTCCAATGAACCGTATGTAGTGTTATCAGCCCACACACCTTATTCACCGTGGTGACTTACACTGCTGGATACACTACTTACAATAGGTCACTCATCCATACATCAGTGGAACCACACACACTCTCTGTCACTCACACACTATGGGCAAACCTGAACAGCATGTCTTTGGACTGTGGGAGGAAACCAGAGCACCCGGAGGAAACCCACACAGACACAGGGGGAGAACATGCAAATTCCACACAGACTGAGCAGGGATCAAACCCCCGTCCTCTTGCACAACCCAGGCCCTATGAGACAGCAGCACTACTCGCTGTGCCACCATGCCACCCTTTGCCTGTTAAGATTAATTAAGACCCTCATAAATGTTTATAAAGTAATTATAAAGCATTGATTATATCCTGATGATCTGCTAGTCTTTTTAATTTGACTAAAGAATGGGAAAACTCTCACAGGCTTGGTGAAGCAAAGTGCAGAAGAGTCATAGATCCTCATAGCAGTCAGATGAAAGAAACCAGATTTATGAGAGGTAAAAGCTGCCAATGGGTCAGATTTGACTGGAACACAACCTGAGGGTTAATAGAACTAGCAATGTACTAACGTGTCACATCAAGGCCTTCAATGTCATGCAGGAAAGATTGGCCACATTCACGACATCATGACATCCGTGGGTAGTGAATATTTGGCGAGGGATAAGAGCCGAAATGAGACCGAACTCTTTACTGAAGAATTCAGAAATCAAGAAATGAGACTGAAATCTCTTCCTCTCAATATCTGCAGCTACGATGAATGAGTCACTCGACGCCACGCGGTACTCTGCCCTTTCTCCTGAAAACCACAGTACTTTTTCAGTCAGCAGGGGACAATAAATACATGGCAGGGTTTTGCTGCTGTTGCTTTTTGTTTTTTTAAAGATGCTTTGTGCAGCACAGTTTGAACATACTTTGGGGTTTCTGGGGCAGCCGGCAGGGTCGTGGTTAGCGCTGCTGCATCTGGAGGTTGCAGGTTTGAATTCCACCTCCTCTTTAGCACACTTGGAGAAGATCCCTACACTGAATTGGTGCAGTAAGAACTACCCGGCTGTATAACTGGGAGAATCAGCATGAACAGCAACGCTACGAGCTGCCTTAGAAAAAGCATCCGCCAAAAAATGAATGTAACTGGTGGCACTGGATTCCCCAGGAGGGGTTATGGGTTATATATAGTGTATGATGTGGCCTTCGGTGACCTTTAGATGTCCCAAATACCCTTTCTGAGCCAAAAAGTGAAATGGGCTTTGTTCTGGACCATGCCTCACCCACCCCGCTTCACCAGGTAGGTTTCTGAGAAGAGAGAGGAAAGTGAAAGCGACCTATCTCTACTGCGGTACATTACTGGGGTACTGTGCTGCGTAGTCTTTTTTTCCACTGCTCAGGGGCCTCTCCAGTTAGCGGTGTTTGAAGCTTGGGAAGGAGACGCTTTTATGCGGAAATAGTTTACAGGCAAAACGGCCTATTAAACTATAAACTCTAGTATGTATTACAGAGCTGATGAGCACATGACATTTCTGTTCCCTTCAATGTATTTCAACTTTTTTGGTGAAACAAGTTAGTGGATTTTTTTTTTTTGTGCCAGGATCTAGAAACAATATAAGATAATATAAATAACGAGCAATGAAACGAAGGATAAAGGTAACAGCTAAAACCAAGACGGAAGGGAAAGAGTTTGAATTATTTAATGGGCCAATTTACACTGATTCCTGTTACCTTAAAAAAAAGATATGTGCGGGACGAGATATATGTGCATAGTAACTTTAAACATGCAATGAAACAAAGACATGCATAATTGCAACGGGTTACTTTTAACTGTTGATTTTGGAATGTCGGGGCTCTGTGACAGATCACGCACTAACATGAAACCGATGATCTCAATATATTCCAATATGATAAACCCCCCCCCTTTACACTCATAAATTTTTATCACGTCGCTCCAGATTTTATCAAGCCCGTATTTGCTCAGGCTTCCCCGGTTTCACCACGGAAATGGTATTTGAACGATCAAAATAGACTCTGTTTTGGCCTATATATAACTCCCCCAAAGAAGAACGAGCTGTCTCTTATTGTTGAGTCCTAATATGCCGGGAAAGTATGAGTTCTGGCAGAATCCTCCCCTGAGTATATACTTTAAAAAACACAAAAAGCAGATGCTTCTGGAACTATCCCCACAGGTTCAACCTTTAACACTCCTTCGTTCTTTGAAATATTAGAAGGGGGTAGCATTTATGATGAGAAGTTTATGTGTGTGAACTCGGTTCTGCTAAAAGCACAAAAGGCCTTTATGCTGCGATCCCGCTCTCGTCTTGCTGTGCATGCTGGGAAGTAACTGACACAGTTCACATTGACAGTTGATCCTATAGGGTGTTATGATTACTGCATCCTGCAGCCATGGGGGGTTGGGGGGGGTGGTGGTGTGGAGCTCCTAGAGCTCTCGCCCCCTTGTGGCTCCCTGAGTTACTGCAGCCTCCCAGAACCTGTCCTACTTAAAGCTGCTGCTTCCTGCTGAATAATTTTGTTACACTTTCCATTATAAATTATTTTAGGACATTAAGCTGTTTGTAATACGATAAACTGCTGAGCTTTACCGCGAGCCGGAAGTCGGAGCCTCAGCCCGGGGTCTCGTGCTCTTTCAATCCAGACGGCAGGTAGGATGACATTGGCTTGAATGCAGTCAACAGGGGGCGCTCTGTCACTCTGCCATCTCTCCTCAGGGCTCCAGGTTACATCATTAACACAGTTTTATCGCCTCGCGCAGCACTTGTTTTGATTTGTGCTCGGGTTTGAGACTCCGCTTCCTGGAAAGCCCCCGTTTTTGTCGAAACCTCCGCAAGATTGATTGGGGACGTGTGTTTCGGGCATGACGGCGGCAGTTTTATTGTAGCTGGTGGGTAATATCATTACGGTGCTGCAGGAGAGCCGGCTCAGATAATGGCTCTATTCATTAGTCACGCCGGGCTTTTATTTTTATTTCTCCGTGTTTACTTTTTGTGACGGAACAAGTTGCTATCGAGCACAGGCTCCAACGAAAACAGCCGCAACCGCGTTTCCCGCCACGTTTGGCAAGCGCACCGTCTCGCTGTGTTCGCAGGGCCACGGTCATGGCCCCCGTGTGCTGGCACTGGAGAGGTGACTCTTGGGGCCTCCCATGTCTGACTCCGACTTCGCTGTCCTCTACAAGTGCTGTGACCGTGGTTAGGGAGCTGCACCTACCAGAACCTCTAACACCCCCTGCAGCCTTCTGGTAGGTCCAACAAGACCATGTTTCAAAGGCCATTCTCAGTGAGGACTGCTGTGTTTGTGGTGAGGGAAGGGGGGGGGGGGGGGGAACGGGTCAGTAGGAGCCCCTGTGTAATGAGTCAGTGACCCCCCCATCAGCGAAACGGAGAGACGGCTCCAGCTGCCAACACACCGCAGGGTCATCACAACAGACCCAAGTTAACTGCACTGTCCAGTCGGTTGCATGACAGCCCTTTGCTTGGCTCTGGTTTCATTTCTTTTGGTGGGATTCTGCAGGATTCCAAACCTCAGTCGGAGTCTCGAACCTTCGCGGCACCCCCGATCGGTATGACAGGTGCGAACAGCTATATTGCCGCAGTTCCCCCACCCTCCTGTGACAAGCTGATTATGAAGTTTGAGTGACACAGTGAGTAGTGCTACTCTCTCACAGTGTCTGGGTGGTGCGAGAGGACATGGGTTCAATCCCTGCTCGGTCTGTGTGGAGTTTACATGTTCTCCCTGTGGGTTCCCTCCCACAGTCCAAAGACATGCTGTTCAGGTTTCCCTGTAGTTTGTGAGTGACAGAGAGAGAGAGTGTATGTATGTATGTATGGATGAGTAACCCATTGTAAGTAGTGTATCTAGCAGTGTAAATCACCACGGTGAATAAGGTGTGTGGGCTGATAACACTACATAGAGTTCATTGGAGGTCACTTTGGATAGAATTGTCTGATAAATAAATAAATGTGAGTTCCCTGCATGGTTTTGCCTACCTTGGTCCTCTGAGTGAGGGTAGTTTCCGGGGAATCGTGATTAGAGCCGCTACCCGTGGGCTCAGAAGTTGCAGACTCAAATTCCCGACTCTTGCTCTGGTACCCTTGATCAAGGAACTTACTTTAAATTGCTCTGGTAAAAATGACCTTGCTGTGTCAATGGTTAAATAATTGTAAGTTTTTTTGGAATGAGTCAGTAAAATTTTTTAAATAATTGAAAAGTGAAAATATCAGTCATGGAAAGGTTTTCGCGAAGTGGTCATTGCTTCACGATGCCTATTTTCCAGCTTCAGGAGTTTGTTTTGCAGAATATTAGTGGAAGAGAACTCAAAACTGGCAATGCGATGTCTTGGGTTCTTGTTCTCTCTCTGTAGGGTACAGCAGCTTTTCAGTTGTCATCTAGGAGAGCACTTACCTGTTCGCTGGCATCCAAACTCGTCCGCAGAGTTCTGTCACACGTTCATGCTGTGCCTCAGCCCTGCGCTATTGACTGTCTCTCAGATTGGCTGTGGGGGTCTCGCTGTGGGCACACTTCCCAAGGACTCAAGACGACGGGAGCCTGGTACATCACTGAGGTCTCAATGTCCAGCACCAGGAAAACTGACAAATCCTCTAATCCTGCTAAGCATTCTGCGAATCAGGTTGTTCCACATACTCTCTATTTTCTGTTCTAGAACATGACTGTTATTATCACAAATTCTACACTTTTTGGAAATTATGATTTATAGACTGAGGGGGTGCGGTGGCGCAGTGGGTTGGACTGCAGTCCTGCTCTCTGGTGGGTCTGGGGTTCAAGTCCCGCTTGGGGTGCCTTGCGACGGACTGGCGTCCCGTCCTGGGTGTGTCCCCTGCCCCTCTGGCCTTACGCCCTGTGTTACCGGGTAGGCTCCGGTTCCCCCGTGACCCCGTATGGGATGAGCGGTTCTGAAAATGTGTGTGTGTGTGTGTGTGTGTGATTTATAGACTCATTTACTTGGTGGCACCTGGATTGTTCAGCTGTGAGTTCCAATCCAGCTCAGTCTGTGCTTGGTTTGCATGTTCTCCCCATGTCTGCATGTGTTTTCCTTTGGGTGCTCTGGTTTCCTCCCACAGTCCAAAAACATGCAGTTCAGGTTAACTGCTGAATTGCCCTTAGTGTGCTTATTGTGTGTGCGTGCACACCCGTATGTGTGAACTCCTACATCTGCTACCTGATACTCTTTTCGTTTTATTATATTCTCACTCATTCACTTCCTGTGGTGACCAGATGTGAACACACACACCACCGATGTACAAAGTTTGACTAAAATATGTAAAATGCAGTGAAACCGGTGATTGTAATGAGATGTGGGGGGCGCGGTGGCACAGTGGGTTGGACCGGGTCCTGCTCTCCAGTGGGTCTGGGGTTCGAGTCCTGCTTGGGGTGCCTTGCGACGGACTGGCGTCCCGTCCTGGGTGTGTTCCCTCCCCCTCTGGCCTTACGCCCTGTGTTGCCGGGTAGGCTCCGGTTCCCCGCGACCCCGTATGGGACGAGCGGTTCTGAAAATGTGTGTGTGTGTGTGTGTGTGTGTGTGTGTGTGGGTGGTGTGGAGGATACCATGAAGCCTTATGACAGTCAGATGCACCATATAATAAACGGGTCAGATTTGACAAACAGAACTTGACAGTTAAGAACGGTTTTGTGTGTGTGCCACATTAGAAAAATGTGTGCCCTCACCTGTACGTGCATATATGAAACAGGCAGAAAGGAAGAGTGGGTGATGGGCAGAGACTGTGTGAAATTTAGCACAATTATGACAGTAATGCAGGAGAGCTGTATGCATGATGCACACAGTGCATGTGAATGTTCGATCGTGTGTGAACATTCCTGCGGTGTGCGCTTGGGCAACTGGCCCTCCACGCAGAATGAGCCTTTCTCTGCGAATGCAGAGGACCCCTGTGCCGGGACCCAGAGCGGCCCTGTGGCGGCGGAGGCCAAAACCTCTTCGCATTAATAACAGCATCTGTCGCAGTGTTTGCCTGCTGCTCCAGCCGGGACCGTAAATCAGGGAGGGTGGAAGAAAACACCCTCTTTATGACCCTTGCCGGGAGCAGCCACGCGGCCCAGGGCTCTGAAACAGCTCCGCATTGCAAACCCAGAGCAAATATTGACTCCCATCACAGCACGGCGAGTCCCCTTTATTACCTTTGCTCTGCGGATTATTGTAATAGCATTAACTTGCATTAACGCGTTACATTTGGTTTGGAGTGCTGAAACTTACCCGTAAACTGTCGATTCGGTGGACAGGACAATGTGCGGGGATGTGCGGCTGAAGTACTGTACCATCCTTGGAAGGGAAGAATTAAGCATTCTTATTTTTATTATTATTATTATACTTTATCATAAGATGCAGCAATAAAAAACAAAACTAGCACAGATTTTTTTAGGGTGTTTTTTTGAGGTGGCATGATTTATGCCATCAGCGAAAGGAACTGGATATTTTACTTTAAGCATGTTCTTTTTCAAGTTCAACTTGTCAGATGTAGATAAATATAGTTTGGGACAAACCAAAATAAATGGGTGGGTACAGAAATACGCAGGGCAGCAAACCATAATGGGGGATGCAGCCTACACAGTACAGAGACAAACAGCGTCTGACCGAAGCGTAAATAGCTGCTTGCCGAGGGACGAGTACACCGCCGAACAGGGCCACTTCGCCGGCCTTATCCAAACAAGTCGAAAAATAGCCGCAGCGGCACCACTCGGGACGAACCGTGCGCCGTTTTCGGCGTAATGAGCCACCTTCCTGCGCTCCTCAGTTCCTGTGATTAAGCGGTGAGTGGCAGTTAACTTCACAAAGTACAGCGTGCGTTCGCGCCTAATGTTAACCTTGGTGTTTTGCGTGAGTCATCGGCCCTCACGAGATAATAGCTGCTGTGGGTTTCGCGGGTTGTGCTTGCCACCTTCGTCCTTTTTCGCAAGAGTTTGCTCCAAAGCCTTGTTCTCATTGATTCCATCGCTTTGAATAAGGTGAAGACAGGTTGATGCCGGGGTGTCCCAAGAGGACGTCCTTCCACCCTTACTTCTGTCAATACCCATGCATATATATTTATACACACATATACAGGCCTGGGTGGTGCAAGAGGACATGGGTTCAATCCCCGCTCAGTCTGTGCAGAGTTTGCATGTTCTCCCAGTGTATGCGTGGGTTTCCTCCGGGTGCTCTGGTTTCCTCCCACACTCCAAAGACATGCTGTTCAGGTTCCCCCATAATGTGTGAGTGACAGAGAGAGAGAGTGTGTTTCACTGATATATGGATGAGTGACCCATTGTAAGTAGTGTATCTAGCAGTGTAAGTCACCACGGTGAATAAGGTGTGTGGGCTGATAGTAACACTATATAGAGTTCATTGGAAGTCCTTTGGAGAAAAGCGTCTGCTAAATAAATAAATGTAAAAGGAAAAGAGCGGTGGGCTGATTAGCAAAAAATCTGGATTGAAGCAATATAGGTGATATGAGTTATTTCTGGAAATATATTGCTATGTAGGCTCAGTAATAAAACAACATTAAACTACACTTGATAAATTTTAAAAATTCTATTTTAATACAGCTTTTTTTTCCAATGACCAATAGTATTTCTTCCAACTCTTAACTCCTTTTTTTTTCTGTTTCTTTTTTCCTGATTCCCCAGAATCCAAGTTTCTATTTCTTGGAAACAATGGCTTTCTTTTTGTCCAACGATCTTTTTTTAGTGTGGCAATTCAACATACAAGGAATGAAGGTTAAAAAAAGTTGAAAATTCACCAAAAAAGTCTTTGCAGACTGTTAGATTGGCTTAGTTCAAAAAAAAAAAAAAGAAAAGTTGTAAAAACCTACAAAGCAAGATTAAGGTCTCTAAAGTAAGAGTGAGATCATTGTTTGATGTTGCATGCTGTTTTAAACTGGACAGGTTTCCAGCCAAAGGCATTTCGCAAAAGGCTTCCAACTAAAAAAAAAAAAAAAATAAAAAATCTGCTGCTGGATAGCAATGAAGGTGGCATAATCGAAGACTGGACATTTTGTAACAATCTGGCCAAAGGTTTGCTGCTCTGGAGGAAGGACCTTCATCGCTCTCGCAGGGCTCATGGAGATACTTCATGAAGTTCTTCCCTAGCCACCAGCCCTCCTCATGAACCCTGAGATGACAGAACTAGGAAACAAACCAAAATCTGCTACGAATGGGGCCTTACTTACACTTAGTCATGACTTGCCGGTGTCCTCCTCACAGGTTTTCGGTTGGAATTCACGGCCAACAGCTCGTGACCATGTGCTTATTCTAGGGCCTTACGCAGAACGGACTTGTAGAGCGGCCATCCGGTGACGCCCAAGGCAGGGTTTACACTTCCCCTCCAGGTTCTTCCAAAAAGCACAACTTGGGGCTTCCGGGAGGTGGAATTACAACCCAGTGCTGGAGGTTATCATCTATGGTCTCACCCGGAGTGTGTGTTAACCAGCACCCCATATGGTGTAGACCAGCACATTTAGTTTCGGCTAAATGAATGGCTCCTTTTTCTGCATCTGCATGTCCTGTGACACACTGTTATGGTCTTATAATTACTGGAGCAGCACAAGTCTTTTTTTGTTTTTGTTCCGAGAATGATGTTTTGGCATTTTCTTTTTTTTTCTTATTTCTGCTGATGTAGCTCCTGACGTTAATGATAGCTAACGCCTACAATGGTCTTTTCAAACAAACTGAAGCTGTAGTTTGCCCAATTTTCCACTGTTGCAAGGAAAAGAAATCATCCAAAATGGACAGATCCCTGCTTGCCCTAATGTAATATAAAAAGGTTGGAACTGTGGTAATTGTAAGGAAAACATCAATCGAAGTCATACCATATGTTATTTTAACCTTTCTGATTGAGGGCTTCTTCACTGTAGCACAGTGGTGCAGCAGGTAGCACTAGTGCTTTGTGGCTCCTGTGCATGGAGATATGGGTTTGATTCCTGCTCAAGCTGTGTGGAATTTGCACGTTCTCCCATGTCTGTTTGGGTTTCCTCCTCCAGTCCAAAGCCTAAATTGGACTTTAATTGCTTGTACTGTTTTCCTATAGCTGCCCGGATCAAATTTAAGACCCTGGTCATGGCCTACAAATGCATCAGTGAACTGCGCCCAGATATTTACAAGACTTGATCTTCTGCTGTACACTACCCAGACTGCTTCGCTTTTCCACATCTGCCCACTTGGTGGTCCCACGCACAAAAGGTAAGGCATGGAGGTTCTTGGTTCTGGCTCCGTTTTGGTGGAATGACCTCCCCCTCTCACTCAGGACTGCTGAATCTCTGTCCACATTTAAAAAGGGTCTCAAAACTCACCTCTTCTAGACTCACTTTGCCCATGATCTCTTAAGTTCATGTAAGGTGTAAATGCTCATGCACTATAACTTTAAGATCATCCCTAGATAAACCTCCACACAGCTACTCCTATAATGTAATGTAAACGTTTATACACACACACACACACACACACATTTTCAGAACCGCTTGTCCCTTACGGGGTCACGGGGAACCGGAGCCTACCCGGCAACACAGGGCGTAAGGCCGGAGGGGGAAGGGGACACACCCAGGACGGGACGCCAGTCCGCCGCAAGGCACCCCAAGCAGGACTTGAACCCCAGACCCACCGGACAGCAGGACTGCGGTCCAACCCACTGCGCCACCACACCCCCCCTAAACGTTTATATGTTTCTTAAAAAAATACTAGGAAAGTGATCAGGAATTCTCGATATTCTCAAAGTTTTATGCAGCTACTCGTGTGATGAACATTGGTTCATATGGTGGAAAGTAATTAACTGTACTTAAGAATCACATCTGCAACTATGTCTCTTTTCTTCTAATCTAATGCACACATTGTATTTTCTATGAGATGTACGTCGCTTCGGAGATAAGCGTCTGCTAAATGAATACATGTAAATTTCAATGTACTGTTTGAATGCCAGTGGGGGTGCGGTGGCGCAGTGGGTTGGACCGCAGTCCTGCTCTCCGGTGGGTCTGGGGTTCGAGTCCCGCTTGGGGTGCCTTGCGACGGACTGGCGTCCCGTCCTGGGTGTGTCCCCTCCCCCTCCAGCCTTACGCCCTGAGTTGCCGGGTTAGGCTCCGGTTCCCCGCGACCCCGTATGGGACAAGCGGTTCTGAAAATATGTGTGTGTGTTTGAATGCCTGCGTGTTACAGTGCTCAGCTGTGCAGACACTTTCGAGAATCCGAGTTGCCCAGGACAGAGATGAAAAATATACATATGATGCTGATGTAGAGGGCTCTTCATTTACACCATTGCAGGATGAGGAATGGGTATTTACAATTGCACACAAGCGAAACATCAATGTTCTGGCCGTAGAGAAAAGAATCATATAGGAGTCATACATTTCCATTGCTGGTGCCTAAGAGACAGCAGCTCTGTCACTGACCTCACTTAACTCCATTCGAACCATGGCCTGGAAGATGACTGCTGTGCATTTCTGGTCACCATCCCCCTGTCCATGCCGACCTTGTTCTTTGCTGCTCCGTGTTACCTTTGTGCTCACCCAGACCCCCCTCCCACCACGACTGCTCCATCCAATCCACTTGTGAAAACTCCTTTGTGTCAGAGATTTACCTCAATTTGATCTCTACTGGCTCCTTTTCAGAGGTGCTGGGGGGGGGGCCTAATGCTCCTGACGGGCTTAGAGCACACCCCATGCTCGGCTCTCTGAGCTTCTTCTCCTCATGGACCTGGGATACCAGCACTTCCACAGAGTGCCGTGTCAAAAAGAGGCATGTAAAAATTTTACTCTGAATATTGCAAAACCAGAGTTCAAGTTCTCCATTACTGATTTACTTCACACTTTCACTTATAGAGCAGGGTAAATTTTGTTCATCAATGCAGGGTAAGTACCTCGCTCAAGGGTACTACTGCAAGAGGTGGAGCTCAAACCTGGGTCCTTTAAATGGAAGGTTACAGCTTTAACCACTACACCACCTAGTGGCCCATACCAACTTCACAGCTGAAGGAGTGCTAGTTAATGGGTGCATTTATTAATCAGTGCAATTATCCCCTCAGCAGTGTGGACATGTTCCATATTGCATTTCTATACTGGGACAGCTGATAGTGTAATGGATAGAGCTCCATTGAAATGAACCCAAAGTCCCAGGTTTGATTACCACCTTTAGCTGTAGTACCCTTAAGTAATGTACTTACCCTCAAGTGCTCTAGTAGAATTACCCAGCAGTATGAATGGGTAAATAATTGTTGGCTGATTAATACTTTAAGTTGCTTTGGAGAAAAGCATCAGTTAAATGAACAAATCTAAATTTCTGTTTCTTACGTGTAAAGACTTTCCGAGATTTCCATCGTTTGCATCCCGGATCAGCGCCGCAAAAGATTATTTTCGGTTACAGCAACAGCCAGGCATCACGAGAAAAAGGCTGAACGATTTCCAATATGGAGTGCGCTCTTGTAATATGTAATAATATATTCACAGAGAGATGTACAGTAGCGAGCGGGCGTTCTGATGAAAAGTGACAACAAGCAGAAACCGCGTGAAAACGGTGTTGCCCCGCTCTTCACCAGGCTTTGTACAGTCGCTGGAAGATTAACCTTTTCAAGATGTTGTCGACGGTGCTTATTTTGAGCATTTTAAATACCGCTCTAGAATCCCCAATTCAGGGGAGCAAATACGCCTTCCGAAAGTTGCTTTGAATTGCTAATTTAAATCAGCCAGAACAGGTCTGGCCACCTTTCTTTATCCTATCCCAGTAAGCCCAGAAGAGCGGGAGTGCTCCTTCCAACACTGATGCACGTGTAGAAATTGTCGTGACATAATTATGTAACCTAAACCTGAAGATTATTTAAATGCAAGTTGGAAGTGTCAGCTCTGCCCTACAGTTCCAGGTTGAGACTTGTCACACTTTGCATTTTAAATGGTTAAAATATAGTATGGCTTGTGTCGCCCCCCCCAACCCTGCACCCCTCAGCCCAACCCAAACCATCTACACACACAGGTTTTTTTTTTTTTGACAAACCCTAATCCAAGGGCACCGCACCACCTCTGCCAGTGTGCTACCTTTGATGGGCTGGATTAAGGGAAATCTCCATTCCTTTGGTGGATTTCAAACGCTGCGGAACAATGATACCAGGCAGGGGCGAGTTAATGAGGGACGGCGTACTGGCAGGGAGAGGGTGACTTTAAATAAACCTGATTAGCCGTTTCCCCGGTACCCCCCCTCCACACACACACACACACCCGCTTTGTCTGCGAGTGCCAAGTCTCCGATACCATCCACAACAAAGAAGCCCCTCCGCTGCGCCCCCCACCTCCTTTATTAGCCTGATGAAGTAAGAATACGCTTTTCATAGGGTGTTAATTAAAAGATCTGCGGCCCTTTCAGTGTATTACTTGCTCATAACCCTGTTTCATCCGGTGCTCTCCTTCTCATCCCTAGATTCTCATTTTAATCTGGGGAGGAACGGCTCTTATTAGAGCCACTGTTGACTCTACAGCCGAGGGTTCATTGCTCTGTTTTGTGCATGGCCACAAATGGGATGATATCTTAATTAAACATGCAAATCCATCTTTGCATTATTCTTGCTATATCTTCTTCCTAATGCCCCGTTAGTGCCATTCCCACAATATACTCTTGGCATTGCTTTTGACTATGAATCTCGTTTTCTTTTTGTATCGCTCTGATCGCCACTTTTTTTTAGGTGGATTGCACTCCAAAGACCTTTCTGTTCTGGCCTATTACTTCCGGAAAATTTCTGAAACTTTTGATTGCTGTTCCTGTGTAATCTGGTAACTATCTCCCTGTCCTCTGACACTCCAAGGCTGCCTTTTTTTTTCCGCTCTGCCTCTTCCAGCACTCTGTTGCACCCCCTTTTAGTCTCTAAACCCTGTCATTGCCAATTCTGGAGGAAAGCTTTCACGCTCACAAGAGACGTGTTGATCATCATCAACGCCTTCCACCCCTCCTGGGGCATAGGCCGCCAACAAGGGCTCTCTAGGCATCTCTGTCCAAGAGCTGAGATGTCTTGATGTTTCCTTGTTGGTGTTTCTGTAGCTGGCAAGGTTTTTACAATGTGGGGTAGCAAGCCCCATGCCCAACCCTCCTCCTTTCTCAGCTGTCCTTGGGACCATCCATGGCGGAGTTCAACGTATTGATGTTCATGTGTTATTTCGATGTATCCAAACAGATGAGTACAAAGCAACGTGCATGGTCTGAATGTGTGTTAGGTTCATAGGAAGGGATCACTGAACCCTGTCTTAATCCCAGTAAAAGACAAAAGACCCTTTCTGCTACTTAGAAATTAAAGATTGTCTAAGAGGATTGTCTAAGGTTACTTGAGATACAAAATACTGTAATTTTGCCTTACACGGTAACGTGCCATTTTATTGGCTAACAGCAACAACTGGGCCTACAGCAGTGACAATTATTCCCAACGTGGGATGCGACTCGCTACTTACTGGAAGTTGAAACGTGTTCCATGTCCAGGTGTCTCCAGGCAGGGTGATGAAGCTGTCTTGAGCACGCAGCTCATCAGTGCCATCATCAATGAGGGGAGACGGTGTAATCCTTTGTTAAATAACGTGTGTAATGATGTTGCATTGAAATGCAGGCGACTCGGCCCCCCAGCCCTCCTCAGGGGTGCTTGAGTGCCTTTCTCATTACCCCAACCCAGGGCAAGAGCCTGGGGCAAGCGGCTGGCTGCTCTGCGGGCCGCTCTTAGTGGCCACCCACCAGTGAGCTCCAAGCTGCAGCACAATGCACCGTTTCGCCACCATCAGATGTCGCTCAGAGAATCGGGGTGGGGGGATTATTTGCGTTGGGTAGGGGGCAGCAGCGGCTCTTGAGAGTGTTGGAGCTACTGGGGGGCAAGGGGTAACGGGATGCACTCGGGCTGATTGGACCCTGCCAGGAGGGTCAGCTCTTGTGTGGGTAATCCAGCAGAATCTCTCTTTTGAAGGAGAACAGATGCCGATTTACATATGTGGGGGTCCCTGGTCTCTGATGAGATTAGACAGCGGGTTTTCAGCCCAACTGGAAGGTGCATTTTTAATAAATGCCCGGGTGGGGCAGAGCACGGTAGTGGTGTCTGCTGAGGGTGACAGGACAAAAAGAGGAGGAGATGTCAGGACACAAACAGGGCGGCAAACAGATTGTGCCGGTCTCAAAGAGGGACGCTGAAAGGACTTGTGCGGTTTATGTGCCACTCCTGACAAGAGAGTTAATTAAGGGATTTGCACTTTCTCCCATCTTATATTTTCATTGGCTGGTTGGTTTTGGTTCAGTCAAGGCATAGTCAAGATATTTGGGGTGTGTTTTCCATAAGGGAACTTGATGGGTCACGTAATGTTTACATGAGGAATTTATACAGCAGTTTAAAGAATGTTGTGTGGACGATCTTGAACTCTGACACTCATTTACACCAAACCTGGGTCAATTTTGGGCCGTAATCTTCATGTCAGATGTACCAATAAAATGGCCAAATTGTTTTTGTCTCTCTTCAATTCAACTTTGCAAAATCACAAAATGTTTCTGAATGAAATGTAAATTTGAACGATTGAATAGAAATAGCCTGATTAAGTACCTGCATTCACTAATGAATATTACATTCTTCAAGATTATACTGAATTACTCTTGACATATTATGGTTAATTGCGTATTATAAATTACTCATTACTATATTACTTCCGAGTTATTATTATGCAAACTTAAAGGGTAAGGTGGCATGGTGGTGCAGCGGATTGTGCAGGTGCTTCACAGCATCTGTGCTGTGCAGTTAGATATTGGCTCAGTCCGTTGTCGCCCTCTGTGGAGTTCACATGTTCTACCCACATTCATATGGGTTTCCTTCCACAGCCCAGAGATGTGTGGTAGAGGGGTATTCGTTGCTCCAAATTACCCACTGTGTGTGTTATATTTTTCTGCTGTATAGGCGTATCAGCGACTGTTCAGAGTTTACTGCAGTGCATCACACACAGTAAACACAAAAGTCACTTTGGATAAAGGTGTCACATACAGATGCTCCTCAACTAAGGATGGGGTTACGTTCAGAAAAACCCATCGTAAGTCGAAAAATCATAAATCTAAAAAGAATACAGTACCCCACCTACCAAACATCATATCCCAGTCTATCCTACCTTAAACGTGCCAGGAGACACACACAGGCGTTTAATAGACATGATGGGATGCGAAAAGGGAAAATAAAAAAAATGCTTTCAACACAGTATCGAACACGGTTGAGTGGATGTTGCGGCTCGCTGCCATTGCCCAGCATGCGGAGAGAGTATCATACCGAATACCGCAAGCGCAGGAACAGATCGAAATTCAAAATTCGAGGTACGGATTCTACTGAATGCATATCGCTATCATACCATCGTAACTCAAAAAAATCGTTAAGTCGAACCATCGTAAGTAGAGGAGCATCTGTACATTCTGCTTAATAATCATTGTATGCCAATTTACACAAAAGTTTTTGCTAAATCAATAAATTAAAGTGTCAAGGTATATTTCAATCATGCTGTAGTATTTTGCAGTTTGAACAATATGATTGCATGTTTACAGTGCTTCTCAAAAAGGTCTGACTTAGGACCTCTGCCTCCAATGGATGAGCAACTGGAGCCTAATGACATATAGCAATGTAAAATTTTGTATGTTTTGTCACTCATGTGGTAGAATATCTTCACAAAAAGTAATTCCATTTGTAGAATATCACTTCCTCTACCTTCCCCAAAGACTACACAACTCAAACTTTTGTCTGTATATATAGCATTCGCCAAAGCAAAGGAGTTGCCTTGGGTGAAATACCCCATGCCAAGCGCCATTGTTTGACAGTGAGATGACTGTGGGCTGAACAGAAAATGGCCCATTAGGACAAATAAACAGAGGGCATTCCAGGGAATGCCCGTGTGGGACAACACTTTGAGAAAGGCTGGGAAAGGGTATGGTAGGAAGGGACAAGTTTGGAGATGCAAGGACTCGGTGAAGGTGTCCCCTGTGTCAACACACGCTCTAAGTAAATCCAACCTTGCAGCTGTAATTTAATGTGAAGAAAACAGTCTACCTCATTACACCCACATGAAAACACTTCCCATTTATTTATTTATTTATTTAGAAATAATTTTTTTTGATTTTTTTATTTTTATCTATCTCAGTACTCTGGATGCTTTTGTTAGTAGGGAAGAAGTAGATCAGCTCTCTGGAAAGTATCTCAGTGTACTTGGTTTCCCAGTCTACCTAATGACCCCATGACCTTTGAAAAAAGAGTTCTGTAGTTTGAGTATGGTGGCGAAGAACTTCTTCCACGGATGTGTTGCAGGACCACCTCCCCCTTGAGTTAGTTTAGTGGAGAAGAACCTTCTCCATTGCTCTGGAACAGAACCTTCTCCATTCTGACATAGCTGGATGATGAAGAACCTTCTCCATCGCCCTGGAACAGAACCTCCTCCATGGTGAAATAATCGGCTGGAGAAGAACCTCCTCCACCATTGTCTCGGAACAGGGCCTCCTCTGTCCTGAGACAGCTGCTTAAGAGCCTACTCTATAGTTGGGGACAATGAACTCCACTGTCCAGAAAGAGCATTTTGGGACGGTGCCTCCTCCTTTGTCCAGACTGAGATCATTGGGCATTTGGAACAGAATCATAGTCTTTCCTCACATCTCCTTGAATTTCTTTGAAGTTGTTATTATAGGTTCCTCTCATCTGTCTGCATTTGAAATGAGTCCTCAGGAGAAAAAAGAAACTTCCTGCTGAACATGTTCCCTCCATTGAAGTAAAGCATTGAGTGACATTGTCTGCATGCAGTTGAGTGCTGAAATTTCACTTGTGGTTCAACATCATCTGTAAGCTTCACTGTGAAAGCTCACACCGTCTCGCACCATCTGGAACTCGCGGCACACGAGATCTGACGGTCTGCTGAAGGTGGATGACAGGCGATCTGCCTTACCTGCTCACGGTTGAACGGATGCTTTTCAGCCATGCGACCGGCGCCTTGTGAAGGTAATTACCAGCTGCCCCCCTCCGCCTCAAACCGGCCAAAGCTCTCGAGGAGGAGGAGAGGGGGGAAAAAGGTAGCAAGAGTCCCATCTGGCCCCCCAGTTCGATGGTAACCACAGGAAGAGCCTGTAATTGCCTCGCTAATTAAATTATCACACCACGTTCCTGTGGGAAAGGAGGCTTCCCGCTACACTCTGCAGAGGTAATCCATAAAAAATACAGGGAAGGACACGAAGACGTTTAGCAATGCCTATTAAAGACACAGACGTTTAACACACTTAATCTAGTATTAAATGAAATGTATTATTTTTACACATCCCTGGAGAAGAGCTTTAATCACCTTATAGGTAGCATTACAGAAAGTCATTAAAATCTGACACATATTCCTCACATTACAGTAATTGCTATCTAACAATGCGCTGGCGCTTCCTCCACCAGGCCACGCGGGGCAAATCGAGACACACAAAGGAGAGGCCTTTTCACTTTCTGCCCCAACAATGTCCATTAATGGCTCCTCTGTAGGTGGAGGGTGAACGCAGAATATTACCTGCATACCCCTCACTGTAGACGCTACCTGGGATAATAAAGTTTTTCCAATTCTGAGATTCTTCCTGGGCCTTGTGTGTTTGGGGGGACGAGGGGGAAGGGGCACGGCGGAGCATCCTGGCGTGGGCAGCTGAGCGTGAAAAGCCATTCAGAGGGAAAACGTCGAGCATCCTTTATTTATTTCGCATTGAAATATTTATCTGTCACGTGGGCCGTTTGTAAAGGGCTGTCAGTCTCACCTGCCCACTGAAGGGTGCAGGCGTGTAACCAGGTAGCGGGGGGGAGGGGCTGTGCAGGGGGTCTCCTGTGAATAATTGCTGCGATTTCACTTTTGGGAATATGGCTTGCTGACCCTGGAGCTTGTTTTTTCTGCATGAAGAGAATTCTAGAATTTGTTATTTCCCTCCCATCCCCTTTTTTTTTTCTTTCCACCGGGTTCAGCCACAGTAAACACACGCATAAACTCGTACACAGAGATAAATTATTCATCTCTGGACTCAAAACGCCGAACTCATCCAGGTCAAAAATCCAGGTTCTGCCGCACCTAGATGGCCGAGGTGGTCCTCAAACGTGACGCGGACAACGATGATACAGTGTCGCATTCACACTCTCAGGAAATCCAGCCTCAGTTTCTAAAGGGGCCAAAAACTCATCCATTTCACACTGGGCGTTATTATGAGATATGAAGTGTGAAGATCCTGCTGTTTGATTTTTCCTTTGTGTTTTAATTTTTGGACAATTTCACTCTGTGTTTTCCCATCTCTCACCCTGTATGTCTGTGTTACGTGAAGGGGCAGACTGAGCAAATAGCAACAGAGGAGGTGTTTTTGCTGTTTCAGTGGATGGCACGGGGGTGCGGTGGTACGGTGGCACAGTGGCACAGTAGATTGGACTGGGTTCTGCTCTCTGACGGGTCTGTGGTTCAAGCCCCGCTTGGGGTACCTTGCGATGGACTTGCATCCCGTCCTGGGTGTGTCCCCTCCTCCAGCCTTACGCCCTGTGTTGTCAGGTTAGGATCCGGCTCCCTGCGACTTTGTATGGAACGAGCGGTTTCAGACTGTGTGTGTGGATGGCAGGTGGTTCATGTATGATGCTGCTCGTCTAAGAATCATGTCACCTAAAACTAACACTGAGGTCTTCAATGTGTTAACTTTGCCTATCCAGCACTGACAAAGAAGATTTAAAATATATTTAAAAAAATCTGCAGATGCGTGATTCTTAAGTGCAGTTAGTTTATTTCTTTCCACCATATGAACCAATGTTCATCACACGAGTAGCTGCATAAAACTTTATCAGAACACAGATGATTCCTGATCACCTTCCTAGTAATTTTTTTTTGTTGTTCTATTTTTGAGATGCCTATAATGGGAGCATGGTGATGCAGCGGGTTTGGCTGGGACCTGCTCAGTGGCGGGTCTGGAGTTCTAGTCCTGCTTGGGGTGCCTTGTGATGGACTGGCATCCCATCCTGGGTGTGTCCTCGCCCCTTCCAGCCTTGCATCCTGTGTTGCCCGGTATGGCTGCGACCCTGCTTGGGACAAACAGTTGTAGACTGTGTGTGTGTATATGTGTGTGTGAGATACTTTTATGTTACATTACAGGAGTAGCTATGTAAAGGTTTATCTGAGGATGATCTTAAAGTTACAGTGCGTGAACATTTACACCTTACATGACTTAAGAGATCATGGGCGACGTGAGTCATGTGTTCAGATGAGTCTTGAAAAGGTGAGTTTTAAGACACTTAAAATACTTTATAAACATAAACAAAAAAAAAAAAAAACAAATGTGTGCATGCATATGTATAATAAATGAATATCTATAATACATATTCATGTATATATATATCATTACCTCATCAGGGACATTCTTGTAGCTGTGAAACAATGAAAAAGTGTGAAACCTTGCTGCTGAGGATGACAGCTGTCACATGCATACAGAAGCATACATTCTCAAACACACTCTCCGCACAGACTGAAAGGCAACGCCCACTGTCTGCATATGCATAATTAAGGTGTCCCTTGTTTAGTGTGAGTGCATGTGGTTCCTCTCTGCTATCGCACACCACACCCGAGGAAGGGATTGTTGAATAATGAAGACTTATTTATGTAAAATGCAGGAGGAGATTCCTGGCGGTGAACGGCAAAACTCACCAAGTGGGACTGAGGGACCTTCCTGCCATACAGCAGAGTGCCGGGCAGACACTGTGCCATATGTGAGCGCTTTGAGATGACAGCTAGGCTCCCCATAACGACGTCCCTCTTGTGGGTGACCCTGCAGAAGCTTCCACAGGGTTCATTTCCTTTCCCTTTTACTTGCAGCTATTTGGTTTGACGCACACCTCTCACCAGCCCTGACTAACACTTCACCCTGTCTTTGGGTACAAGATCCCAGCGCTGGTGTTGGGTACAAGTACAAGCTCATGTTCTCATCTTGTTTATTCTTGTTTTGGGTACACTAGTAAAGCAGCGGCTCCTGGGCCATCACTCTCACACACACACACACACACACACACACACTATATATACATAGAGACGGCTACGCTCCTCCACATCTGTCCACTTGGTGGTCCCATGCAGGAAAGGCGAGGGTGCGGAGGTTCTCGGTTCTGGCTCCGTTGTGGTGAAACGACCTCCCCCTCTCACTCAAAACTGCTGAATCTCTGTCCAAATTTAAAAAGGATCTTAAAACTCGCCTCTTCCAGACTCACTTTGCTCTTGATCTCTTAAGTTCATGTAAGGTATAAATGTTCATGCACTACAACTTTAAGATGATGCCTGGATAAACTTTTACACAGCTACTACTGTAATGTGCGTAAATGTCTACATGTATGAAAAAAAGCATAGAAAACAACAACAAAAAAATTACTAGGAAGGTGATCAGGAATCATCGATATTGTCTTCATAAGTTTTATGCACTCGTGTGATGAGCAATGGTTCATAGGGTGAAAAGAAGCAGACTAACCGTACTTAAGAATCACACGTCTGCATCTATGTCTCTTTCTCCAAATGTAATGCACACATTGTATTTTCTAGGAGATGTATAACGCCTTAGAGAATGGCGTCTACTAAATGAGTAAATGTTAATGTAAATGTATACATGAATATGTATCATAGATATTCATTTATTTATACATATGCAGGCACACACTTATTTGTTCGTTTGTTTCTTTTTCTGTTTTGGTGGTATGTCCATCATGGGATTCTGTGTGTAAGTGACCAAGGAGGCAGAAGTGAGTGAAATGTGTTTATCGGGACAAAGTCTCAGGTTCAGAGGAGACGGGGTTGAGGTCATAGCTGAGTGGGGCACGGTTGATCTCAGACCTGCTTCACCAAGTTTATTCCTGGGAAGAAAAATCAATGGATTTAGTTTGAACACGAGGGTTAGGTAAAATAAATAAATAAATAAATGAAATAAAATAATAAAAAAAGGACAACTAACTAGAGGCGATTGTATGGTTTCTCCCACAGTCTCAGGGATCTCCTTACAGCAGCAGAAGCCTTACAAATGATTAAATAATAAATCACAAGGTCAGCCGTTCGAGGGTGGACAGAATGTGTTTCACAGCAAAGCAGACAGAGTCCCATGAATTATTGATGTTGCGGGCAGAGATTAAACAAGCACGGTGGATATGAGAGGAATTTCACCGGACTGCCGTCCCCGGTGCTGCGCTGGTCAGTGGGATTGCTCTAGCATGTTGGGAGCCGGACCGGTTCAAAAGAACCAAAGAAAACAGCGGGGGAGGGGGACATGAACAGAGAGGCAGAAGGTTGGTGGTGGCTTTATTGCTCAATGGGGAATTTGGGCTGTAAGGCAGTGAAGCACTTAACCATGTACACCACCTGGTTCTGGCAAGTAAGAGTGGAACGGTGCAAAGCTCCCAAGAACACACAGGACATCATTTGGATCGCAATTTACTAATTTTCTCCAAAGCAACTTATAACATATAGCGATACTTGGAATTATTTGTACAGCTGGGTCATTTTTACTGGAGCTGTTCAGGGATAATGACCATGCTCAAGGGTACAACAGCAGGTCATGGTGTTCAAAGCTGTGACCTCTGAGTCTAAAGACACTGTGTGACATCTATTACGAGTTAAGTGTATCTTATAAATGAAGCACCTTTTGCTGTGTGTTCCTGTAGTTATATCTCACGTATGCCAAGAGTGTGCAGGTTGGGGTGCAAAATCAGCAGCAGTGAACCAAAGGAAATCCAATTTACCTTAACTACTTGACCAGAGTCTCGCAATAGTACGACTACAACAGGATTTAATACCAAAGAATGCTCCAAGATGCTCGGCTTCATGCAACTTTTCCCATCCTCGAGTCCTTCTGAGCTTGGCAGTGCCCCAACAAAGTGACCACACATGCCATTCAAAAAAAGTTTCATCATCTTGCCACCTGCTCTGGAGTCTGTCCTGCCCTCACGACACTGGCTCTAAATAAAAGCCTGCATCCTTTTTGAAATCTAGATGCAAGCCTGCCAATGTCCTCACCCAGTCCATCAAAGGACCAGCAAAACTTAGTCCACTCCATTGAAGCTGGATCAGTTGTGTTCCATTTGTGATGAATGCGTTTGCTGTTTAAATCAATAACAGGAGCCCCATGGTCATCAGAGACTTTATATTTCTCCACTTGTATGAGTTTTCCATGTCCTGCAGTATCATAGCCTTGTAACTGGTGTCCCCATCACTCTGTCCCTGTGATTTTAAATTTGCATTTATTCATTTAGCAGACACTTTTCTCCGAAGCAACATACATCTCATAGAAAATACAATGTGTACATTATATTAACAAAAAGAAGGACTGAGATGCAGACATGTGATTCTTAAGTGCAGTTAGTTTGTTACTTTCCACCATATGAACCAATGTTCATCACATGAGTAGCTGCATAAAACTTCATCAGAATACCCACAATTCCTGATCACCTTCCTAGTAATTTTTATTTTTTATTTTTTTTCTGAGATACATGTAAACATTTTTGTTATATTGCAGAAGTATCTATATAAAGGTTTATCCGGGCATGAGCTGAAAGTTATAGTGCATGAACATTTACACCTTACATGAACTTAAGCGATCATGGATGAAGTGAGTCTGGAAGAGGTGAGTTTTGAGACCTTTTTTAAATGCGGACAGAGATTCAGCAGTTCTGAGTGAGAGGAGGAGGTCGTTCCACCACAATGGAGCCAGAGCCGAGAACCGTCGGCTCTCCGACCTTGAGGGATGTGTTTGGTTGAAGGTGTTCAAACGGGAACTTGTTAGGATGGGATGATGTAACGCAGCAAAGCATTCTCATGTGCCTACTGTTCTATGTCCGTTACCTCATTTTAATACTTTCCAATTACTGGTGCACGGCTTTATTTAGGATCAGCGCAACAACAGGCTCGTGTTAATATCTGTCGAAAGAACTGCAATAATGTTTGCCGCTGCTGTAGAAAGACAGTTAGTGGTTTATTGCGGGAAAGTGCAGGATAATCACGGTACCATTTAGGGCCTAGAATTAACCCAGCAATCAAGACAGCGTAACATATAATCAGACATAATAAACCATAATGCCAAAGTAACGCATTTCTACATTTCTAAACAAATGTGATGACTGAAGTCCTGCCCTTATTTGCAGCTGTCATTCCTTTTCCCACTGTTGTTTTCCCATAGTAAAGATGATTCTCTTTATTTCTACAGTGTGGGATTTTGAGGCCAGTGTCTTCACAACCGTTGTAAATATTTATTATCTTTTGCTTGGTCATGAAAAAGTTGCACAATGACACTAATTACACCTAAAAGCAAAAGAGGAAAAGAAAAACAAATGAATGCCTGTGCGTCCAGCTTTCTGCGACATCAAATAAACTCGTGGACTCCATGAATGTCACAGATGGAAAATTTGCATGATGCTGCTGTTTTACATGTGCTGACTCGTGTGAAATGTGTCCTAAAACCCTCTGCGGCGTTCTTGCATTTTATCTCTTCCCTGTCCCTCTCGCTCGTGTTCACTGCGGGTATTGACCATCCATTAAGGAGAATGTTGCCTCGGCCCTGGACCCTTCAAATATCTTATCTAATTAGGAATAAACCTGCATTTTCCTTTTGTTAATCACTTAAGTGTTTCCTGGATAACCCGATATCCAAAGGTCTGGTCCCTGTAGTCCAAAATGTCAAAATGCAATTATATGCATGATTAGCCTGGGCCATTTCCCGGACCCCCTTCTCTGGCTGCCCGCAGGAGCTGACAACTGCTGCCATGTTTGTTTTGATGAGATTAGGTTGCGGGGTAGAGGCCAAGACACGGCGCCCCCATCTGGTGGTCCTGGGGAGTGATGTCGAAGACTAGGAGGTGCATCACAGGTGTGAGGCAATATTAAATCACCTCCAGGATGGGGGCGAAAATAAATAAATAAAATAAGTAGAAAATGCTGCTTAAAGTATTTCAAGGGATAATATGATCAGAAATATTAATCAAATCATCTTGATCCTCTGGCTGGCGCACTTTAGGCGCTTAACGGCTCGCCAATCCCCTCTAATATGATTGGGCTAGATAAGGGAGTTTTAGCCATTCTGTTGTGTGCTGTGGCCCTGCTGGTGGGCTGTCCTGTTCGCTGCTCCTTGGGGGGTCGAATGGACAAGGCTCACGCACATGCACATTCATGCACCCACATTCACACACACACACACACACACACACACACACACACACACACACACACATGCCCTCATGGTAAAAAGTTTTCAATGACACAACAGTAATAATGCAAAGTGAACTGGTGACAATACCAGTGATGCACAGTTACTGTGAAATAAGTGTGAGAGATGGAAAAAAAAAATCTATGTGCAGGGGGTCTTTAACTTAAAAACACAACTGGCACAAGATTTATTTGCAAATTCAACTGCTACATCACAATTAGTAGAAGACTGATGATATATAAGTCCCTCAATATATTCACAGGCTATGTTCTATAATAACCTTGGACAAGTCTACCAGGAGTTATAAATTCAGTCATAGGCGTTTATTAATGTATTAATTTTTTTTCCAGCTGTTTGTCCAAAACTGTAAAATGTTTCTTGGTCTCAGTGTTCCAAAGCCTATCCAGCAAAAAACAACATGTGAAGCAGGGAACACTGTGGACAGGAAACCAGTTCAACACAAGACATTTATTTACTTTTACTAAATCGAAACACCACTTAAATTAAATCTCCTTTAAAGATACTGAAAAAAAGGTAATCTCTTCTACGTCCTCTTCAGTGTCAACCAATTCATGAGATAAGCACTCGCAATCTGACCATTTTCTTCATTTTGCTTTTTTATATAGAATAACAGAAATATGCCAGTTTTTTCAGTTGGAGGAGTCTGTAAATGTTCTATATACAGGTGATCCCCCATTTACGATGATTCAACTTACGATTTTTTCGATGTTACAATGGTGAGCTGGTGATGGACATTCAGTAGAAACCATACTCCAAATTCTGAATTTTGATTCTTTCCTGGTCAAGCAGTGTGCACAGTGATACTCTGTCATGATGCTGGGCAGGGGCAGTGATCCTCATCTCTCAGTCTGCCACTCAGAGGTGTGTATTAGGTGTGTTAAATGCATTTTTGACTGCCGATATTTTCAATTTATGATGGGTTTCGCTAAACGTAACCCCATCGTAAGTCGGGGACCACCTATATAAATAAAAAATACAACGTAAGTGTCATACAGACGGGTTGGAGACAGGAGGTGAGTGGATGGACCCAAGTGTGGGTTGGTTTTGTTCAGAACAGGACAATCTCTCAGGTCAGGGACAGGCGAAGGTCTTCTAGGCACAAATGTCACAATCCAGGCAAGGCGATACTCAGTGGTCGAGGAAAACAGGTGAGGGCTGAAAACCAGGAACAAGAGAACAAAGCAGGACACGAAGAACAAGACGAAGGTGCTGAGACTGCAAAACCACAAGGCCGTTTGCAAGAATCCGCTTCCTAGTGTGGACGCAGATCTCCTTTTATCCCGGGTCTCATCAATTAGCCACAAGTGTTGCTGCTCTGCTTGTTCCTGGGGGTGTGACAGTACACCCCCCCTTTACGGGCTGCTCCTGTCGCCCACTGAGGCAAAGGTGGACGCCCCCCGAGGCTGGGGTGCCGGGCGATCCGGATGGCCTCAGTGAAACAAAGCAATCAGGTCAGGATCCAGGATGTCTTTCACGGGCACCCAGCAGCGGTCCTCTGGGCCGTACCCCTTCCAGTCGACCAAAAACTGCAGTCAGCCGTGATGCCTTCGGGAGTCCAGGTGCTCTTTAACCTGGCACACCGGGGTTCCATCCACCTGTACGGGTGGGAGCGGCTCTGAAGCCCACGAGACCTGGAGGTGCAACACTCGATACGGCTTTAAAAGGGAGACATGGAAGGAGGGATGGACCTGGAGAGACGGGGGCAGACACAATTGGTAAGTGGCTGGATTAACCTGGCAGATGATCTGATATGGGCTTATAAAGCATGGACTGAGTTTTCAGGACAGGAGATGGATTTTCAGGTCCCTGGTGGACAACCATACTCACTGGCCGGGATGAAAGGAGGCGGGCCGGTGGTGGCAATCTGCCTGGTGCTTGTACTGTTGTACGCTGCGGCGTAGTCGGGCTGTGGCTGTTCTCCAGGTCTCCTCACTATTCCGGTACCAGGCGTTGACAATTGGAATCTCTGTGCGCTCTGGATGCCAGGGGAGTAGGGAGGGCGATACCCTAGAACACACTGGAAAGGCATGATTCCAGTGGAGGAATGAGGCAGGGAGTCTGGATATATTCAGCCCAGGACAGATACCGGGCCCATTGCTGCTGCTTCCGTCTACAATAGGACCTCAAGAACTGTCCCAGGTCCTGGTGGAGTCTCTCGACCTGTCCATTCGCCTGCGGGTGATACCCAGGTGTTAAGCTTACCATGACCCCCAACCTCTGCCAGAAGGCCTTCCAGAGCTGTGAGGTGAACTGTGGGCCTCGGCTGGAGACAATGGCCTCTGGAAGGCTATACAGGCGGAAGGCCATACAGGCGAAAGACCTGGTGAAGTAGGGCCTCTATGGTTTCCAAAGCTGATGGGAGTTGCAGCAAGGGTATCAAGCGACAGGACTTCGAGAACTGTTTGAGGACTGTGAGAATGACAGTGTTACCTTGGGCTGGTGGGAGTTCCACCAAAAAATCTATGGACACGTGCGAGCAGAGCCGAGCTGGGACAGGGAGAGGCTGAAGCAGATCTGCGGGCTTCTGAGTAGGGGTCCGGACTTGGGCACAAGTCTCACAGGCCTCTGTGTACTCCTACATATCCTTCTTCATGGACGGCCACCAGTAACGGTCTTGGAGGAGGGAAAGGGTTCGCCCGAAAGGTGGCCCGGGTGTCCAGCCACAAGGGAGTCTTGGGACCACTGCAGGAGGGAAGGTTGGAGTCTGACTGGTATGTATTCCTTACCTTCCGGCAGGTTCGGAGGTCCGGATCCTCTTCCTAGGCTACCTGGAGCTCCTGCTGGAAGCGCCACCTGACCGGAGTCACTACACATTGTTCCGGCAAGATCGGGGCAGGCTCCGCCAGGTCCGGTTCCCTGCCATTCATCCTCGACAGGGTGTCGGCCTTGGTGTTTTCGACCCTGGTCAGTAGGTCATGGTGAACCTGAACCGGGTGAAAAACAAGGCCCAGCGTGCCTGCCGAGGGTTTAGACACCGCACTTTCTGCAGGTATTCCAGATTACGGTGATCGATTAGAACCAGGAACGGGTGCGCAGCTCCCTCGAGCCAATGATGCCATTACTCTAATGCTAGTTTGATTGCCAAGAGTTCTCGATTCCCAGTATCGTAATTCTGCTCAGCTGGTGTTAGCTTCCGCAAAAAGTACACGCACGGGTGGAGCTTTGGGGGAGTGCCCTGTCTTTGAGACAAGACTGCACCGCACCCAACCTCCGAGGCGTCCACCTCCACCACAAACAGAAGCGAGGGATTGGGGTGTCACAAGATCGGGGCCGTGGTGAACCTGTCCTTAAGGGTCTGTAACGCTGTCTAGGCCGCGTAGGTCCACTCCAGCTTCTTCCCCTCACCCCGCAAGAGGGCTGTAAGTGGAGCCACCACCAAGCTAAAACCCCTTATGAACCTCCAGTAAAAGTTTGTGAAGCCCAGAAACCTCTGCAGAGCCTTGACCGACGTGGACCGGGGCCAGTCTAGCACTGCCTGCACCTTCTTTGGGTCCATAGCCACCCCGTCCGTGCTCAGAATGAAGCCAAGGAAGGAGAACTGCTTCTGATGGAATAAGCATTTCTCCCCCTTGACATACAGATGGTTCTCCAACAATCATCGCAAAACTTGCTGTACCAGATCCACGTGTTGCTCCATTGTGCGTGAATATATCAGCATATCATCAAGAAAGACTATGACTCCACTGGTCACCGGATCTCCCAATACATGGTTTACAAAGGCCTGAAACACAGACGGGGCATTGGCCAGTCTGAACGGCATGACCAGGTACTCATAATGGCCCAAGGAGGTGCTAAACGCGGTCTTCCACTCATTGCCCTCCCGGATCTGGATGACATTATAGGCGCTGCACAGGTCCAGTTTAGTAAGCACTCAAGTCTCGTGGACCTGCTCCAGAGCCGCGGTGATGAGTGGCAAGGGATGAGGGTATTTGACTGTTACCGCATTTAGCCCTCGATAGTCAATACAAGAATGTAACCCTCTTTCTTTCTTTGCTACGAAAAAGAACCTGGCGGATGCTGGGGAGGTGTACGGCTCAATGTTGGTGACTTTCCACAACACTAAAGAAAATGACTTTAAAATAATATTAATTAAAAACTAAAAATAAATAAAAATAAATATGTCACAAAAATGTGATGTCGGGACAGTTGGTAGCGCAGTGCTTAGAGCTACTGCCTTTGAATCCACACGTTCAATCCCCATCTCTGGCTGTAGTACCCTTGAGCAAGGTAATTACTCTGAATTGCTCCAGTAAAATTACCTAGCTATATGAATGGGTAGATAATTGTAACTTTAATACTGTAAGTCGCTTTGGCAAAAAGAGTCAGCTGAACAAATAAATGTGAATAAACATGATGAGAAATGTTTCCATCCTTGAAAAGTCAAATATTTGTCACATAAGGAACCAGTGAAAATCTGTCTTCGTGATTCAAGTGCACCGCACAAGGGCACTTAACCCTATAGTGTTCGCGTCTGCAAATGGTTACACGTGCAACATGCGTCTCTGCAAAGCTGTCATAAAAATCATGCGAAATTCCAGTCTCAATTCGAATCTAAAGTGAATGCCAACAGATTCTGAGACTCAAAGACGAGTTGATTTGCAGATCATTCAAGAAGAAAATAAATTACATTTGACAAGTGTCGTACCGTGGTACAAACAGGCCTTGCCTGCCTAAGCGTGAGACTTCAGTTCGTGTGCAACTTAAGAAAAACTGGCAGAAGAAAGGGAGGTTTTTTCGTCAACTTTGCAGGTTCTCTTTATGAGAACTTCATCGGGAGGAAGCCTTTATGCTGAAGCCACAAGGGTGTCACCAAAGGCGCCTTTGGTGACACCCATGTGGCTTCAGCATAAAGGCTTCCTCCTGATGACTGTCCTACGCTGCTTCCTTCACACCTCCTGCCTCACCTAATTGGTCCAGAGCAGTGTTCAGCACTAATCAAATATGAAAAGAATGTATGAACGCCTTCGTGTATGGATCGTGTGTGTGTGTGTGTGTGTGTGTGTGTATGTATTTCTTGACAAAGGTAGTGAGAAGGCAGGGAGGCCTCACACCCGAAGAGATTACCAGTGTGTCCCAGGGCAGACCATTAAAGGGAATCCCGACACTCTTCAAAGATAAGGGGAACATTTCCACGCAGGATGTGCAATATTTATGGCGCTGCATTTGTGTAATCTTTCCTGCGTGTGTACGGTGGAGTGTGGCACTTTCTCATCATTCGTCGCGCCTCTTGGATCTCTTGCAGCTGGCGAGTTCGGGTCCTCGTGCTGCTCTCTGACTGAGCAGCAGTGAAGGGCTGTGATGGAGGCAAGGCGGCTCAGCGGGTAGTACTGGTGCCTCTCTTCTCCTGGGCTGTGGGTTTGGATGTGGGTGCGAATTTGACTGAATGTGTGTGGTTTGCATGCTTTCCCTTTATTTGTGCTGGTTTTCTCTGGGTGCTCTGGTTTCCCCCCACAGTCCAAAGACATGATTCAGGTGAACTGGTGACTCTAAATTGTGCGTTTTGTGTGTGTGTGTGTGTGTGTGTGTGTGTGTGTTACATTACTCCAGTATAAAGAGGTGACTGCCTGAAGGTAGTTCAGTGCAGTGTGTCTGAGATTGTAAGTTACTTTGGATAAACGTGCCAAATAATTACTACATAATAATAATTTATTATTCATATAATTTTATGTTCTTTCGGAGAAAACCCTGTACTGAATAAATAAATGCAAATGGAAGAGATGGGGGGGTGCGGTGGCGCAGTGGGTTGGACCGCAGTCCTGCTCTCTGGTGGGTCTGGGGTTCGAGTCCCGCTTGGGGTGCCTTGCGACGGACTGGCGTCCCGTCCTGGGTGTGTCCCCTCCCCCTCCGGCCTTACGCCCTGTGTTGCCGGGTAGGCTCCGGTTCCCCGTGACCCTGTATGGGACAAGCGGTTCTGAAAATGTGTGTGTGTGTGTGTGTGAGCCACTTGCCTTGCACCAGAACCGGAGAGACACCCCTTAGCAAGATAATGACATTTAATGTAGTTTTTACTGTATCAGTTCAGGGTAAGTACCTTGATCAATGGGGCTACAGCAGGATGTGGGATTCGAACCTCTATCCTTTGACTGCAGGATGGCAACACTATCCCCTATTCCCCAGAGTAAACAAAGTAATCTAAATTTTTTCAGGAAATGTTTGAGCAATCGATTATAACTACATGAGGACAGACACTTTAAAACTGCGCTCCAGAAACGGCAGCACTGATTTTAATGCACTGAGAGAGACTTGGGAACAGGACCTTGACGTGTCTTTTAGCAACCGTGAGTGGTCATCTATATGTGCTCCTCACTTCATTCACAGAATCTAAAGTGTTTAAATTGATCCCACTTTAAAAAAAAAAAAAAAAACACGACATTTGATTTGTGTGACAGATCTAATGCATTCTGAAATCGGTGGACACCCTTTCGGAAGTTTCTTGAACGATCTAGGTGATCACACCTGTAATACACTGCGACTTTTTGACCTTGAGCTCTCCCTCCACGTATGTGGACACATTGCAGTTTCTTGGTGTACCATCTCCACCTGCCCGCTGCCGTGAACCTGTGCTGTTAAAAAAAAAAAAAAAAATTAAAAAAGAAACTGTTTATAGAAATTAATAACAATCCTTAGCCAGTTCCAGCTACTACCTGTGTGAGCACTACCACACCCCGCAGTCCATGACCTGCAGGACCAAAGAGTGACCTGGCAGAACCGCAGAGCCAGTCGGGCCGTGCGCTCGGTTCCGGACCGACCCATAATTAAGCGAGTGCACAAGGAAGTGTATGAGTGCTGTAATTCCAAAGGGATGTGACAGCGGTATGTGCAGTGCAATTTAGTTGCACCGCATGTAGTAATGCTGGTTTGTAAGGGAGAAAGAAGATGACCGTTCATTTCCTCTCCTGGGGCCCTCAGCCAGTGCGCCACAGCACCACACCAGAACTTACTTGCTCTCGGTATATTTTGAAAGCATTAAGGCTTTTTCACTCCAATCTCTCTCCTGCATTCAGGCTGATCAACATTTTGTGCAGTTTTAAGAGTGACAAATTTACATTACATTTATTTAGCAGAAGTTTTTCTCCAAAGTGACTTCCAATGAACTCTATGTAGTGTTATCAGCCCCCACACCTTATTCACCATGGTGACTTACACTGCTAGATACACTACTTACAATGGGTCACTCATCCATACATCAGTGGAACACACTCTCTCTGTTACTCACACACTATGGGGAACCTGAACAGCATGTCTTTGAAGTGCAGGAGGAAACCAGAGCACCCAACAGAAACACTCACAGACACGGGGACAACATGCAAACTGCACACACAGTGAGCAGGGATCGAACCCACATCCTCTCACACTACCCAGGCATTGTGAGACAGTAGTGCTACTCGCTGTGTCAATGCACCACCCAGGACAGAGGGGAATTTCATGTGTTTACATCACCATAGCACCGAACGCACTCGGGAGTGTATTTTCTGCTGCTTGTTTATGTATGCAAGGCCAAGATGGGGATGATGTAAATACCATGGCGTAGATACCATGCTCTTCACTGTGATTCTGACCTAAAGCTTTAATGGAAAAGGGTTTTTGCAAAGAGGTCTTCTGAGGCGGCCGACGTCTGGCAGGACAAGAGATTTTACCTTTATTGCCTCATCCTGTCCTGGGCTGACCGTCCAGGTAACAGCAGGTGAAATATTCACTCTAAACACACAGAGTCCAGATGGTAGAGGCAAGCGCACGCATACACACACACACACAATGTCCCAGTACAATGCTGATGCAGTGTAAAGCATCCCAAAGTGGTTTATTTCACTTCTTTTATAGTTGCTAATTAATTTATTTGACACTTATGAAATTAAGCAGCTTACACTGATTTACCCATTTATACAGCTAGGTAATTTTAACTGTATCAGTTCAAGGACAGTACCTTGATCAAGGGTACTACAGCAGGAGGTGGGATTCACATTTGGCTCCTTTCACTGCAAGGCAGCAGTTCTAACTACTACACTACCATTTACTCAGAAAAAAAGGTCTACTTTCAAAAAAATGAGTCACAGTCACTTGAAAATGATGTAAAAAGCCAGTATAATGATAGTGAAAGGGTATAGCCAGCAAGGGATTTAGATGTCATTGTTGTACTGAATAAAATATTAAATACATTAGTTATACCCCAGGATTCACCCATTCTGGTTACAAGAATTTCACTTGATGCAGAGTTTCATTTAAAAACTGTACTTCTATTTACTGGGTGGTTTTTTGACTTTATAAGGACAAATTTTGGATTTTGTGTGTTTTCCTACAGCTGAGCGGCGTGAGACTGGAGCCACCATGAGGTCTTCTCAGTTATAGTTTGACTCGTGCTGCACTGATTTCTCCGCCTCCATCAGTCCTTACGTACTAATTTCCTCTGTTAGGCCGGTGATCATGTCCTCCTTTGGACTGTCCATCCCATGTCCACTTGTTTACTGAGTGTCAACAAATTCACGTTGTTTTCATTGATTTCTTTTATCTTTACTCTTCTGTTCTTTGCATTAAAGTTTGAATTAATACAAGAACATTATGTATCATATGCATGTAGCCTATGCTCTTTTTTTGTGAGTGTTTGTTAAGTGTCGAATACATAATAGGCAAAGAGGTGTTAAATGTTCGCAGCTACACAACCATACAGTATTTTAGCTTAATTAATGGAGGGAAACTGCCTTCTTACGTTGTGTTATGGTAACTAATTTTAACTACACAATGTAACAAAATTTTTTTACAGTTTTTTTTGCATTTTCCGTTCAGTTTCCTTAGATTAAACATACTTCTGGTGTTAGTTTGTACTATATGACAGTTTTTAGAAAAATATCCCACATTTTTGAAATTAGTAAATTTTGGCTAATTCTGGCACCGGGATCCAGGCACCAAATATTTCAGTACCTTTTAGGATCAGACGCTTTATACAATGTTCTCGTACTTTCTAAAATGTTCTGGCGCTTTCTGGAATCTTCTAACAGCTGTGGAATACGAAACTAAAGAAACTGTAGAAGAACTAGTGGTATTTTTCTGATCTGCAAACTTTAACTAATGATAATCAGCACAGAAATCAAAACCTAAGTAAACTTTTTAAACATTGTAATATTGAAGTAACTGTCCATTTTAATAGGTTCTAGTGATATTTTAGCAAATTTCAATGTTGGAACTCTGGAATGCATAAAATTTTTTCACATTGAAACTAACAGTAATTATGTGTTCGATTTCTGAGAACTCACCTTGCAAAGGGTATTTCAAGAACGCATTATCTTCAGAAGGCAGATGAAAACTGTACTTTGGAAATCAGTCTTTAAGATAATGAAGCAGATTATGTAAACTTAATGCTTCATATTTTGATAATCCAAAAAGTTTCCCCTGGTTCAGGGTGTTGCCACTCATTCAGGATGTTGAAATGCTAAATCTGTTCTCTGGTTCTGCTGTACTCACATCAGAAGCAGGTTATGAACCAGTGCTTTGCAGCTCTGCTATGGGGGAATTCAGGCCAATGGGAAATTCTTAGACGTTATGCCTATTGATGAATCAGATGTGCATTACCATTTGTATATTTGTTTAGCAGATACTTTTCTCCAGAGCAACTTCCAGTGAACTCTATGCAATGTTATCAGCCCACACACCTTATTCACCAAGGTGACTTACACTGCTAGATACACTACTTACAGTGGGTCACTCATCCATACATCAGTGAAACACACTCCCTCTGTCACTCACTCACTATGGGTGAACATGAACAGTGCATCTTTGGACTGTGGGAGGAAACCCATATAGACAAGGGGAGAACATGCAAACTCCACACAGACTGAGTGGGGAGTGAACCCATGTCCACTTACACCACCCAGGCACTGTGAGACAGCAGTGCTACTTGCTGTGTCACTCCTATAAAGATGGAAGAGTAACATGGGGTTATGTAGTGTTTTTCTGTAGGACAGAGGTACTATATTAGATAGACACACAGTCTGAAACTGGTTGGGGTGAACTGGAGCCTAACACAGCAACACAGGGCGCAAGGCTGGAGGGGCAGTGGGCACATCAGTCCATCACAAGGCACCCCAAGCAGGCCTTGAACCCCAGATCCACTGGAAAGCAGGACCTGACCAAACCCTCTGTGCCTCTGTGCCACTGTGCCCCCCCTTAGCTGCTGAAGGCCTTGATAAATAGATCTTAGCCTGCTGGGGATGATATCAGATTCGTTGCCTTCAGTGTTAAAGATATAGATTTGAGTTCTCACCACTTTCCAGGTTTGCGGCACCAGTGCTACTCGCTGTGCCACCATGTGGTTGTTCAAGTGTACATTAAGAATGACAAAAAGACAATATTTCTATAGCAATGCTTTTACTGTGGGGCTTTACAGAAAAAGAAAAATAATGCATATCTATTCGTGCTCTTGAAGAAACATAACTGCCGACTTGCATTGGCTCGTCGGTTGATTTTCTTTATTTCCACTTTTTATGATTTCCATGAGAAACACCGTTGTACTGAATTCTGTGGAAAATGTTTTATTAATTGCCATATGTTTATTGACTGCTCTTTCATGTCAGTTCTTTTGTTCTTCCTTTGTAGCGGCAAAAGATCTCCCTGTGTCGTCATTTGCAAGTTATCCGAAATGTCAAAGGTGTCCTTTTGATGTCGATTACAGACCCCATGTGAGGCGGCACCTGGACCGAAGCAGCGGTCCGCAACGTCCTCCCTCCTTTGTCCGCGGGACCTGCCATCCATGCGGCTGCCCCCTCACCATGTCTGCCGCACGTCATTACCGTTTGATGCATCTCCTGCCACGGGCAGGTCATGGAAATTCTCAGACGTGTCCGTCATGAGCCAACGGTAGATCGCACCCAAACAACTATGGAACGCCAACTGACATCTAGAATATGTCCATGATGAAAAATCATACATAAAAATGTGATACATCTTAGTTTTTATTCACTTCAATACCACCTGCCTGTCAATTGATGGCACAAAAAGATAAAACATTGACTGAAATAAGTTTTTATCTCAGTGGGATGATGGTAAAATGCAGAATGTCAGTAAGGCCATGTTATAATGACCATTAATGACACTTTAATGTAGGACAGACTGGTGTGATTTAATTTCGTTGGTGTTTACATTTAAAATGTACTATTAAAATGTTTATTAATGACCTCCTGTTCCACTAATGAACACAAATCACAGTGATTATTATTATTATTATTATTATTATTATTATTATTATTATTATTATTGCAGCTGATAATGTAGTGGTTAGAGCTTCTTTTTTTGGACCCAAAGGTGGCAGGTTCAAATCCTTTCAGTACCTTGAGCAAGGTACTTGCCCTTAACTTCTCCAGTAACATTACCCAGTTGTATAAACAGGTAAATAATTGTAGGTACATTGACACTGTAAGTTGTTTTGGAGAAAAGCATCAGCTAAATGAACAAATTTAAAAAGGCGAGGTGTGGGAGAAGAGGGAGACCACGATTTAACAGGACATCCCTAGAAAACCACCGTGAGAGCAAAGTGAAGAAATGAGAGCACCTTCCTCGCAGCTGCGTGCCGACAGTTTTACGAACAAGTCCTAACAGATGAGCCAGATTACTCCATCCATATTGAGCTGAGACATGCCAGCCTCGCCTGCTCTCCTCTATCTTCACGTACCTGTCGCTTTTAACCTACACTGGATGTGGAGATAACTGAGTACGAGGGGGTCAGTGGTGCCGTGTTCGGATCAGCCATTTGATTTGTTATTTTAATTAAGCACATATGGTGATCATTTCACGTTTTTTTTCAGTGAAAAAATTAAATGTTAAATATACGAAAGTGGGAAACTGAAAGGGGGGATTGTTTCGGAGGGAAATTAAAAAGTGCAGCTGTAAAGTAGCGCCTGAGGAGTAGGTGGAGGCCCCCTGTCATCAGGGTTATGGGGAGAGAAGACAGACACAGGGTTTAGCGCAAGGAAATAGGTCTAATGATGGGAACCACTTTGTCTGTAGAGCCACAAGAACCCTGCCTGCAGGTAAGGGCCTTTTTACATTCACTGACTTAAGCAATGCTTCTCAGCAAAGAGACGTGGACTGATTTATCCTTTATGCAGGAGTATCATTTCTACAGAAATAAAATGGTGCAAGTACCTTGACCTGCAGTATTACTACAGGAAGTGGGATTTGAACTTGGGTCCTTGGCGGGCAAGGCTGCAGCTCCAACCACCATATACACTACTGGCCTACAACCCAGTTGGTGACCACAGCTTGAAAAGGTGGCACAGTGAGTAGTGCTGCTATCTCAGAGTGCCTGGGTGGTGCGAGAGGAGGTGGGTTCAGTCCCTGCTCAGTCTGTCTGGAGTTTGCATCTTCTGTGTGGGTTTTCTCTGGGTGCTCTGGTTTCCTCCCACAGTCCAAAGACATGCTGAATGACAGAGAGAGTGTGTTCCATGGATGAGTGACCCATTGTAAGAACTGTATCTAGAAGTCAGTCATCACAGTGAATAAGGTGTGTGGGCTGATAACACTACATAGAATTCATTGGAAGTTGCTTTGGAGAAAAGTATCTGCTAAACAAATAAACAAATGTAAGAAGTCACAATTTTTCATGAAGCTGTCCTTTCCTATTCAGGGCCCAGAATAGACAGAGGGTAATTTATGGGGTGGAAAAAACAAAAAAAAACTATAAGCACCATGGGTGTTGTGAAGTATTAGAAAAATAACATTTATAAACATGACAGTCCTGTGTCAATCCTGGTGATGTAACACTGGGTGAGAACTGAATCATAAAAAGCCAAGTTCCACAAAACAGGTTTTGTTGGCAGAAGGCAGCGAAGGGGTTCGGCTTGAAACAAAACACACCCCAGCGATGCAGCGAGGGGCCCGTGCTCCCAGGACCCCAGCAAAGGCTTTTATTCATAAATATTTTATAGTTAATTATTATCAGCAAGGCTCCTTTATTATTTCAGGAGAACGAGCCACAGATCGTCTTTATTGTTTTCCCTGACCCACTGGGCTGGAAGAATGTAGCCATGAATGATTAAACCCTGGCTCAAGAAGATAGCCCTTTTTGCATAGGCCGCTTCACAACTTCATCTCAATCCCATCTCGGTTCCCACACATTTATCCAAGTCAGCCGGGATATTAAATTTAGAAGACAGCACCATGCAATATGGTCGAAACATACAGCATTATCTGACGACAGGCAAACACTATTATGTTGGCACAGTTCAAAATTTCCGAAAGAAATCCAACAAAAAGTTACAGTGCATGAAGCTAAGATTTTTTTTAATTATGTGTTTAGTAGAGCCACCAAATACCACTTTTGCTAAAGCAATTTTTTTACTTGAAAACTTCATACAATGTGGTACTTGCTGGAGCTGTTTAAAGTAAGCACCTTGTTGTAGTGTACACTGTCAGCAGGACTGCTGGAGCTTCAGCCTCTAACTTTCCGTGTAAATTACACATCCAGCTTCTTAAATGACACAGTAATTACAGCAGCAACAAGATTTAATGGAAAAATATACATTTCAGTTTCTCGCATGGTGTGCATGGGATGTGTGTGAAATCAGGAGATTCTGGGAGATTAGTTGTAAAGGAGTCAAGTGTGTTTTTGAAATTTCAGTACCATACAAGTTTCAAGTTTATTGTCATAGGTGCAAGTACCATGTACAAGTATTGTGAAATTCTTCTTGAATGCTTCTCCACGATCCAAGAAACCTCCATCAAAAAAGTAAACAAGAGAATGTTTACCCTGCCCGGAATAGGGTCACCAGGACCTACCCCTGGAGCCAGGCCTGGGGGTACGGTTCCTAGGCGAGCGCCTGGTGGCCGGGCAGCCCACGTAGCCCGGCCGGGCTCAGCCCGAAAAGGCATCGTGGGAGAGCCATGTGGGCCCACCACCTGCAAGGTCCAGCATGGGGGTCGGGTGATATGTATACCTGGTGGTGGGAGAGGGCGTCACGGCCCCTCGCAACGAAAACTGGCTCTTGGTACGTGAAACGTCACCTTGCTTGGGGGGAAGGAGCCGGAACTGGTGCGGGAGGTTGACAAACACCAACTAGATATAGTTGGGCTCACCTCCACTCACAGTGTTTGCTCTGGAACCAAACTCCTCGATAAGGGGTGGTCCCTCTCCTACTCAGGAGTTGCACGAGGTGAGAGGCGCCAGGCAGGTGTGGGGATACTCACAAGCCCCCGGCTGGCTGCCATACAGTTGGAGTTTGCCCCGGTGGACGAGAGGGTCGCCTCAATGCGACTTAGGGTTGCAGAGAGGAAAACTTTGACTGTTGTGTGTGCTTATGCACCAAACAGCAGTTCAGAGTATTTGGCCTTCTTGGAGAAGGTGGGAGGGGTTCTGGACAGGGCCCCACCAACAGACTTCATAGTCCTGCTGGGGGACTTCAACGCTCATGTAGGCAATGACTGGGAAATCTGCCGGGGGGTGATTGGGAAGAACAGCTTGTCCGATCTGAAACTGAGTGATGAAATGTTATTGGACTTCTGTGCTAGTCATGGTTTGTCCATAACAAACACCATGTTTGAACACAAGGATGCTCATGAGTGTATTTGGTACCAGAGCTCCTTGGGCCAAAGGTCAATGATTGACTTTGTAGTCGTTTCTTCTGACTTGAGGCCACATGTTCTGGACACTCAAGTGAAGAGAGGTGCTGAGCTGTTAACTGATCACCATCTGGTGGTGAGTTAGATCAGATAGCGGGGAAAACTGATGGACAGACTCGGTAAGCCCAGACGTTTAATGAGGGTGTGCTGGGAACGACTGTCAGAGGACCTTGTCCGGAATGATTTTAACTCACACCTCCGGGAGAGCTTCTCCCATGTCCCGGAGGAGGTAGGGAACATAGAGTCTGAATGGACCTTGTAGCAGCCAGGCACAGCTGTGGCCAAAAGCTTGTTGGTGCCAGCTGGGGCAGCAACCCGAGAACCCGCTGGTGGACATCAGTGGTGAGGGAAGCCGTCAAGATGAAGAAGGAGGCCTTTAGGGCCTGGTTGGCTCTGGGGACTCCTGACTCAGCAGACAGGTACCGGCAGGCGAAAAAGGTAGCAGCAGCAAAATCCGGGGCATGGGAGGAGTTTGGAAAGGCTATGGAAAACGACTATTGGTTAGCTTCAAAGAGGTTCTGGAGAACCATTCGGCAGCTCAGAAGGAGTCGGAGGAGTTTTGCTCAGGCTGTGTTCAGCAGGAGTGGAGAAACTCTGACCTCTGATGAGGACATTGTCAGGAGGTGGAAGGAGCACTTTGAAGAAGTCAGGAGTCAGGGCCAGAGGCTTTCAGTCTCTCAGAGTCCATTTCCCTCATGGAAGTCACTGAGATAGTTGGCAAGCTCCACAGTGGCAAAGCACCGGGGGTGGATGAGATCCGCCCGAAAATGCTTAAAGCCCTGGATGTTGCAGGGCTGTCATGGTTGACACGTTTCTGCAATGTTTCATGGACCTTGGAGAAAGTGCCCTTGGATTGGCAAACCGGGGTGGTGGTCCCTATCTTTAAGAATGGGGACCGGAGAGTGTGTGCTAACTATAGGGGCATCACACTTCTCAGCCTCCCTGGGAAAGTCTATGCCGGGGTGCTGGAGAGGAGGCTCCGGCCAATGGTTGAACTTCAGATTGAAGAGGAACAATGCAGATTCTGCCCTGGCCGTGGAACAGTGGACCAGCTTTTTACCCTCTCATAGATCATTGAAGGGGCATGGGAGTTTCCTAATCCAGTCTACATGTGGTTGTGGACTTGGAGAAGGCCTATGACCATGTTCCCCAGAAAATTCTGTGGGATGTGCTTAGAGAGTATGGGGTACTATGGCCACCACTGCAGGCCATTTGGTCCTTTTACATACGGAGCGAAAGTTGTGTCCGCATACTCGGCATTAAGTCAGACCTGTTCAATGTGGGTGTTGGACTCCGCCGAGGTTGTGCTTTGTCTCCACTCCTGTTTGTAGTCTTCATGGAGAGGATATCAAGGCACAGTCGAAGCCAGGAGAGTATTCTGTGTGGGAGTCGGAAGGTGACGTCTCTGCTTTTTGTGGATGAGGTTGTCCTTTTGGCACCGTTACATGGTTGCCTCCAACATGCACTGGAACGTTTTGCAGCCAAGTGTGAAGTGGTTTGGATGAGGATCAGCACCTCAAAATCTGAGTCCATGGTTCTCTCAAGGAAAAGGATGGTATGCCCCCTCCAGGTAAGGGGAGAATTTTTGCCCCAGGTGGAGGAGTTCAAGTATCTTGGGGTCTTGTTCAGGAGTGAGGGAAGAAGGGAGCGTGAGATCGGCCACAGACTGGGAGCAGCGGCAGCAGTAATGCAGTCACTGTACTGGACTGTAGTGGTGAAGGGGGAGCTGAGTCATAAGGCGAAGTTCTCCATTTAGCGGTCGATCTACGTCCCTACCCTCACCTATGGTCATCAACTCTGGGTGATGACCGAAAGAATAAGATCGTGGATACAAGCGGCTGAAATGAGTTTTCTCCACAGGGTTCTGGGACTCACTCTCCGTGACAGGGTGAGGAGTTCGGACATCTGGGAGGAACTCAGAGTAGAGCCGCTACTCCTTCAGATTGAGAGGAGCCAGTGGTTCGGGCATCTGATAATGATGCCCCTGGGCGCCTCCCTTTGGAGGTATACTAGGCACAGCCAACTGGGACAAGGCCCTGAGGTCGGTCCAGGACCCGCTGGAGGGATTATATCTCACAGTTGGCCTGGGAACGACTGGGGATCCCCCAGGTTGAGCTGGAGGAAGTTGCGGGAGACATGGGCGGCTGGGTCTCTCTGCTCTCCCTGCTGCCACCGCGACCCTTTTAGGACAAGCGGGACAGAAGATGGATGGATGCTTCTCCACAGACTATGAACAAAACAATAGAAATACTGCACAAAACAAAACAATAACAATGACAATAAGTAATGCTAATAAACAATAACAGGAAATAACAATAACAGTAAATACAAGAAATAACAGTAGTCAGCCAAAGAACTTAGAACATGAGAATGCTTAAAGTGACAGTGTAATCTACCGATGTGCTTGGAAGGAACTCCAACTCTAGTTACAAAAGGTGGCACATTGGTGAGTGTTGTATGCTCTTACAGCAGTGGGGTAAAAGCTGTTCCTGTACCTAGCAGTGCAGGTTAGAATAGACCTGAGCCATTTTGCAGATAGCAGAGAAGAGAAAAGTGCCCGTGCGGTGTGACTATGATCTTTCATGATGCGCATCATCTTTCTGAGGCAGCGTGTGGTGTAGGTATCCTGGACTGCTGGTAGCTGTGTGCCGATGATTTCCTGAGCTGTTTTGATCACTCTCTGTAGAGTTTTCTTGTTCTGTATGGAGCAGCTGCCACCCCAGGATGTAATACACCCTGTGAGGATGGACTCCACAGCACACCTGTAGAAAGTGGTGAGGACTGTAGTGGACATCCTGGCTTTCTTCAGACGCCTGAGGAAATGGAGACATTGATGGGCCATTTTGATGGTTGATGCTGTGTGTTCAGTTCATGTGAGTTTGGCAGTGCGGGTGACTCCTAGGAATCTGAAGCTGTTGACCCTCTGTACAATGTCCCCTCCAATGTAGATGGCTGCATGAGCCGTATCCTGTTTCCTGAAGTCAATCACCAGCTCCTTAGTTTTACTGACATTGAGAGACAGGTTGTTGTCCTGGCACCACTCTACCAGAAGCCTCACCTCCTCTCTGTAGGCCCTCTCTTCGTTGTTGGTGATCAGACCCACAATGGTGGTATCGCCAGTAAACTTTATAATGGTGTTGGAGCTGTGATTGGCCACACAGTCATGTGTGAACAAGGAATACAGCACCGGGCTCAGGACGCTTACCTGTGGTGTGCCAGTGTTGAGGGTCAGTGGGGAGGAGGTATTTCTGCCAATCCACACACGCTGGGGTCTGTTCGTGAGGAAATCCAGAATCCAGTTGCACAATGTGGCACTCAATCCCAGACCTAGTAGTTTGTGGATCACCTTGATTGGGATGACTGTGTTAAATGCCGAGCTATAGTTTACAAACAATAGCCTTGCATAGCAGTTTTTATTGTCCAGGTGAGCCAGAGTGGTGTACAGATGTACAGATACAGCAATGTACTGAAATGTAGTAAAACGGGAGAGCTGGAAGTGTCATGGTTAAAGCTTTTATGTTTCACCCCAAAGTCACAGGTTCAAATCCTACCTCCAGCTGTCATACCCTTGTGCAATGTACTTACCGTAAATTACCCAGCTTTAGAAATGGGTAAAAGGCTGTAGGTGACTTAACATTGTAAGATGCTTTGGAGAAAAGTGCCAGATAAATGAATTAATTGTACTTTACCTAAAGTTATTTAGTTAGTCAGCTAATGGTTGGCAACAAAGGAAATTACAATGATTGATAGACAGTACTGTGCAAAAGTTTTAGACACTTGGTTGGGGAAAAAAAATCTGTAAAGTGAGAATGCTTCCGAAAATAATGCTCTAAATTAATAAACTTCCTACAAAGCTTAGTAACCATCCATTGTCAACAACCGCTTGTCCTGAGCAGGGTTACGGCGGGCTGGGTTGGGTCTTGCTCTGTGGTGGGTCTGGGTTTCGAGTCCTGTTTGAGCTGCCTTGTGATGCACTGGAGTCCCATCCTGGTTGTGTCCCTTTCCCCTCCAGCCTTATGCCCTCTGTTGCTGGGTTAGGCTCCAGTTTGCCTTGACCCTGTTTGGGATAAGTGGTTTCAGACTCTGTGTGTCTGTGCATACTTTCTTTAACGACATACAAAACCCCTACTGTAATACTGTTACCTTTTGCAAAAGAAATGTTTGGAAATCTAAAATATGCTCTTTGCCATTGATACAAATGCAGAAGACATTAAACAACCATCTAAAACAAATATTTTTGTGAAACATCTAAGTGCCAAAGACTTTTGCACAGTGCTATATATATATATAGATGGAACTCTATTATATTTATACATATATAAAACCCTGTAGACATATAAATATTACTATGCTATATTATATATACAGTATGTTATATAGGTCTTGTATATATAAACTTACATAGGAGTTTGCATGTTCTCTCTGGTACTCTGGTTTCCTCCCACAGTCCAAAGACATGCTGTTCAGGTTCACCCACAGTGTGTGAGTGACAGAGACAGTGTGTTCCACTGATGTATGGATGCGTGACCCAGCGTAAGTAGTGTATCTAGCAGTGTAAGTCACCTTGGTGAATAAGGTGTGTGGACTGATAACACTACATAGAGTTCATTGGAAGTTGCTTTGGAGAAAAGTGTCTGCTAAACAAACAAATGTAAAATGTAATGTATGGATCTATAGGAAAAACAAAAGATACACCAGATTAAGTGCAAAAACTAAGTTAAGGGCTTGGGTGCTCAGAATGAAATGATGAAACAGGTTGAAGAGGGCACCTTGTTGAATTGTATTAATATACATTCATACATACATACATACATACATACATACATACATATGTCTCCCCTCCCCCGTTCAGCCCAGCCCTGTGCTGTGCATTGCAGGGTTAGGCTACAGCTTGCCACGACCCCACTCAGAATAGTGGTTTCAGTCAGTCTGTGTGTGTACTATATTGTTATATAAATACAGTATAACATGAAATATATATAACTGTCACTATAAATATAACTATTTTGGTAAGGTCCAGCGTGCTCTCCTTGCTTTTCTTAGTTTCATATATGTGCCTATATATATATGACTATATATATATAATGTATACATTTATTTATTTAGCTGACCCTTTCCTCCATATCTATGTGTACAGTATGTTAATGTATACATTAGATATATCATGCAGTGCAAACTTATACAGTATATAAACATGTAATGTGCAGTTTAAAGCTCTGGTGAAAGTTTGCATTAGTAGCCCTGAAGGGTGTATATGCTGTTCATCATTTATGCTATTTATTCTTGTTTCTCTCCAAAGTAGCATAAAGCACTGTATTTATGTTATGTTATGTTTGAAGCACAACCTTCATGTCACTGTGTACAATTTATTGTATGAAAAAACTTACCTTAATAGTCATACGTGCTCTGCACATTGAAAAATTGCAAAGTCTTTCTGGAGCAAAACCTGGGTTTCTGCAGCACATGATGTGTTGAGTGAATTTGAGATGTTTTGCTTACTGCTCCGTGTGTGACATGATTATGCCCCAGGTTCTCAAAGTTTGTCGACATCAAGGACATATCTCACGTGGGTATGGAATCAACTGGTGTGTCTACTTCAGCGCAGACCCAACCTGAAGCTTGTGCCGAAGGTGCATACTTTACCATAATTTGTAATTACACATGCCTGGCTTGCACATGGGTGCGAGGAAGCCCTTCCCAGCAGTGTTTACCAAAGAAAAGGCAAGTCTGTACACCCCAAGAGTAACATGTGCTCCTGTTCTTATGTACGACCGCAGACAACGTTATTACAGATGGTGCTGAGGAAAACTTATTATTATTACTTAACCCTAGTCTATTACCCTGTGTATAAACCTATCATTAGCATTAAATTTTAATCATCCATGCAACCACCGGGGGGCCCAAAAGTGATGGTGTTTTCACAAGCCGGCCCCTGTGCCCTTTAATTGCCGGCTATTTCAATTATATTAATGTTTGAAGAGGCAACGTTTAAAGATTGTGTGGGGCGCTCAGTGAAAGCCGTCTCTTCAGGCAAGAACGTTTCCGTGACCTCCGGTTAAACAGGAGCAATCAGATGTTACAGCTTATCAACCGCATCCAAGACCTTTGCGCTGACAACCGCATGAGACGTCAAGTGTCAAGACCTGTGGCAGCAGAAAATAATTATACAGGTTAGGGATGCTGGGAAGAGGACAGGTCGCCTTTGGAGGAAAGGAAGTAAATGTGAGGCAGCCACATACAGCCTTGAATACTACAGTGTGCACTTGCACTGCACTGCGTTACATGGCTGCGCCACTGTATTATGCATCTATAGAGCAATACATGATCTTTCTATATTATACTGTAAGTCAAAGTTAACTTTGTCACTTCCACAATATGTTTAGAACATACATCAGAGTGAAATAACGTTTCTCCTGGACCACGGTGTGACACAGAGGACAACATATATTATTACTACTAAAATACAGTTCACAATAACTGACTACAAAACTAAAAACACTATGGAAGAAAGTGCAGTGGCGTGGTCAGTTCAATAAATAGAAATGTAAACAGATTTAAAAGTGGTAGCGCAAAAAAAGTGAATTTTTCATTTTTTTTTCCTGCAATAATTGTTAGGAAAAGAGGGGTAGTGTGAACTAATGTAAGTAGATGTGGAATGTACTAAAGAAATACAGCAGCTATACTTAGGATGGACACCAATTTGAGTGAGGTTTCAGCAGAGACTCTTAGGGACCTGAGAGGATAATCTCTGCAGACCATATGAAAGTGACTGCTGTCCTTCTGGATGGAGGGGGGTTTGGTTCCGGTGATCAGGATTCAGGATGCTGGTATGTAATGGGTGGTTATGGGTGGTACAGGATCTTATCCTAGTAGCTCGTTTCTATATGGAATAGGATGCCTAATTGGAGAAATCTGGTGCCTCACAAATCCAGAGTGGACTCATGGACATGGGTTTGAATCAGGACATACAGCGGTTGCATGTTCTCCCATGTTTGCACCTTCCAGACATGCACAGAAGGTTGCACTGGTCAACTATGTCTTTTCTCTCCTTTACATAGAAAACCACAAGGGGTTGCCATGAGTCGGATTTGACTCAACAGCATTTCCATTCATCCAGGTATCCATGCAGCGTTAAGTATACACCTATAAGATCTTACAATGCATATTTAAGAATCCCACACACATCGTACAACACATTAGTTGCATAACAGGGCCATCAGGGCTCATGTGACAGTAAAGGATATACCTGTAAGTCCTTACATTGTGTGTCTACATTTAGTGATTTAGCTGATTTAGCTGATTTAGCTTTTTCCCTCCAGACTGACTTACAATATTAAGCTACCTACAATTATTCAGCCACTCAGGCCGGGATAGTTTTTATTGGAGCAGTTTAGGCTAAGTACCTTGATCATGGGTATTACAGAAGTAGGTGAGATCCAAAGACAATGGCACTAACCTACCCTATGCAATACAATGGTGTGTAAGAGGGCAATCAAGACCAGTCTGGTACTACATCACGTACCTTTGTGACAGTACGGTATATCCATTCTATCATATAACGGTATGTATATAACTTCTATCATGTAACACTAGAGTATAATTCTCTTGAGGATGCTTGGTTTGCCAGGAGGGATGAATCAGAACAGAAATCACAGGCAAAAAAATTAGATGGTGTTTAAATTTATTTTTATATAGTGCCTTTCACTACAGGTTTCTTTGAGTTCCTAACAGACCAATTCACCAAAAACAGAGGCATTTAATAATTAGCGGCAATGATAGACAATTCAAAACAAAGGGTGGAAAATGCCAGAGGGCACTGAAGAAGAGGAAACAAAACTCCTCAGGCAGGTGATGGAGAAAAACCCTCAAGGGCCTAAGGCGAAACGACTGACCCCCCTGGATGTGCTACCGTTGCACTGCTAGGAAAAACTTTTAAACTTTTGACCACACTAATAATTTATTGTGTTTTTGGTAATATTGCCAAAGCTTGGTTTTCATAAGAATTGACTAAATCATGGGAGTGGACATCCAAGCTAGTAAATCTCACTTAACCCATTTTTTGCTAATTACATTATTTTGCTAAATAAACGGTCAAGTCAGACTCATGAATCCCTCTTCTATTCCAGATTTTTAAAACACACCTTCATTTCTTGAAAACACTAACTGATGCTCTTGTTATAAAGGAAAATTTACTTTTATTTTTTTATTAACCTACAGCAATAATTACAAAGATCAGTGATCAGTAAACTTTCATGCATACTTTAACAACACGCATTACTGGTTTTGTGTAAATAGTTGCATTCTGGGAAATCTGTAAATAACATGTGTAACCACTGGGGGCACTTACGGGGAAAATGGTGGGGTGATTGTTTCCTAGGGTATTTGAGAGAGAGTCTTAGGAGTGCTAAGCAGGTTGGGAAGGCTAGCTGTAAGTGCAGGTCCTAGAGAGAAAAGGGTCCTCAGACTGAGAGCATGATTTTTCTGGTGTTGTTATTCCAGTAAATTGTTTGTCATGAATTCTTCATCCTTCTTTGCCCCCTCCAAACCCAGAGTGCTGCATGCCACAAAACTTTACAGATTATTTTTCTAATGAAAAGAAATATTCTTTGCACAGTGTATTACAAAGTACTGTATACAGAATTGTATATATAAGTAAATAATGCCACATCCTGATTATGTAACTTGCCTATACAAAGTTCAAAACTATGGTTTATGGCCGATAAGACTGTTAAGGATTTGCTCCCTGATACCTATCGGACCTGACCTTCATGTATCTGTTGCCCCTTAACATTATGCTCCTCCACCGCTGCCCACCTGACAGTCCAACACATCACAGGTAAAAATGAAAATCCCAAAGTTTCTTGGTTTTAGCTCCAGTCGAGTGGAACTGAGATCCCTCTGCAGCTCAGAGCTACTAAATTCTTTTCAACGTTCAAGAAGGACCTCAAAAAACATCTTTTTCAGACATTCCAACACAGAGGGTCCCCAGAAACTTACTTTATATTCTTCACTTGGTAAACATATTTGTATTTTATATTCAAAATGAACATGTTTTCAAAATATGTTTTATTTTGGAGTACATCCACCAACACCATGGTCTCCTTTGGTATTTATTCATAAACTGCATCAGTGTCTAATATGTGTAATTTCATTTTAAATATATTTCTCACCACAAAACAAAGCAGTATCATAAGGCTCCATATAGACCTAAGGAATTACAGGAGCAGTAGCAGCACCACATTAGATAAACATGATTCAGCAGCTGCACAGAGCGATGCTGAAGGTTTAATACCATACTGGCTACAGATCTAAATCAGACAAAAGGGCTCTGTGGTGGAGTGGGTGGGAGATGAACTCAGACACAGGTTGAACAAATAAACTGTGCTAGGAATTGGGACAAAGCTTTTGGGCAGGACTGGAAAAAGTGATATATTTAGACCAAACAAAGAAAACCCAACAAACATGAGACCCTGCACCCTATGTGGAAAGGAAAGGCCACTGTATTTTCTGTGGCTCATGGAGGAGAAACTGGAATAGGTTATCAGGCAAGATTAAGTGCGTTGTTCGAAGGTGTCGGAAATGGACTTCTTCCTCCCCTCTGTGCTGTCTCAGCCACATGTGCCACCCATTACTAAAAAAATGAAAAAGGCCTTGCCTTATAATTACACATAAATTAAAAAGTAGTGATAATCCCATGTTATGTAGCACATTCCAGTATTTTTTACATTTGGATTCATATTCAAGTACCTAATATTTCGACCCTTCCTGGATCGGGGCCTTGGCGTGACAGAAGGGCTTGCGTGATTTAGGGATCTCCAGAGCTACGTCATCGGGAGCAGTATGCTGCTGGTAGGGTCTCCCAAGGTGAACAGGTCTGGAGTGAAGATCCAGACTAACAAGATCTGAAAAACCTCTATGGAAAATGGGAACAAAAGAACGTTTACCCTGCCCGGAATAGGGTCACCGGGACCTAGGGGTAGTGTTCCTAGGCGAGTGCCTAGTGGCCGGACAGCCCACGTAACCCGGCCGGACTCAGCCCGAAAAGGCATCGTTGGGGGGCCATGTGGGCCCAGCACCCACAAGGTCCAACATTGGGGTTGGGTGCAATGTGTACCAGGCAGTGGGAGAGGGTGGGGTGGCGCATGGCGTCGCGGTCCCTCGCGACAGAAGCTAGCTCTTGGCACGTGGAATTTTACCTCACTGCGGGGAAGGAGCCGGAACTGGTGCGGGAGGTTGAGAAATACTAACTAGATATGGAGTCTGAATGGACCCTGTTCAAAACTTCCATTGTGGAAGCAGCCAGGCACAGCTGTGGCCAAAAGCTTGTTGGTGCCAGCCGCGGCGGCAACCCGAGAACCCGCTGGTGGACACTGGTGGTAAGGGAAGCCATCAAGCTGAAGAAGGAAGCCTTTAGGGCCTGGTTGGCTCTGGAGACTCCTGACTCAGCAGACAGGTACCGGCAGGTGAAAAAGGCAGCAGCGGCTGTGGTTGCAGAAGCAAAATCCGGGGCATGGGAGGAGTTTCGAGAGGCCATGGAAAACACTATCGGTTGGCTTCAAAGATGTTCTGGAGAACCATCCGGCTCAGAAGGGGTCGGAGGAGCTTTGCTCAGGCTGTGCTCAGCAAGGGTGGAGAAATTCTGACTTCTGATGAGTAGCGGCTGAGATGGTTGAAAGGGCACTTTGAGGAACTCTCAAACCCAAGTGATATGCCTCTCTCACAGGAGTCAGGTCCAGAGGCCTCCGGGCTATCAGAGTCCATTTCCATGGTGGAGGTCACTGAGGTAGTTGGTAAAACACCGGGGTGGATGAGATCTGTCTGGAAGTGCTTAAGGCCCTGGATGTTGCAAGGCTGTCATGACTGACACGCCTCTGCAATGTTGCATGGACCTCGGGGACAGTGAAAATTGGCAAACTTGGGTGGTGGTCCATATCTTTAAGAAAGGGGACCAGAGAGTGTGTGCTAACTATCGGGGCATCACACTCCTCAGTCTCCCTGGGAAAGTCTATACCGGGGTGCTGGAGAGGAGGCTCCGGCTAATGTTTGAACCTCAGATTGAAGAGGAACAATGCAGATTCTGCCCTGGCCGTGGAACAGTGGACCAGCTTTTTATCCTCTCACAGATAATTGAAGGGGCATGAGAGTTTCCTAATCCAGTCTACATGTGTTTTGTGGACTTGGAGAAGGCCTATGACTGTGTTCCCCAGGAAATTCTGTGGGAGGTGCTTAGAGAATGGGGTACCAGGGCCACCACTGCAGGCCATTCAGTCTCTGTACATTCGGAGAGAGAGCTGTGTCCACATACTTGGCATTAAGTCAAGCCTGTTCAATGTGGATGCTGGACTCCGCCAAGGGTGTGCTTTGTCTCCACTCCTGTTTGTAGTCTTCATGGAGAGGATATCAAGGCACAGTCGAGGTCAGGAGAGTATTCTGTGTGGGAGTCGAAAGGTGACGTCTCTGTTTTTTGCGGATGATGTTGTCCTTTTGGCACCATCATATGGTTGCCTCCAACACACACTGGAACGGTTTTTAGCCAAGTGTGAATCGGTTTGGATGAGGATCAGCACCTCAAAATCTGAGTCCATGGTTCTCTCACGGAAAAGGATGGTACGCCCCCTCCAGGTAAGGGGAGAGTTTTTGCCCCAGGTGGAGGAGTTCAAGTATCTTGGGGTCTTGTTCAGGAGTGAGGGAAGAAGGGAGTGTGAGATCGGCCACAGACTGGGAGCAGCGGCAGCAGTAATGCAGTCACTGTACTGGACTGTAGTGGTGAAGGGGGAGCTGAGCCATAAGGTGAAGCTCTCCATTTAGCGGTCGATCTACGTCCCTACATTCACCTATGGTCATCAACTCTGGGTGATGACCGAAAGAATAAGATCGCGGATACAAGCGGCCAAAATGAGTTTTCTCCACAGGGTGCTGGGACTCACTCTCCGTGACAGGGTGAGGAGTTCGGACATCTGGGAGGAACTCAGAGTAGAGCTGCTACTCCTCCACATTGAGAGGAGCCAGTTGAGGTGGTTCAGGCATCTGGTAAGGACCAGGACCCGCTGGAGGGATTATATCTCACAGTTGGCCTGGGAACGACTGGGGATCCCCCAGGCTGAGCTGAAGGAAGTTGCGGGGGACATGAGCGGCTGGGTCTCTCTGCTCTCCCTGCTGCCACCGCGACCCTATTAGGAGAAGTGGGATAGATAGATAGACAGATAGATAGATAGATAGATAGATAGATAGATAGATAGATAGATAATTTTTCTATAACTCATAGTGGAGGAGCTTTTTACCTATTTTTGTTTCAATATTGTATGTCAAAGCTCAGAACTTACTTTGTAGTCAGATTAGTACAGTATAATTATATTATACATATATCTTATGCATAACACCAAGTTCCAATAATGAAATAGAGATTCTACTATTGGCTCAGAAGTACAGAAACACACACACACACACACACACACACACACACACACACACACATTTTCTGAACCACTTGTCCCATAGGGGGTTGTGGGGAACTGGAGCCTACCTGGCAACACAGGGCGTAAGGCCGGAGGGGGAGGGGACACACCCAGGACGGGACGCCGGTCCGTCGCAAGGCACCTCAAGCAGGACTCGAACCCCAGACCCACTGGAGAGCAGGACCCGGTCCAACCCACTGCGCCACCACGCCCCCAGCTCAGAAGTAATTTTATTTATTTTTGATAAAGAAGTCATCAGCTTCAATAAACTTGCATCAAAATTAGTCCTCTATCCCACACTCCAGAGCTGAGCTCCCATAAATAGTTTGTTATTGGCTGTGCCTGAGCCTAATTGGGCTAATGAGCCCAGGCTCAGGGGTGGCAATGGGGAGCAAAGGGGGCGTGGCCTTAGGGGCTGCCTGCTACACAGCTGTTGTATTATGGTAATATATGATTGGAGGGGGTTTCAACCTCAAACCACAAAAGCCTGTGTGTGTTCTGCTTTTCATTCAAGCCTACTCCTCTGGTCTGATTTACCTAATTAGTATTTAATCATGTGTGTGACCTATACCTATGCTCTTCTGGAAAATCACGTTTCTTTTTTTTTGTATTGGACATTAAGAGCTGTGACTAACAGACATTCTTTAAATTAAAAAAAAAAGGATATAATTAAAGGGAAGCTTCTGGAGAAAAGGCACACACGTTCCTCTGTGGAGAGCTTAGACATAGAGCTTACAGATTTATGAATTCTCTGTACAGATCGACTTAAATCGCTGTTGTCTTCTGTGTGTTTATTTGATGTTTTCCCGCTATGCCATCGCACCTCTCCTTCTGTTCACAACATATTTATTTTGCTCTTCCAACAGGAGCAGAAAATAATAGCTTAACCCCACTGTTATTCATCTAGATGAATATTTATTAACTGTGCTGTGATGAATTTTGTAATTAACCATTTTTCAGCTTTACAGTGAATTGCATAATGAGGGTTTTCAAGAGTGAGCTTCTATTACTTGTGACGACCAGATTATTAGTATACAATAGATGCATGGCGGCAGCACTCTGTGAGCTTGTGTCTTGGGAAGGTTACATAGCTTTTGGAAATGCCAACATCTTTTTTTCAGAATTTGGAAGATTCCCTGTATCTGCACCCCACGGCATGGATGGAAGAAGGGAATGGTAAAACACTCCCCGACCTTACCGAGAGAGTTATACGAGTGGTCCTTGTGTGTCAGGTTTGACTTGATAGCACTTCGACACATCCATTTGGGATGGAATGAAAATCACATAAGGGGAACATCTTATTGTCCAAGGTTCTTATAACATAAAATTATGAGCAATTGAACTGGAATTAAAAATTTAGGAGTTAGACGAGGCCCTGTGATGGACTGGTGTCCCGTCCAGGGTGTGCTCCCCCACCCTTTTGGCCTTGTGCCTAATGTCTCCAGGATGGGCTCTGGCTCACTGCAACCCTGCTCGGGACAAGCGGTTCTTGAAATTGGTTGGCTGGTTGGTTGGAGAAAGGTCATCAACTTGGGCATATTGGAACAGGTTCAGCAGTGTAAAAGTAAAGCTTAATATGCATTATATAAATAGTTTAAAAAACCAACTGTTCCTCATAAAAAAATTACTATTAATTTGGGTATAAGCCAAGATATCTGCTTGTCTATCAGAGGAAGCTGCAAGAGAATGAGAACACTGTTAAGTCTGTGTGGACACCCTACGGCCCAGTTACAAAAATGTCTTATAATATTGTGACTAGTTAACAGAATTCTCAGAGAAGGTTGTATCTGTACAAGGTTCCTGGTTCATTTAAATATTCAAAACATCTTTTATAAAAAAGTTTGATTTGTCCCTTTCTGCAATATATTCCTGTTAAATCACAACCCCTTTTTTTTTCTTCGAATGAGGTTAGGGAATTAGGTTGACAACAAATTGGGAAGGAAATGTTTTTTATTTTTTTGGTACAGTTTATAGTAGAAGCATCTTATAGCCTACTGACGTGATAGCTGGTAGCGTAGTGTTTAGAGCTGCTGCCTTTGGACCCTGAAAATCACCGGGTGGAATCTTACCTCTTGCTATAATACCCTTGAGCAAGGTACTTACCCTACATTACTCTAGTAATTCCCATCTGTATAAATGGGTAAATCATTGCAGACAGATTACTGCTGCAAGTTGCTTTGGAGAAAAGTCAGTTAAACATTAGTAAAAATGTGGTTTTCTTAAGTGTCTAACTTTCTTCCTCTAGAAAAATATTAACATCCGAACTGCATTCTAATTCACATGAATTGTGGAAGATGTGGTCACCTTAGTGTAATTTCTGAGATAGAGCTAAGTGACCACCTCTGCACTGTAACCTGTTGCCCTTTGGCTGTATTATGTGCGCGTTTCTATGTCCACTTTTCGGGATACTGTTTTTCCTCTGTGTTCTTGTGACCCAGTTCTGTTCCATTGTTAATTAGCTGAAAGATAGAGAAAGAGAATGACAATGCCACCGCTCGTCGGTCTTTAGTACCCTGCCCAGCACAGTCCCAAAATGAAGAAGCTGAGCAGAATACCATAGATGAAAGTTCAGGTTCTCAGAACCGTGGGTAGCTTATTAAAACCACTTTGATCCACGCTTCTTTGATATCCGTGATCTCATAAAGAATTCACTTTCAGCGGTAAGTATAGGTAGTTCAGAGAGACGTTATGGTATTCACAGCCTGCACCCTCAGTCTGTTTGAATTATCAAAAACAGGAGAAGAATGGAATGTTTCATGCCTACTGTCCCACTGTTACACTTCTGAACTCATTCCGCCCTGGAAGGAACACGGTAGATATCCAGGGCGGTCCGCCGAGGGTCCGCTTAGTGTTTCAGGGGTGCTCTGCTCGTCATTTTTTACTGTGCTCAGAATATTACATAATGGCGTTAAGTTGACTTTGTGTTAGTTGGGACTCAACATCTCATCTTAGACTGTCACCATCTGATGGTTATTTGGTTACTTTTTGTCTATTATTGACATATCCTGGTAAGTCAGGAGGGTAAGTTAGCCTGGGTGGTATGGTGGTACAGTGAGTAGTACTGCTATTTCAGAGTATCTGATTGCTGGGTTTGATCCCCGCACAGGCTGTGTGGAGTTTGCGTGTTTTCCCTGTGTCTGTGTGGGTTTCCTCTGGGTGCTCTGGTTTCCTCCCACAGGTAAATAAGACAATATTTTTTATTTTTAAGCTTTTAATTGATTTTATAAATTACAATATATTATTTTATATATTTTAATGTTTATTTTTATTTGATTTTACACTTTTTTATTGTTTTTAAGTGATTTTTAAGTTTTTCACAAGTTTAAATATTTTCAGCTGACCGACATAAAGTCGCGTCAGCCGACTGAAGACGAATTGTATTTTTCCATATATATTTAACAAAAAACCGACGTAAAGTCGAAATTGACGCAACACGAAACGACGTAGGGCGAGGTCTTACTTTAGCGTATCTAGTAGAGTGAGTCTCCTTGGGTGAATAAGGGCTTATAACACTATATAGCATTCACTGGAAGTTGCTTGGGACCAAAGCTTCTGATAAATGAAGTAATGTAATAAAAGTCACAGTCAAAAAAGGTAGGAGCTAACTAATGAAATAAATAAATAATGACATGGTGGTGATGCTTACTGTGGTGAAACAACATGGACTGGGCTCCCATTCTAACTTCCCTGTAAAACTATCCATCACAAATTACTTTCATAACTTACCTGTTAATCACATTGTAAACATCGGGAAACTATCTCCAAGATCAATTAGAAGGTCTTTGCCAGCTCCCAGGGATCCAACTTGACTGAACCATCATGGTAAAATTGTGATCGACATTAGCTGTGCTTACTATGGAGAAGAGAAGAGTCAGCATGCAAGCTGGTCATGTGAAATAGGGTGTTTACATTTATTCATTTAACTGATGCTTTTCTCCAAATAGGCTTACAGTGTTAAGGTTACAATTACTTAATCATTTATACAGCTGGGTAATTTTTTTTTTTACTGGAGCAATTTCAGGTAAGTACCTTGCTCAAGGGTACTACAGAAGTGGCGATCGAACCTGCAACCGTGGGATCTAAAGGCGATAACTACGACGCTACCTGCTGTCCTGGTGCTTGTGATGGGTGTAAGATTTCCAATCACATTCAAGCATCCCTATGAAAAAGAAGTGACGACACTGATCATTTCTTTTTTTTGAGTTTACTAGAACTAGAAAGCTTATATATGTACATATTATGTTTCTGCTTTACACACCAGCCTTAACTTCACATTAACCTTCTCTTTTGCTAACTAAATTGGGACCAACAGAATTCGTCCATGTGGGGGGACACAATGAAAAAAAATCAGGGGTCTCAAATGAAAACAGATATCAACATGATGTAATTAACCAAACAGTTAAAACACGAAAAACAGCAATTAATGTTCCATTGTAACTTAAAGCGATAACACATAATTAAAACAAGTAAAGGAAATTGAATGTCATTAAAGATGTAAACTGGAAACTCCTCATTTCTCCCAAATAAGCCATTCCTAGATTTGCACGACCTAAACTTTGGCTTCTAGTAGTTTGCTGTAATCATAACTGACTCACTCTAGTAAAAGGGTATGGCAATTTCCACGTCAGTCATCTCCTTTATGATGAGCATGTTCAAAAGTATAAATAAAGCCGTAGTTAAGCTGAACATTGTGTTTGCCATTCAAAAGTTCAGCTGATGAAGGTGAATGTTCTGATGACTCTGCAGTGGAGTTAAGATGAGGATTTATGAATCATTCGATCTACTTTGGATCCTTGAGATAAACAATAATGCTGGTCATTCTCTGGATCACTGAGTGAAGTGCTAGAATTAATCTCGATGACAGCATATTATTATTTTCCTCCTATTATTCTGCACTTGAGGTGTGTGATCGTATAATATGAATTTTCATTCACAGCAACATTTTTACCTTTTTATGTTGACAACACACTGCCAAAATATCTATTGCTTTCTATACTGTGGAGTTCAATATGAATTATTTGGTTAAAATAAATCACTGTTTCATCAGAAGATGAAGCACACAATATGTAATACCTTCCCTGTTCCTTTGCACCTTTTCTAAACCTAATTTATACTCGACTGAGTGAGATATGACTTCAGTCAGAACAGGATAGTTAAGGAACAAGGCTTTGATTTGTTCAGAGACATCACAGTTTGTTTCTGCGTTAACAAGATACAGATGGCAGATTCTGTGTCTTGTGGTTTGTCAGAAAAAAAAAAGCACTTTGCTTTTGAATTCCTGTGTCTCACAGTCTATAAAAATATGTAAACAAAGGTCCACTAGTCATGTCATGCTAGTGTCACTTGTACAAAAAGACAGTGGCAGTAGCTTAGTGTTTAGTGTTTGGGACTTGTAGTAAGGTAATATCTGGTTAAAGGAGAACCTGGATACATTTATTCTAGGAATTTGATAGGATACAAATTTACTGCAAAGTTCGTCATCTGAAATACTCAAAAAATCATTTTAAGAAAAAGTTAGATTTTTACCCCTGATAATAATGTAATTGCCAGAATACTGGATAAAGTACAGGTGGGAGCTTCTGCCTTGCCTAACCCTAACCCAAGGACACAGGTTCATAAGCCCTTCCTTCCCTTGGTCAAGGTACTTTGCATTGTACCTTAAAAATTACTCTGCTGTATAAATGGCCAAAATAACTGTAAGTAACTTTGCACTGTATGTCATTTTGGACACTGTGAGTTACTATAAATAGAATAAATGTAATTACCTATGTAAAAATTACCCTTTTAAAACTAGTAAATGACTGTAAGTCACTAATATTGTAAGTTGCTTGGCAGAAAAAAAATAATAGTTTGTTTTTGATGAAGATATGAAGCGTACATTAACAGTATTTATTTTTGCTGCACTTCAGCATCCTACTGAATCATTTCAAGAAAACCCGCAACCTGAGTAAGTTGCTTTGGAAACCATAACTGCTAAATGTTTTTAATTGCTATGTTGTCGTGGCTACCAGACCACTATCATTTCCAGTGGCATCTGCTGTTGATGTGTCCATTACAACCTACTCAGCAGCTTCCCAACTGTTAGTGATGCAGGCAAAGGGCTGGTAATCTGCTTATACTTGGGATAGAAACAGCATAGTATACAAGTCAAATTGGTAATTCCAAGTTAAATTGTTACTTGAACAAAAATGTTAACTGAAGAACAAGACAGATGTTCCTCTACTCATGATGGTTCGACTTAACAATTTTTCAAAGTTACGATGGTACAATAGTGAAACACATTTGGTTGCATATGTACCTTGAATTTTGAATTTTGATCTGTTCCTGCGCTTGCGATTTGGGGTATGATACTCTCTCCTGATGCTGGGCGATGGCAGCAAGCCGCGGCATCCACTCAATTACGCTCGCAGTCTCTGTAGTGATCACACCAACAAGTATAAACAACCGATACTGTGTTGAAAACATTTTTTTAATTTTGTGTTTTCGCGTCGCATCATGTCTACAAAACACCCATGTGTGTCTCCTGTTTAAATTTGCCCAGCTGTAGGCTATGGTAAGTGTTCTGAGCACAGTTCAGGTAGGCTAGGCTGGCCTATGATGTTCAGTAAGTGTGCTACTATATTCTTTTTCCACTTACAATTTTTCCACTTATAACGGGTTTATTGGAAAGTAACCCCATCATTAGTCGAGGAGCGTAGAATGCAATTATACTGCATACCTTCACAGATTCTCACACAGAAAGGTTACTAAGGCGCTTGATTTAGCAGCAAGGGTGCAGATTCCACTCCTATAAGTATCCTAAATTTAAATGTATTCACTTTGATTTATAATTCTGTATCTAAAAAGTAAACAACATGGCACTATGTACTTTTAGATGAAAACATTTTGAAAGATATTACATACTGTGTGTTTCTCATGTTGTTGTGGGGTAAATACAAGAGATGACAAAGGTTAGGTTTGTCCCTGTAAAGGTAGATAGATTTTATTCAGCTGAAAGGAAAATTGTTGAATGGGAAAATTCAACCTTTTACTGAATGAGAAAAAAAAAAAACGAAAAACCTTTGGTAGTTTTTTCTCTAGGCTTTGAAATATGTGAGAAGTGTAACCTGACAAAATTCACACACACTGTTGAGCTGTTTACGGTGGAATAACATCCAGAAAATGTTGCATGCGTCCTGGTTATGGGGCTCATCTCTTTTAGAAAAGCTCTATCTTCTACCATGGCTCCATAGCTGCTGAGCTCAGTTGGTTATGAGTGTTGTTTTCCTGCCGCTGAGTACAAGCCCCCCAGTTATAACATGTAAAAACAATTAACACCGTATACTAATTGACGTGCCACTCTCCTTTCCTTCCTTTCAGTCTCAGCTTTGAAATTTTTCGTCAAGGTTTTCAGGGGAATCAGAAGAAATTTCACGAGCGATTTCGGCGGGTAATGAATGGCACGGAGCGGCTGGCGCTGCTCCAACGGCAGGCCTGATTATCACACTCCGGGAGACGTCATATCAATCTTATTTATTCATAGGGAGCTCCTGAACAATCCTCTCCTTCCTTCTAATGACGTTTCACTTTGGCTCGGTGGGGTATCTTTTATACATCAATAAGGCCAATTATCTGTTTATGGAAGGAGCCCCGTTTCATCTGATCTGCCCCTGTGGGGCTGTGCAGGGTGGGCTCGATCCCCTCCTAGTGAACACCGGGGGGGCTCCGCATGCTTACTGACCCCTGGGCCAGAGCTCCACTCACCCGATACGGGAAGGATTGCCATGCTAACATCCAGCTGCCCGCATTCAAGATCCTCATCCTCAGCACAGCGAGTGTGGATTTGATCCGCAACGGCACCAGCGGGAAGAAACTAGAGTCACTGCATTAGATCACAGCGGAGGGCTCACTGTTACTGTCATAGCATAAAGACAGGGATATCCACACAGTGCCTCCTGTTGAATCAGACAGGTCAGAGTGGGGAAAAAAAAACCAGCAGGAAGCTTCACTCTGTCTTTTTCTGACTCACTTTAAAGCTGTTCACTGCTGTCATTCCATAAATAGAGCGAAGATTACCACATATACATGGTGCATGTAAGTAAACTTCTACAATGCTGCGACTAATGACCACAAGAAGTCCATACAATGTCAAATCTTTATACTAACTGCAAGGTTCTCCAAGTGCATGCGATTGGTCCATTTACCTTGGGCTGTGGGTTCAGACTTGGGTTTGAATCCGGTTCAGTCTTTGCAGAGCTTGTGCATTCTCCCTGTGTGTGGGTTTCCTCAAGGTGCTCTGGTTTCCTCCCAAAGACATGGATTCAGGTGAGTTGGTGACTGTAATCAACCCTTAGCATGTATATTGCAGCATGCAGCGCAGTGGATTTGGATGGGGCGAAGAAGACCAAGAGACAGCGTTCATCTCAAACCTTTAATTGAAGTAATGCTCTTGGTCCGAGGACCCCATTTCCTCCAGGACCTGCACCTCAAGCCAGCCTTGCCAGCCTGCTTAGCACCCCCAAGCTCACCTTCAGCACATGTGCAAACATGGTCACCCCATCATTTCCCCTAGAAGTGCCCCCAGTGGTTGTACACCTACAGTCCACATTTTTCCCCATAATGCAACTATTTACACCAAACACATCTTCCCGCCTAAACACAGTAACACCGGTCGTTACGGTATTTTTGAGTTAATGAGCGTATGGGTGTATTCTGGCTTGTGTTTCTAGGACAGGCTTCAGACCACTGTGACCCTGCACTGGACAAGCAGTTACTGGAAATGGATGGATAGAACTTGCACCATCTGGGCCTTGGACTCCATTGGGTGGAATGCCAGGGCACACAGGGGCTCCAGGCATGGTTCAAGTGGCCTGTGTCCCCAGTTCCCAGAGAGAGCAGTGCTCTGGCTTTCCCCTGGCAACGGCTGCCCGACTGTGGGGAGACAGGGCTTCGGTCCCATGAATGGTAGCATTGAGTGTGACGTGCTTTGTGTCGGCGTCCCCCAGCCTTCCCAGATCCCCATCCACCAGCAATGGCTTGTATTTATAACCGCATCCACTGGGATAATTACCGCCGTGCCTTCAACTTCTACAATCCAGACATCTGTCTGTGCCAGGTGGACCTGGGCCAAGTTGGCCCCCCGAGCCCTTGCTGAAATGAGATGGGCTTTTCTGCCAGGCCATGACTGGCACTGGATCACTCTGGCTTTTAACAAAGGAGAGGCACTGTAGCTTGCAGGTGGAAGTAAGCAGAGGGGTGATGATGATGATGATGATGATGAAGATGATTATAGCAGAGACTGAGTTGAACTGATAACGGTGATCATTTAGAACCTCTTGCAGTGTGCAGCCTGTGTAGACACCCTTCCCAGTGCTGGTCCCCTTCTCACTTGGCTGGTTACTGAAGAGGAGACATGGTGTGCAGGTCCCACCCCCCCGACCCACTGAAGCTCACAGATCACACCACAGAACTGGGCCTTGTTTACATTAGCTCTCACCAGGAGAAATGCTGGAAGCTCTGTTTGCTTACCCCCCACCCACTGTGGCAGGATACAGCAAATGTCCTGGGGTCATGTTTAGGGGGTAATCCATGGAAGCTGTACATTACACATATTTATTTTAAAGCTATTGACATCAGTTAGTGTCATTATTATTCTTCTTCTTCTTCTTATTATTATTATTATTATTATTACTTTAGAATCAATCAGAATGAGTTTTATTGCCAACTATGTTCACAATATACAAGGAATTTGTCTTGGTGACAGAAACTTAGCCAACATTTTTGTATAAGTTTTGTTTGTACATGTTTGTACTGGCTGTTATGTACCCACATCAGAGTAATTTTTTTTAATTGGAACAAATCAGGGAAAAAAACCTTGGTCAAGAGATCTTCAGCAGGAGGTGCAAGCTGAACCTTGGTTGTTTGATTTGAAGGTGAGAGGGCAAACCGCTATACTCCCTGTTGGCTGTCACCTTAAATGTTTATATGGATGGATGTATATTAAACAGTCGACTATTTACAGGGATATTGCAGCAGACACCCTCCTGGGTTTTCGTTTTCAAGCTATGGCTGCAAATCGCAAATTCTTTTCCTTTATATCAAAACAATGTGTGACTGGATTTTCACTGCTGTTAATATAATATCATGGCATGATGGGTTGTAACTGGTTGGGGAAATGACCAAGCATGGGGTAAATACTCAGATTTAAGATTTTTATTAGCAGATTTACAATCCATGACCAAAATATAAATACCAAATAACTGGAGAAATGCCCTTTAGCTGCAGAAAAGAGTGAAGCTGTAGCTCTTTAGAAAAAAGTGTTTGAAAAATGAATAAATCTTTATATAATGGAAATGGAATCAAGACCAAAGAACTATCCAGAAAAAAAAAATACTATTAAAAGAAACAGAAAAGTTTGCATTTTCTAGTTCCAAACTGAAAATTCAACCTCAACAGTAAACACAAAACTAAAAATATTGGTGGGGGAGAGATATATGTTTTACTCAACAAACGTGTGTGTTTGTTATGTTTAATATTTTGCAATTACAGTCTGCTTAATAATGGAAAATCCTTTATGTAGCAACTCATGTGATGTAGAGTGGTTTATATGGTGAATATGAATGTGACAAATTGACTGCACTCTAGAATCATGTGTCTGCATTCAAATCTCTTCTGTTGATGTAATGTACTCTATTTTTCGCTAAGATGTATGTTGCTTTGGAGAAAAGCATCTGCTAAATGAATAAATGTAAATGTTTAAAGTTTTGGGGGTGCGGTGGCGCAGTGGGTTGGACCGCAGTCCTGCTGTCCAGTGGGTCTGGGGTTCAAGTCCCGCTTGGGGTGCCTTGCGGCGGACTGGCGTCCCGTCCTGGGTGTGTCCCCTTCCCCCTCCGGCCTTACGCCCTGTGTTGCCGGGTAGGCTCCGGTTCCCCGTGACCCCGTAAGGGACAAGCGGTTCTGAAAGTGTGTGTGTGTGTGTGTGTGTGTGTGTGTGTGTTTAAAGTTTTTATATTTTCACACCACATTTTGTGTCTTTAGAAGCTGGATATCTCAGCTATGATTTTTCAGCTGAGTAAACTGAGGTGAAGGAATTTTTGTTTTTGCGACATGTGTTCATTGAATCGTCTGACTGTTTTGTTCTATTTTTTTCCCTTCAATCTTTTTTCTCTGCTGGGTCATCGACTGCAGCATCACACAACAATGCTGCTCCCCTCGACTGCTTAAGATTGACTTTTCCCACTGACGCTATTTAAATACGATAACTAAGCTGGGATGAGAGCATTGTGAATAAATAGAAAACAAAAGCTGGTTTTGAGGAATGAAAAGATGAAATGGATGGATGGATGGATGGATGGAAAGGCAATCCCTTTTTCCACATTTGAAGGTATAAAGATGACCGTAGAGTTGAAGGACATAAGCCCTTTTGCTGGCTGCTTTTTCCTGCTCAACAGGCTCAGGACACACATGGCAAGAAGGGAAATTCCATCTCACATCATGGGAAGATCTTCGGTCTGATGTCACCTCACTGGCTTTGGCTAGACATTGGTTTAGCTCTTTACCCTTAACCAGTTGTTGAGTATAAATAGGATTCAAGTGGTGATGATTCTTTCCTGAATTTTAAAAATAAATTGTAAACATGTAAAATTGATCCAAATCAGTTATGTAAATCATAAAGCAGCCTTCATGACACCAAAAATGTTTTTACACCTGCTTATGTTTTTTCTTTTCCATATGGAACCGACACACACACACACGCACGCACACCATCTGAAACTGCTTGTCCCTGTCCCATACAGGGTTGCGGGGAGCCGGAGCCTACCCAGCAACACAGGGCAAAAGGCTGGAGGGGGAGGGGACACCCAGGATGGGATGCCAGTCCGCCGCAAGGCACCCCAAAAAGGACTCAAACCCCAGACCCACCAGAGAGCACGACGCCTCCCTATATAAATACACAATTAACTAAATTTAACGCATAAACAAAGAAATATATGGAAAATGTTAATCTTAAACAAATGAACTGAACATATTACTTGTACAAGTTTCAAAGTGAAAGTGAAGTGAATTCTTCTCGTACTTATTAAAATGATTAGGTAGCCTGAAAACCTGGCAACCTGATGGTAAAAATTCATATTTACTGTGTTTTCGGTTTTCGCAGCAACTTTGCCTAAAATATTCAGTTAGTTTTATTTTTCGCATTGTGTTGTTTAACCACATAATGAATGTATTTGTATTTGTAATGTATCCAAGCCGCTAGATCCACCTCCATCTCCTTGGTCCTCATCCTCCTCAATCTGTCTGCAGCATTCGACACAGTCAACCACCGGGTTCTTCTCTCTTAATCAGCTTTGGATCAAAGGTGCTGCACTAAGATGGTTTGAGTCCTACCTCTCTGACAGATCCTATCAAGTGGTTTGGAGGAGCTCTCGTTCTTCTCCTGTGCCTCTCTCAACTGGTGTCCCGCAGAGCTCAGTATTGGGTCCTCTTCTTTTCTTGATCTACACCTCCTCCCTTGGTCCAGTCATAGCCTCCCATGGATTCAAATAGCACTGCTATGCTGATGATACCCAGCTCTTCCTCTCCTTTCCACGTGGTGCGTCTGACATCTCCGCACGCATTGCTGCCTGCCTGTAGAACATCTCTTCATGGATGTCTGATTACCAGCTCCAGCTCAACCTCTCCAAAACAGAGATTCTTCACCTCCCAGCTGGCCTGTCCTCCTGTCACGATCTAGCAATCAAACTGGACAACTCACTCATTTTGCCTACCTCCTTGGCTAAGGGTTTAGGAGTAACTCAATTGACTTGAGTCTGTCTTTCTCTCAGCACATCGAAGCCACAACCCGGTCCTGCAGATACATCCTGCATAACATTCAAAGGATCCGTCCCTACTTCACAACTGACTCTGCCCAACTACTTGTTCACCCCATGGTGACTTCCCGTCTGAACTACTGCAACTCACTCTTGTGTGGCCTTCCTGCTACTGCCATTAAACCTCTGCAGCTATTACAGAATGCTGCTGCATGAGTTTGATTTGCCAAAGCATTCCCACGTATCTCCTCTACTCATTTCTCTGCACTGGCTTCCTATAGCTGCCCAAATCAAATTCAAAACCTTGGTTATTGTCTACAAATGCATCAATAGAACTGTTCCCAGCTATTTACAAGTCTTGATCAACCGCTACACCCCCACTAGACCCCTTCGCTCGTCTACTTCTGCTTGCTTGGTGTTCCTGCGCACGAATGGCAAAGCTCGGAGGTTCTCAGTTCTGGCACCGTTGTGGTGGAACAACCTTCCCCTCTCACTCAGAACTGCAGAAGCTCTGTCTTCATTCAAGAAGGGGCTGAAAACTCACCTTTTCCAGACCCCATTTTGCCCAAGATCTCTCAAGCTCATGTACGGTGTAAATGTTCATGCACCGCAACTTCATGAGCATCCCCAGATAAGCCTTTATTCAGCTGCTGTTTGTGTATCTTATATTAAAAAGAAAAAAAAAGGTAGGAGGGTATCAGGATTTGTCTATCCTGTGTTTTATGCACCTACCTGAATGATGAACATCAGTGCAGCAAGTGGTAGGTAACAAACTAGGTTTACTTGAGTCACATGTCTGCATCCATGTCTCTTTCTCTTAATGTAATGCATAAATTGTACTTTTAAATGTACATCACTTTGGACAAAAGCGTCTGCTAAATGAATAAATGTACATGTTAATGTAATGTATTTAAAGGTAGTGTTAATTTTTTGGATCTTTCAGCTACTTCTTAAAAACAAAAATTCCAATAATTCCTTAATTCAGTATATTCATCTATATTCATTTCTACCCTGATAAATTGTGAATACTTTTGCAGTTGAGGTGTTGTTCCTTTTATCTTTGATATTACTTTTTTGAAAATATTTTTACAATAATACATAAAACAACAGGATCAAAGAAGGTAAGTAAACCCCAAGGGAATATGATCTTAAATACAATAGCTGAGCTGATCTTAAGAATCCTGGTATGATTGTTCATTCTATTGTCTCATGCATTTTCCTGTTACCATGACATTCCAGCTGTTTCCAGCGGTTTGATTTTTTTTTTAAATATATTGTCTGTCTGGAGAAATAATCTAAGTGAGGGGGAAAAAAAAAAAAAAAACTTTAACAAACTCATTATTGAATTTCATGCAAAGTACAAATGGAGGATAATTGATCTGATTACCGAATATGTTGAGGGAAAAGTATTGTTTTACACAGAGCACAGTTATCATTGAAATCATTACTAAATAATTCATTTGATGCTGTTTCTTGTTTAGCGAGGCATTGAATTATTTCCATTTGTTTCCAGGCAATGAATTAATACCATGTTTATGTAATGATGAATTAGTCCCAAGTTTATTTAATATTCATTCTGTTTTGTAGTTTTCCTTTACTTACTAATCCAAAATTAATTACATCACGATCTATCAATTCAATAAATATTACAGCACGCTGTTTTCTGCAAAAATAATTACATAAAAAGCAAGTTTAATCAGAGTTTTCATTTTTGACCTTAGATATTGTGAAATCGGGGGACGATCTCTTTTTTAATTCCACCAGTAAATATTTATGTTTAGAGTATATGTTGCTCAATATTTCTTAGGAAACATTCGTACACAGAGGCAGAAAACATCACCCCTAGTTTTGGCCAACCACAGATATGTCAACACCTTAGTGGCCATTGTCTATAACTAGTTTCCAGACTTTCTCATTAATGTTCAGCTGCCTTACTTCAGCATATTTCATACAAAATCTGCCATATGGATTCCATGAGCTGGAGGCTACTGAAAAAGTCATCATTCTCCCTGTGTGTGTTTGACTGCTGAATGGGAGAGACTTTTCCAGAGTTATTTGTTTTGTAAAGGCCTCAAATTAAACAAAGCGGAGTAAAATACAGTGGTGACAGTTTTGGAGAGTTCGATGCTTTGTCATGTAATGCCCGGGGCGGCTGAAATGAATGGGCCTCCATTAGGGGAATATAAAAATCTGGCAACCCAGGCTGTGGGACAGGGGTTGTGATCCATATCTAAGAGAATGAGATCAGGTTGAAAGGGGGATTATCTCTCAAAAGCCATTTTGTTCTCGGTTAGATTGTAGAATATTAGTCCATCTTAAAATGATTTTAATTGGCTGTCTGCCATGACAGAACACGTATGCGCTCATGATCGGTAACTCCTAGTGGTAATGTGCTGGAATCCTTCTATCTGTGTTTAGCTAATAGGACAATAATGGTTATCATGCAGAGCTGTTGACTCGGCTGCGCTGCTTCCTACGAATGATGCTCAAGCGACGTGTCTTTGGAGAGTGATTAACAGGCACTGGTTGGGTCCGGCCCATGTCCCCATGACTCACTGTCTGGGTTCTGTTTTGTTTTAGTCACTAGGGCTGGTGATTATCTAAATCACAAGGCCGGTCAGTGCTGCCCAAGATAGACCTTAATTGGCTGGGCCACAATTAGAGACCTGCTCCTCTGGAATGGCTGCGGGGTACTTTTATGGACACTGTGATCATCACTTTTGCGATTGTCATCACAGTCATTGGTCTCCTCAAGGGTCGACTATGTAGTAAGAGCTGGATTTGGACCTGGGGTCTAGCCGGGATCAACTTCTCTGCCATTTGATGCCGCTGGTGTCTGTGGTCCTTGTGCTGATGAGGATGGACCCCAGATCTTCACTACGTGTAGTGGTTAGGGATCCCTTGCTGTTATCTCGAGCATTACCCTTCTAATGAATGTCAAAGGTGGCGGTCCCAAGCCTTATTCTACCTTGCACAGAGCTCCAGAAAACTCTACAGAAGGAGTAGGAGACATAAGGGTGTCCCTGTTAGATGTGGCTTTCATAGACTCAACCCCAGAGAAAATATATTATATTCACGTTACATTTTTTTACTGTGTACAAGGGGTCCTTAACTAATAAATGGATTCTGCTACGATAACCTTGCTGTAAGTCAATTTCATTGTAAGACACAAATCTGCTTATATTTTCTTACCAAAACCATGATATATAAACAGTTAATTTGAATGTATTATTCTACGTACAACTGGGCTTTGTTACATTTTTTCATTAATTTCCCATTTTATTCTTTAAAAAAAAATATTATGTAGAATAATATATAGTACAGTATCATGCTTATATTGTCATGCTGTACTATTTTGCTTTCATTTCTAAATTTATTGTCATTTGATTTTTCCTCTCAGCTCCACCAGAAAACTCACTTTTGCTTGCTACACATTTTTTTAAAAGAAGCTAACCTGGAGTCACAAAGAAAAAAAATGTCTAAATAAAACAATTGTTTACCAAATAAAATGCAATCACTGACAGACACCCAAACACTGCATGAGACCCAGACAATAATAAATACTGTGGTTTGCGGTAGCGTGGCCAGCCACTGTTATCGTACAGCAGATGGAGCGGTCGGCATTAGACGTTACAATCAAATGCTGGGACTCGAAAATCAGTTGTAAGTCCGGATGATTGGAAGTCACATATGTCATGAGTTGAGTACCACCTGTATACATTAAATTTAATGCCCTTGGTTTCCTATTTCAAGTATATTTCTTGAGATTACCAGGACTTCTCACTGCACCTCTCAACCCCCTAGCTGCAGCTCATGTACCCTGGAGCCTTCCTTCTACCAGCGCCATCTACTTCCCCATCACTAGTACCCCCCTCCACCTTCAGCCATACATCTTTGTCACCGATGACCCAGGTACACTTCCATCTTTGTGTTCGCAGTTGGAGGGGGCAGGAAGGGGGGTCTTAAGGCTGCATGTCGTACGGTAACCAGAAAGGCAACAGCGACGGCACAAATGTTGGCTATTTGTTTATTAATCCAATCTGTCTTTGTCAGTTCATTTTCTCTGGTGTTCCTCGATTCCCAGTGACACGGGGGGCCCTGAGACGTGAGACGGTGCCAGCCATTCTGCGCGGCGTCTCCTGGCATCTGTCACGAGACAGAAGCTTGCCTTTACTCTTTAATCCCCATAAGAGAGTTGAATTATTTATTTGCGATAGGCTCGGTGTGCCAGGCAGACAGCCCCTCCGGAGAGCACGCCGGGGTTCACGTGCTGCGCTCCTCCAGTCTGCAGGTGCTTTTATGTGACACTTGACCTTGGGGGTTGTGTAGGCCCACGGCAAGCAGTCGGACTCCTGTCTGCTGTCGCTGGAGAGAAGTGCGGGGGGTCCGGACTCCTCTCCTACCTAGCTCCCCACCCCCATCACTGGCGCGCGGGTGGGCTCCCCTTTGTGCGTTGTGTTTTTGTTTACTCACATGAAATGTTATTGTGCTGTCGCCTTCGGCATTTTGACTGCAAGGGGAAGCTGGAGCATTCGCCAGGACCGCATCGGCACGCACTGCTTAAATCACAGAAATGTCTCTGCTGTTCAAACGTGCTTTGTAAAAGGGAGTCTTTGCAAGGTCATTGAATGTTATAGCGTATAATTACCCATTTGGGAAAGGGTTATACTGTCTACAAGCAGCTAATATAATGACGGTGGTTAAGATACTTTAAGGCGTATCACTGCCTTGAAAAAACTTGGGAGCATTTTTTTCCCTCTTTTTTTTTTTTTATGGCCTCAGTTTCTTATGACATTTTATCTATAATAAGAGATCAGGATGTCAAGGTATTATAAAACGAGAGATATTATGTGGCCTTCAACCGGACGGCCTCAATTGCCTGTTTCTGAGCTTCTTAGACCATTAGTAAGACAAGGCAAATTATAAATAAATGCCAAAATTAGTTACGTATTTGTTATTTCATCATTTTGTTCTCGGCCACCTTGCTGCTGCTGCTGCTGCTGGCATCAGGGTGCCCCATAGAGCAGACATTTTCAGTCTATATCATAACAGTGAAGCATTAGCATAAATCTCATTCATTAAGGGTCTCATGTACATCATACTGGACTGAAAGTCACAGACCTGGACCAGATGAAGGAGACCATACAAATGTCAATCCGGACCAATTAATGATAAGTGGTACTGATCATCTCGGACCGGATGTGTGGAAAACCTGACATGGGGAGACTGAACAACAGGGAAAGGATGTATTTAGTACAGGTTTTCAGGAGAAAGGATTTTACTGAGAATCATTGTATCTCCAGATTTGAGGCTGGGACTGGGGCGTAGCGCAGGATCCTGGGGTGGCCTGGATCTCTATTATGTCCACAGACTACAGAACAGGCACCTGGATATTTGTTCAGCTCTGCCTATAATGTCGGTGCATGCATTGTTCCAAAACGGACAGGACAAAATGTTAAATTGTCAAAATCAAACTTAAGTCAAAGTGGTTTTATTGTCATTTCAGCCATATACAGCGAGTACAGTATACAGTGAAACGAAACAACGTTCCTTGTGCATTACTGCAATAATAATAATAATAATAATAATAAGAAGAATAAGAAGAAGAAGAAGAAGAAGAACTTATCTATTAATTTATTTTAACACATCTATCATTGTTATTATTGTTATTATTATTATTATTATTATTTATAGAAAGAAAGAAAGAAAGAAAGAAAGAAAGAAAGAAAGAAAGAAAGAAAGAAAGAAAGAAAGAAAAAGAAAAAAAAATTTCCAAAGCAAGTTATAATGTTTGGTGATATACCATATTCCTCGGTGTTGGGCACTATATCAGGAGGTGGGATTCAAAACTGCAGTCTTGGAGCCCAGAGATGGCAGCACTAACCCCTATGCTAAATGCTGCCCTAAAGGAGGTCACATTGAGCACATCCATTATTGTACGTTAACAGGTTGTACTTTTCATCCATCACTGTGTGCTGAGCTGCTTTATACAGCATGTCCTTTAGTTGTGCAAATAACTGCAGTGACTGTGACAGTATTTCCTGCAGCCAGAGCGCGCTCTCTAGAAATCACCCATGGGGTAAAACGTGACGGTGCTTCTGTGCAACGGTGAATGATGGGAGTGAATAAATAAAGTCCAGGTTGGTCTTGTGGCCTAAGATGAAAGAGGGGGAGTTTCGATTCAGTGTTGTGGGACACCGAACACACCCTGCTCATCTCTCGCTGTCATTATATGTGACGAGGAAGGCGGAAGAAGCTCGGCTGCCCCCCATGTACAGTATAGAGCACAGCCGCAAGGATCGACAGCACTAACAGCCCTGGGTGCGAAAAGGGCCTCTGTGACTACCAGTTTTACTGCTGTTCTTTTTTCTTGATCCCAGTCCTGTAGTTTGATATCTTGATAGTCCCTATTTGTCAGGGAGCTGGGGAACTGATGGACTCCGCAAGGCCACGTCTGCATTTGTGCTCACCGAAGAGATAGGTTACAGAGACGAGGGAAGTCATGGTGGCTGGGGGCAGCAGAGAGCCCTCGGGCCATGGCCTCGGTCTCAGCCCCTTATGCCCCTCTCTGAAGCGGGAGCGGTGTGGTGGTGGCGAAATGGAGGGGGTGAAGGAGGCTGTCACTGCTGGGCTACTGAGACCTGCACACAGGTGGGAGGGGTGCGCTGGGCGAGGGCATGGGGTGGGGGGAGGGTGACGCCTCTGGCAAGCTTGTCTGAGGCCCTCAAGCTTTTTAATAAGCTGGATAAAAAAAGGGCCCTGATAGATATGGGTCGTGACAGTCCTCACAGGGATCTGGGATTAATTGGGATCAGGTCACTTCATTGCCGTCTGGACAGTAATTGTATGCGTTCTCATATGGCTATTTACATAGCCACAGCCGAAGAGCTGCCCTTTGAAACACTCAGCATGCAATAATATTTGTAATAATAGGACCAATGCAAGACGAGTGTGCTGGAACGCACTTACGTAATTTACCACAGTTATTCCACATTTTATCTATTTGTTTTTTTTTTTTTTTTTTTTTTTAAGTCTTTTTAAGCGTCGACACTGAAAGGAAAGTCTTCTCCTAGTAGACGAGAACATCTGTGGAGAAAGTTGTTGTCATTGTGCGACTGAATGTGTTATGCTTTGCAAACCAAGTGTGGAAGCAGGAAGCCTTTTATAATGGAGAATAAATACCTGGGAAGGAGAACCACAGGTACTGGCATGACAGTCAGAACTGAATATTTTATGTGTCGGAAAGAAAAAAACACAGAGTTACTTGAAGTTGGGAGTAAGTGTGAAGTGTAGACTGGTGACAGATCAAGCGATGGTAAAAGAGCCGGAGTAGGCGTACGTAGCTAGGCTAACGGCTGGGGGTTGGGGGGGTTTGTTTGTTTTTGTTGAATAGCAAGGCCAATTTTTGCAGCCATGTTTCTGAAATTTGCTCCTGTTTCGCTAACAAGCCACAGGAGAGTGGACCATCGTTGCGATCAGACTCGTCTTGCCGTGCCTTCACTTGGCTCTGATTGTCCCTCAAAGGTGCGTTACACTTAGCCGAAGGGAAAGAAGGGAAAAGTCATGTATTACAACAGGCGGCGTGGCGTAGGATGTGTCGAATTCACTGCGAAAGAGGCTGAAGGAGGGATCAGAAATAGGACGGCAAATCGAATGGTTTGCCGCACAATCGGTTGTGTGGAATACGTGAACATACCTTCTGTCCCAGAATGGGAATGTATCGTAAGCAGCAGGTAGCGGGATGCGAAGGGAGGTGGCTGGGGGGATGGAAATGCCACATTCCCCTGCGGGCACCTAGACGCCACCACACATCAAAACCCCAGATGGGTGTGCTGTCTGCCTGCCAGAACAACCACCCCGCTGGTCCCGTCCTTCACACCCCTTCTTGATGGCTGGAGTGTGTGTTGAGTGGAGGGGCGGGGGGTGGCTGGGTTTGGGGAAGGGAGGGCAACAAAAAAAAAGAAAAAAAAGGAAATGTCCATGCAGGATCCGTCACTCCAGCATCACTTTCATCTCCCGTGCTCTTCAAAAGTGACATCTGTCAGCCGTAAGAAGCTTAGAGGAGCCATGTTAGCGCTGTCACTTGCTTTGATGGTAATTTCGCCTCGGGCCTTTGTCACATAACCTAGAGGGATAACAATGAGCAGCGGCTGTGGATTTAAGGAAGCAGTGTAAGTATGCAGATCCCAGAAAAATCCCAACACTTACCACAGGGAACGAATCAAAGTGTACGGCGAGCGAATGGAAGCGCGTATCAGAGCGCTCTCATCTTGGCGTTCGTTCGGCTTTCTTGTGACAACATCTGCTTGCTAATGTAATGACGGTGTGTGGCTAATTGTGTGACCCTTTGTTTCCAAGGGCAGGTAGAAGGGCGCCCGTCGCTCGCTTGCAGCTCGTAGAGCTCTTCCTTGATTTCTTTCAAGCCAGCAGAAAGAACAATGTACTTTTTCACTGAGGAGGTTCAGAGCAGCTATGTCGTTTGAACGTATGTGGGCTTCCATCTCTTCAGGTTTCAGCAGCACCTTCAAACTTTCTCTGCGAAAAGAATGAGGAAAAGCTTTGCCATATTTCCTACTGGAATTTGATTCTACCATTGACTTACTTTGTCTGAGTTTGTTCAATGGTCTTTTGTATAACATGGTGCTTATATTTGTCTCTGACATCTTTTCTTAATTCTTTCCATAGGTGTTCTTTTGTCTGTCCGCGACTGAGCCTATTGTGTCTGTGGCTCTTAGCCTGTGTTTCCAACCCTTTTCTGGTCTTTGCCTCTGTCACCGCCTGCTTGCGATCATGACCACACCCATGGTTCTGATCACATTCCTCTACTGTGTTTGGCTATGGCCTGTTTTTCACTCCCACACTTTTCACAGATGATCTTGTGAAAGGCTCCCTCCACCGCTCAAACTCATAGCCCCACCATTCCTTTCTCCCACCATACTTGAACCAATAAGCCTCCATTCCAGATGATCTCCTTATTCTGGGACACCCTGACACTTTATATTACAGTTCTTTAGATTGCCGCATTATTTAAAGGGCCGTTAAATTCTCACTCACAGGTCTATGAAAAATGTGACTTAAAGGGTAAACTATGTGTTTTTACCACTACGTTGTTCAACCACCTGGCAGGCAGGATGAACCATGGCCGTACCTTCTCCTACAAATAAACTCAACACTACATACTACAACACAATCTACTATATTCTCATTAAGCTTGTTGGTGTCCCAGCTCATTTGCATATACAGCCGGATGGAAACTCTTCCAAAATGCATTAATGAAACTCTGCCAAGGTCAACCAAAAAAAATCAAAGGTTACATAAAAAGCTGCAATTACACTTAGTTTATAAACAATAAATAAATAAAACTTATTTGAGATCTCAAAATGTGCACTTGATTTACGTTACATTTATTCATTTACCCGACATTTTTCTCCAAAGCAACCTACATGTTAAGGTACTTAGAATTACCCATTTATAGGGCGGAGTAATTTTTTACTGGTGTAATTTAGGGTAAGTACCTTGCTCAAAAATGCTGCAGCCAGAGGTGGCACTCAAACCTGCAATCTTATGGTCTAAAGGCAGTAGCACCAACCACTATTGTAGCAGCTATCCAGCTTCTTTCATACTTAATGTTTAAAATACACTGAACTGGAGGGAAAGGCAATATTAAGACTTTTTTGGAATCACGGAAATTTAATAATGTAAACAACAAAAGTAATGGTAATACAAATACAAGCTATAATGTCTCAAGACCAATGTAAAGGCAAGTAATCACTGCATTTGGCATTTACTTTTATTTGCATTTATTTAATTAGCTGATGCTTCCATCAAAGCAAATTAGAAAGATACACCACTTGCACTTATTTACCCATTTCTGAAATGATGAAGAATCGTTGGCACATTTTAGGCCATGAAGGCCTAAAATGAAGAGACCTGAAATGAAGAGAAGGGGACGTTTGATCTCTTGTTAACACTTGGCAGGGGATGTGTTCTTACCTCTGATCAGTTTGATATTGTGGCTTATACAGAAAGACATACCTGAATGAGCTTACGCTATTCCATCCCCCATTCCCCTTCAGAAATGTCAGGAGTCATCGCTACGTATCTTATTAACACACCTTGCTGCTTCCCAAAGCTGAAATTGCTCTTTTTTATTAAATCCTCAGCACCTTTTTTTCCTCCTGAAACATGTATTCAGATTTTCTAATTTTTTTAGTTTTTTTTTTGCAATATTATGGAAAGCTGCTTAACACTTTCTGGTCTTTGAGTTTCAATGTTTTTTTCAACTTTCTGTATTGAATAACCATAATAAAATAATCTTTTTGTGTTGTTTCCTGTGATTATGAAAGAAGAACGACTAAGAAATTATATGACCTTGCTCTGACTTTTAGAAAACCTTTACTTGGGTATTTAATTTCAGAACTGCTGACTGCACCATAAATATGTAGTTTTAAAATATTTAGGCCGTTTTTTAAATTATCATATTGGATTCGTAATTCAAAATAATTCACGTTCCTGCATCTAGATCTCTCTGTCAATGTAATGCACTGTTGTGTTGTTCTGAGAGTTGTAAGCCATTTTGGAGAAAATGAAAAAAATGTAAAATTTTTTAACAGACAAGCAGGTAATCTAAAAACAGGGTTATGAACACTTCCTGATGTGCCCTGTGTTTCAAAAATCAAAGTTCCAACATTCAGAAATAACCAGATTAAAACATTGTGTTGTTCTATAAGGTTTGGTATAATAAGCTGCTAGCTGAGCTGGACCGGATGGTCAAGAATTCAAGGCATGGTGCAGGCAGACACACGTTTATATGTAACTTTGGTGACCAGAGCAGTTCTGATATCCTGGACTTGATTTTGAATTAGATTTTCTCTGCATTTAAAAGATAAGACAGGAATTGAACCTCTTCTGGCTCAGGAACACATTTATTTTTCCCTTTCAAATTAATGCTAATTAAGAGTTTTACAAGAATGGTAAAGAGTTTTACTGCGATGGGAACTGAGTTTTACGAGAATTCACTGTACAACTAGGAGCAAAATTATACTTTTTACGCGAGGAAAACAGTTTTCACTTATTGACATTATTTCAACGATTTTGTATGTGGCCTATTTGATGGTTCATGGGTAACAAATCCATTTTTGTCAATGATTTACCATGATAGTTTCATATTAGGTTCATCATATGCTAGACATATATTTCTGAAGTGTATTACGTACATGTAAAACACGAGTTCGTGAAAGATCTATTAAAATTAGGACAGAATACTGGTGCAAATGTATTCACGGCAAAAGCGGGCGAATTAGGCTTTAACAAGCATTCTTCATTTTTCAGAAGAATTGATTAAGTGAATTGAGGATGATGTTTTCTAAGAGCAGCAACATGTGTCCTTTCTTAATCTACTCGTGTTCCCTCCTTGTCTACAGATATGTCCCTTGACGCATCCTGTACAATGGCAAGCTGCCACTTAATAAAATATCACTTGTACTTTGACAGTGTGCTTTAATTGAATCCCCTGTCAGTTTTATCAAACTGTGCGGTAACGTCATTTGAAACTTTTTTCAATGCGGAATGCGTTAGTAGGCTGCCGGCTCATCTAACTTTGTTTAAGGAAGAAAAAACCCTCAAAGGCTATCTTGTCATTGGATCCATAATTCAGGCACATGATTTTAATTTCCCTCTGTTCTTTCAAAGGGAAGTGGAGGGAGAGAGGAAGGCCTGGTTGTTAGTGGGATAACTGCATGTGAGATTAGCCGAGGTGTTCAGTCACGCATCCTGTAGAACTAAATAGGAATGGAAATGTGCCATGAAGAAAGGGACTGGAAATGAAGAAAATGAAGCCTACTCGTAGTCTTAGAGCCTTCAGAACTTGATGTTTACTCTGGAAGTAGTATCCACTATGACCTGCTCCTTTTATTCCTCTTTGATGCAAATGTATTGCATGCATTTGGCAACAAGGACCTCTTGACTTTATGGTATTCTCAGGGTCTAAAGTCTTTGCTGTTCACATTAATGGAATGGTCAGCTTATGTTGTTCTCGGATATAAAAAAAAATATGCTGTACTGGAAACAACGGCATATGTGGCGCTCAACGACATTTCGCCTAATGACTGACCGCACATACCATGGTGTTCCCGTAAGATTATGATGGAGCTGAAAAATTCTTATTGGCTAGTTCAAGTTCAAGGTTTATTGTCATTAGTAGAAGTACCGTGGACAAAGTACTACGAAATTCTTGCTTGAATGCTTCTCCACAGACTATAGACAACACAAGATATGATGAATAGTACTACAAAAACATTGTAGCCGATGTAGCCGTCATAGCGCAACGTGTTACTTACATGTTTGTGGTGGTGCTGCTGTAAACAAACCCACTTTGCTGTCAGTTGTATAAAAGCACAGCACATACAATTATGTACAGTACGTAATACTTGATAATTATATTAAACACCTCTGTTACTGGTTTATATATTTACTATACTGTACTTTTATCGTTATTTTAGAGTGTACTCTTTCTACTTATAAAAAAAAGTTTACTGTAAAACAGTATGCTTTGTTACACTGGCAGCAGCGTCAAAAATCTCATGTTTACCCCATCTCTTGACTGCATCGAGGCTATGCTATCTAGGTTTGTATAAGTACACTCTGCGATGTTTGCACGACGAAATCGCCAAACAACGCATTTCTCAGAATGTATCCCAGTCATTAAGCAACGCATTTCTGTACATGTATCTTTTTTTGTTCCTCATGTTGTACACTGGAAACTTGCAGATCTGGGGTACTGGGGCAGCAAGTAGTATAGATGCTTCTCGACTTAAGATGGTTTCACTTACAATTTTTCGACTTTACGATGGTGAGCTGGCGATAGACATTCAGTAGAAGCCGTACTTCAAATTTTGAACTTTGATATTTTCCCAGGCAAGCGATATGTGGTGCGATACTCTCCCGTGATGCTGGGCAGTGGCGGTGATCCACATCTCCCAGTCTGCCACACGGTAATGTTCTGTGCATCCATAATGTCACAGAAATGCCCACCTGTGTCTCCTGCTACTGGTGGGAAGAAAAGGAAGGCAATTACTGTTGAGGCGAAACTCAAGATAATTGCCCAGCATGAAGGCAGCAAGCCCGTAATGGCCTTGGCACGTATGCTAGGCTATGATGTTTGGTAGGTTAAGTGTATTAAATGTATTTTTGACTTACGATACTTTCAACTTACAATGGGTTTCGCGGAACGTAACCCCATCATAAGTCGGAGACCACCTGTATACTCAATCCCACTTCCTGCTGTAGTACTGTTGATTGAGGTGCTTGCCCTAAATTGCTGTAGTAAAAATTACTCTGCTGAAAAAATTGGCAACTCGGGGTAAGTTGCTATCGAGAAAAGTGTCAGCTGAACAAATAAATGTGAATGTATTGTGATTAAAATGAATCTTTGGATGGGGGTTTAAACATTGGGGAATATGTCTCTGCTCTGACCACAGTGATCTGTTTTCTTGGCCCTCTTTGGCACTCATGTCTTCTCTGCTTCACTTCATCCCTCTTGTTGTCGATAGCTCTCTGTGACTCTCCTTGTGTGTAGCAGTCAGCTGTTACCGGTGCTGCCCTGTTGCTCTCTGCCACATTGTTCTGATCTGTTTTTTGTTGCTCCCAGTGTCTCCTTGGCTACTTGTGGCTGCCTGTTGCTGTCTGCGACTACAGAGATGTCCAGGTAAGGCAGCCAGCACTCTGGTCACTGAGCAATGCTTGCTTTTTACGTGGGCCACATCGTTTGATCATTCATTTATCACAATTCCAGCTGTTTGTCTGTCAGGTGTGGGTCTCCTGTGGAATGGTGATTCCTCTTACGTGTTCCTCACTTTGGCTAAGAATGAGGAGGACAGAACCTGTATCTCAAGCATCGTTGTTCACTATGAAACACAGAAAGAAATGACCTGTTAATCAGATCCAGACTTGATTGACAGACTATGAAAAATAAAGAAAAAATTTGAAAAAATTTGAAAAAATTGACATTTAATTTGCATGACAATTGTGATGAATTCTGGAACACACTTCTGGAAGTTATTAGAAAGTGCTGCATGGTCACACTTGTGATAAATTGTGACCTTTTGACCTTGCCCTTTGTATTTAGGGATATATTTGCTTTTTCTCGGTGTACTGTCTATCTGTTTGCTGTTTTTACCCTGTGCTGTACAAAAAAACCAATTTAAAAAAAAAACTTTCTGTTTTTCAAAGGCATTATCATCATTTCCTGCTAATAATGTTGTTGCTCACTAGCCATCTGTCACCACTGTAACGTTTGTCCTCTTGCATTTTTCTCATTGTTGCACGAGACACAAAAATTGTCGATAAAGATGCCGGATTCACTTAGCTGTGTGTGATGAGCGAGTTGCCCTGACTGGTGAGAGACTGCAGGAAAAGCAATCTGTGTTTGGAACGCAGAGGCCTAATTGGTGGATGTTTTATTCACGATGGGGTCCCGGGCGGAAAGCCCCATCTCCTCCCAGCTGGCGCTCACATGGGAGGCCCCATCACCCCCCACCCCCTGAGACTCTGACAGCTCATCATTAAAGACAGCCTCTGTCTCACATATCTGTCTTCATATTACAGATTCCATCATTTTTTCACACTTCCCTTTTTCATCCTCAGAATAACATTGTTAATCCTTCATACAGTATGCTTTGTGAAAGTCGTAAGTGAGGGAATTGTCATCCCGGGGTACGGCGGACCTCCAGCCTAGGGGCCAGCATGTCTGAGGGCCTCTCGCAGAGTAGGGAGTAGCCTTCTAGCAGGTATAAGAATGCAATATGGGTGTGAACTGAACCTGCAATCTGATGCAGATCGGGGCAGGAAAGGGCAGGTAAAGGTCAAATAAGGAATATCAGAAAGCTTTACTTTCCCATACAGCCCTTGTGAAGCTAAGCATGTGTGGGTATGCCTTTCAGCCAAAACCTCTTTAGCCAAATATATCAGTTTTTCCTAAAGCTATTTTTCCTGAAGCAGGTTTGAATTTATTTAACATTAATTTTTGTATATTACTATCTTCAGTCATAATTTGTGTAAAAGGAACCCAGCAACAAGAAAGCAAAGAAGCAAACAAATAAACCTTCACACTTCACCCTTTTTTTCAAGAGCCAAACTTAATTCTCGGTGCGGGCAGGGTGCAGACGGACAAGTTTTACATGCTGATTGGCTGGCCCATGTGGTCTCAGTGACCCTATAGCAACATATGATTATGTGAATGGACTATTTCTCAAAGTATTCTCCAAGTATAGCTTGCTTCATTAGGAACATCAGTTTTCACTGTTTTAATGCTACCATGGTGAATAAAAAGTCCTTCACATATGCAATACCAGTGTAGGTTCTGGTCTACTTCCATTAGATTTCAATAGGGTCCTGGAGAAGTTTGAAATATCCTGCTAGTGCCAACCATTTCCCAATACCATAGATTCATCCAGGATAACGAAAATCAGATGTTTAACCTTCCATTTCAGGGATATGAATGGAAAATCTTGATATGGTGAATATTATTTATTAATGGTTTGAGAGACTAGCTACAGAAGATACACCACCAGAATATACTGCCAGTATTGTTGAAGTTGGGCATGCTCTCAGTCACGTGAGAGGATACCTCAAGTGTTGAGCTTCCTTCACCCCATAGACACCCACCTTGACTGTCTCAGTTATAAAGCCCCTAGGACCCACAGCAACAGCAACATGTGGCAAGGTTTGCTCAAATGTTGGATATGAGTTGGCATTACAGAGTTTGTTACACCAAACAGAGATTCATTTCTTGCTGCCAGTTCCTTCAAGTTATTCATCTCCAAAATATATATATTCATCATTATACTTTTAATCATGCAAAATAAATAAGCAATGCCCTTGGGAGGGGTTCAGAATCTGCAACTCCCTGCGAGGTTATTGTTGCAATGCATTGCCAAACAACCCGGAAATTCACTTTGATTGGATTTATTTTTAGTATGTTAATGCACTGCTACCACAGAGAATAGACTCATGCAGGGCCCTGTTCAATCCTGCCACTTTGCTGTTGATCCGTAACTTTAAATAACCCAATCAGGGCATGTTTTTGTGTTGCATAGTCCTGTGAGTTCAGAAGTGAGTGCGAAGGATAGCGAATGACACTTGACACATCTCAAGCCTCAAGACTGGCCAACATGAGTGATTGTGTTTGGTAGAGGCCTTCATTTAGAGTGCCAGGTTGATGCAGAGTTATACATGTTGAGAAAGGACCCCACACCTTGCTGTTCAATACTTCCCACTGCAGGAACACCCCTTTAGAGATTAAAACTGATTCAGTCGCACCTGTATCCTTGTACTCAGCCGCACACGGGCACACGGCAGCATGCCATTCTCATTGCGCTCATTAATAAATGAATTCTCAGCTTTTCTGGTTCTGGCTAATTGAATCCCATTGCAATTCCTAAGTAGGACACGTCTGAATTAGACAAATGGAGTTGTATTCCGAGGCGGTCCTTTGGGCGCGGTCTTGGCTCCAGCCCTCCATCGGTGGGCCACTTGCCGGCTTTAGCTTGTTGATGAAGCTCCTGTGTAAAGTCACAATGCATTTTACATCCCACAGATCATAAGAGGCCAGGGCCGGGCGAGAGGCGCGGAATCGTCAGCTTACGCCGCTCACGAACACACGAGGGCATCATCGGGGGAGGGAAGGGCGTAGCTTAATGCCATTACCTTCGTTTTAAATAACACTATGCAAATAAGAAATGAAGGGAGATTATCTCCCAGGGACTTCAAATAGAATTCCGTCAGTTCCTCCTCCAGTAGCCCTGGAAAATAGCCCAGGCGCCGTCGTGTGGAAATATGGCAGGGCGTGACAGCACCCGCTAAAACGAAAGGGACGTGAAAGCACGAGCGCCTCGCCATTAAAATCAATTTACGAGGCAACGGTAGATGATAAAGGGGGGGACGTTGCTACCATCTGATCCAGGAGGAAGGGCGTTTTGTAGCTCCGTGCCGCTGACAAGCCAAGGTGAAATGAACAGCACGCTCCGGAACCAAAGTTGAGGCAGCAGTCTTTTTTTTTTTCCCCAAGACCTGCTTCATCCAAACAGCATCTGAAGGGGGAGCATTTTATCTAACATGGCATGTATTTGTGCCTGTTTCATATTTTATTGGACCTTATTTGAAGCACAAAGAACATTAGTTGCAAGGAGGCTGGCAAGGGGGAGGGCGGCCGAGGGTAGGAGCCGCAGACCCTACTGGTGATTACGGTGCTTTCAATTAAAGCCGAGGCCCGAAGGCAGCTTCCTGCTAAAGAACTCGCCTTCCATCTGACTTCAGGCAAGACCAAGGCAATGTTCACAACAACCAAAGTCAATATTTTGTTAGGGACAAACCTATCCATTATTGAGTAAATGAAATCATTTCTGTCTCCAGCGCTTTGGGCCAACAATTAAATATATCACATGGGTGTGGCGCACTGTTATGGGGATGTGTTGTATGTGGGGGCCTCACTGAAAAATTGATGAATCCAATTGCAGTTTTGGGTAATAGAGAGCTGCAGAAAATGGAACGTCTTTTGAAAAAAACAGAGCCTTTATTTATGGTTTGTCAGGCAGTTTTTGCCTGGACACTCATAGGCGTAAATTTTTGTAAATTCGAAGTTATACCATATGGGCTACAAATGGCACATACGTTTCGTACAACATGTATCTCATGTATATGTTCATACCTGTATTTTGTAATGTCTTGGAGCTGTTCTGATCAAATGAAAAACAGGTTCCTGCTTAAATTTAGTTTATTTGGGTTCATAATTTTTTTAATTTAATTCTTCCTGTTAATTTGTCACCTACTGTGTTGTGTTTTTATTCACAAAGCTAAGAAACGACCGATTGCAAGATAAAGAGTGGAGATGGCGAAGGCCTTTTTAAGGAAGAATTTCAGACAAAATGCCTCGGCAGCTCCTCACCACGTCTCCCTGCCGCGAGTTAAGAGTGACGGATTTAATTTGGAGCAAAACAACTTGAGAATATTGATTTCAAAAGTGCTCTTCCCCCAAAACTGCCAAGAGGGAGAAGTGAACCCTTCAATTAGGCTCCCTTTGTAGGTGTGTGCATGTTTTCTTTTGGGCACCGTGTTCACTTCAAAATGATACATTAAAGGTTGTGTTTTACTTCAATCAGACTGGGAAAATACACAGACAGACCCATGAGTGGCTGCTGGAGGGTTTGACAGCTGGGAGCAACGCCTAGGAGCAGGGCAGGCTTTGTGGGGATGCGGGGCTAAATGCGTCTCCTCCGCTTTAACACAAAAACAATGCGCACTCCCGAGACGGTGTGCGTGCAACTGCCGCAAACTCATCTGCAAATAAACAGGTTTGTGGATGTCTTCTTAATAAGCGTCATGCATCACCCCTTTACGGCATGAAACCACCGTCATTCCTGGCCTTGTGCCTATAGAATGTGATCAAATTTGTCTTTGAAATTATTGTAGTGTTATTTCATTGGGCTTATTTGTGTTATAGTATTTATTTCCTTTGTTTGCTTTTCTTGCCCACACATAAAATATTTAATTTTTATGGAGAGGAATCTTTGATGTTCTTTTATCGAACAGTTAGGATTTAAACCAACCATTGAAGTCCAGGTTTCGTTTGAAATATTTTGTCAATTTGATAATAGAATATAATAGAAGCCGTTTTCTCACATTATATGGTTCCTCATGCGTAGAACAGCTTAGACAGCCCAAGAATTTTTCTGTGTCCTTTCTAATTTTTTTGCAGATTTGGTATATTGATTACTGGTGCATAGACAGGGTGTCTCCTGAGACCTGACCCAGTAACAACACGGTTATAAGCCCAGGTTCTTAAGTAAAATACCTTCTGTAGTTCTTTACATATATTAATTTAGCTGACACTCTTCTCCAAAGCAACATTCAATGTTCAGGTACCTATAATAATTCACCCATTTACATCGCTGGGTAATTTTACTGGAGGAATTTAAGGTAAGTACATTGCTCAGGGGTACTACAGCTGCAGGTGAGACTTATATTTATATTTACATTTATTCATTTAGCAGATGCTTTTGTCTAAAGCAATGTACTTCTCAGCAAAAGTACAATTTATGCATCACATTACGAGAAAGAGACATGGCTGCAGACATGTAAGTCTCAAGTAAACCTTGTTTGTTACCTACCGCTTGCTGCACCGAGGTTCATCGTGCAAGTAGGTGCATAAAACACAGGATAGACAAATCCTGATACCCTCCACTGAAGGTCATATTCTAGAGGACTTCTCCAAATAGTGGCCTCTTTTGCCACAGGTTGGAAGGCACTGTTACCCTTGGCGACAAAGAGGGCGAGAAGTGACGTAATTTAATTAAGAGCCATTGCAATGGCACTGTAAAAGGAACCCGTGTTTGTCTGCTCTTTGCTGACAACGGTTTCACAGACACTTATGTTTGTTTCCCTAGCAGCCTGTGATGGTTCTGTGTGAACAAGAGTGCCCCCGGTGGTGGTAGAGTGTGTGTGCAGGTCTGGCTGAGAACTGCCACAGTCACACTTGCTTGATAATAATAATAATAATAATAATAATAATAATAATAATAATAATAATAAGAAGAAGAAGAAGGTTAGGCTTTCAGATACAATTTAAGAAGTTTGTCAATTTTTTCACATAGCACGGGAATAGGTTTTATCTTCAAGAGACTCCTGCACGTTCTAGCTGTTAAGATCTTTACCACACATGCACATTTATTTATTTAGCAGACACTTTTCTCCAAAGTGACTTCCAGTGTGCTTTATTTGTCCACACACCTTATTCACCAAGGTGACTTACACTGCTAGATACACTACTTACACTGGGTCACTCATCCATACATCAGTAGAACACACTTTCTTGGTCACTCACACATTACGGGTGAACTTGAGCAGCATGTCTTTGGACTGTGGGAGGACACCCACGCAGACACAGGGAGAACATGCAAATTCCACACAGACTGAGCAGGGATTGAACCCATGCCTTCTCACACCACCCGGGCACTGTGAGACAGCAGTGTGCCGCCCATGTAGTAATTTAGCAGACAGCATGCGGTATTCAGTGTTGTTTAAGCAGGATGTCCATGTCAGCTCTCAGCATCTGCCTCTCATACGAATGAAGAAGCTTCTCGGTCATCTATAAGCTTCAGTTCAGATTGTCTCCGCTCATCAGCGAGGAGAAGATCCACAACATCATGAGCAAAGGATGCTTTGCTCTTTACATTGTTGCGGTTAAATGTCTTTGACAGTTCAGAGACGAACAGACACAAGCATCAGGGTAGGTTTGACTGCTATTTGCTTTGCCTTTAAAGGCTGGGCTGAGCGATTCTCACGGAGGGCTGTCATGTGTCATATCTTGAGTATTGTATGCATGGACTGGTTGCAGAGACCTGTTGGTGTAAATTAGCTCAGTAAGGGGCCACAAGACCAATTCTGGCAGCACCAGCTTGGTGATGCATCAGGCTCGTCGATAATTCCCTCCATAAACAATAAAAAACACAATATGAGGCTGCACGATGCGCAAAGGACATCAGATATGAGGGCTCATAATGACGCTCTTATGGACAGGGTGGGCTTAATCATCCCTCTGCCGTTATTTGACGCAAAGGGAACCGATAGGAGCCGTGCGCGTACACGCCGATAAGTGCGTGATGACTTGTTATCTACACTTTACCTTAATTTGTTTTGATCTTTAAGTGTTCTTTCGCAGCTGAATCCTAATGAGGCTGCCTTAAATTGATTCCCTATTTCTAAATGCAATGTTGCCTGCAGATTGTATCAGAAAGCTGTCAGGGCCCGGCGATTTCCATTTCATTGGCTTTAACAAGGGGAGGAGGAGGTGTGCATTACCGGCTGATACAATCGCGTTTGTCAGCGTGATCCCTTTAAGTGCATTTCAATTAAAGTGTTATTCTTTGATTTTATTACACATTGACTCTGCGGCAACTGCTCTCCACTGGTAGAACAAGCGGCGGCTAATGTACACAATTTAATTTCCTTAATTGAGCAGGCGCGCGTTTCACATCCTAATTCCTTAAATAATCTTTGATTCCGCATCCAGCCCAGACGCTTTAATGAAAAAGGGCAGCCGAAAACATCTGTTACAGCTGTGATTAAATTATGCACGCAACATCTGCATTTATTACAGTGTTAGCATGCAGTCGGGCTCCTTTATCTACTTTGGGCAATTATTTTCTCGGGCTGAGAAGATATAGAATATTAATATGTTTATATTTGTGAAGCCACCCTGTTATACTTGTGACTGTCAGAAGGCTTTGTTTGCAAAACATCTGAGACAGCTCTTTCAGACAGGAATTTAGCTATTGATCCAGTTTTCTGGTAGTGCTTTTTTTGTTTAAATATAAATTAGGTCTGGTCTTTCTTTGTTCTTTTATTCAGGTTGTCTACTCAAGCTATTTATTGCAGCAATGTAAGTTTTCACGGTGCAGCATGGTACTACTCTCTTCACTGCGCCCGGGCTCCCTGCGCTGTGATGCCCCCTCAGGACATAGTCAGTCACCCGTAGGTGAACATCGCTCCATGCCAGCAGTGGTTCACTTTGCTTCTGCGTGCCTTTCTTTCTCGAAAATGCATGGAAGCTGCAGCTGTTGCCTTGAAACATAACAAAAGTTTTACTGCTGTCGGGGAAATAAGCTGAAGACAGTTTCTCTCCCTCTTTCAGCTCATATTCCAGTTAAATGACTCATAGCTGCATCAGTCCTGTTTTTCCAGACACCTCAGGGTCAAACATTAATTTTTCTTTTGGCTTGATTTGAAATTGTTTCTGACCATGTTCTCAGTTATTAAGATTATCTATCTATCTATCTATCTATCTCTCTCTCTCTCTCTCTCCCTCTCTCTCTTCTGGAACTGCTTTTTATATAAAAAGTATATTCTTAAATATAGTAGCTGCAAAGTATCCAGGCAAACTGCTTGTATTTTATGACAGCCCTTCTATGTCATTTGTTATGGTGCTTGTGGGAGCTGTGTGGGAACGCAGGGCTGTTTTGCCGGGACACACCCCGAGCCTTGCTAACTACCGCTGTGTGGCCATTGTCTTCAGAGTCTTCCCTGTGGTCTCACCGCTAAATGGTGCCGGAATGAGACGCATGTGGACGCGCAAGCGCTGCCCCCTTTGAAGTGGCTGCTGCAGCTTTGTTTCACATTAGAAGCCCATGATTTTGTTTTTCCTCTTCTTCCGTCTCCCCTCTTGTTTCTCCATTCTGTTGGTTTTCTTCTAAAGGGCACGGTTTGGGCACTTTCTCGCAGGCTCCTGTGTTCTTTCATGGCCTCCTTTCATGGCTTCCAGTTGAGCAATGGTGTATCTCAGCCTTGTGCTATGGTCCGCCGACTTTTCTTCTGGGCTGCGATCCACCATTGCTCATTTTCCATCTCGGTCCCTGCGGACTTGTGCCACACCCGCGTCGTCTGTGCTAAAAGGGTCATATAAGTGTACGGGAGAAGAGTTAACACCTGCGATTCATTACGCTCGCTTATTTGCTTTGTTTGGGGACGACAGGAAGGAGTTTCTATTTCTATATATTCCTTGAATAAGTGACGGCAAAAGGCTTCAGTGTGCTGAGCGTTGCTCTTTTGTCGTACCTCATTTTACCCCAGTGATCTGGGATCCGCCTGTGCTGAGTAGGCCATTCCTTCCACCCAGACAGGACAGCCTGGAATGTCAAGCTGAAATCCTTGACCCAGTTATTTCGACCTCAAAAGGAGCAAGAGCAGTAATATGAATAGCGCTGATAACAGACACGCAAAGTCCCCTTCTGTTGTGCTATTACCGGTTGACTGTTATTACCCCTCTTTGCACTGGAAAATATGCCTTGATTTCCATCGACCCGTCGCGAATCAATGCTTTTAAAAATCTTAGACACCTTTTACTTAAGAGCAAAAGCATGCATTTTATGTTTTGACATGGTTGTATTGATTGGGCAGAGGGCTGGGGGAAGAGGAAGGGGAATAGGGAAGTCGGGGGGGCTGGATCTTCCCCTGTCTGCCAGCGTCTGGTAATACAGGACCCTTAATGGCCTTGCTGGGGTCCATCTGCTTCCCTCCCTTCTCCAGAAGCACCCTGCTCGTCCCCTCCCAGCCCCCAGCATGCTGCCTCCTGCACTTTTTACATTTTTTTTTTAACCAATCAATACCATGTGCTCCCTGTCGACACCCCCGTCACTCATATTTGGCTTGGCCATAAATTATGGATGTGCCTAGTGCATCACATATAAAATTTCTATTGCGTTTGTCAATTGGTGATCAATACTTCACATTTTCTCATCCTCAAAGCGTGGGCTGCTTTCCTTTTTGGTTGTTTGTTTGCTTGTGATTCTGGCTCCTTCCCTTGAACTCTGAGCGCACGCGCCCACAGAAGCTCCAGGGCACGGCAACTCCACAGTCTTTAGCAGACAGCACGGGCTGTAATCTTCAAATAACACATATCTGCTCCCCGCACGCACTCTCTGTTCCGCTCTTTCTTCCCCCTTGGCCCGACATGTCATTAACAAGTGTAGACAACAACTTCAGACAAAACAGCGAGGTTTTTTACTCCGCGGCTTCTCACCAGGTGTGGATGAGCACTCGAAAATTTCACTTCTGACGCAGTCACTTTGGATGTTGTCCCTGGAGGTAGAATTAATAAATCGAGCCGCTTTAGCTACTGAATAAAAGGTGGCAGGAGAACTAAATCGCCACCACCTGTTTCCAAAAAAAACAACAATCCTTGATAAAGTATTGGGGCAAAGAAATCCCTAACTCAGAAACCACACATCTCTAGCTCTGCCCTTATCTGTTACCACTCATGAGTTTGGTTTCATGACCACTTCCCAGTCTTTTCCTCTGCATAACTATCACTCCCCACCCCAAAGCCCAAAATAAACCATTTATTTGTTCAAACTCCACCTGAGTCGAAGTCCATCTCCTCCCTGAAGAGCCTAGTCTGTCGCAAAGGCGTTACGTGAATGAAAAAGAAGATCTCCGAAGACATCTGAACCTTTGAACTCTGCTTCGCCTGGGCTGATGTTCAAGCTCAACGGTGATGGCCCTAAATGTTATTATCAGGGCAAACTTGCCATGGCCCAGAGGGCTGCTCCTGGGCACGGACCTTTTTGCCCCAGGGTGCTCAGACTTGGACTTTTGGGTCACAGCAGGAGTCGCTGGCAAACTGCTGATGAGAAGAGGAGCATCGCAGGAGTTCAATATGCTCTTTCCCACTCTGCCATTATCGCTGGACCTCTGACCTCAGGGCAGGCAAGGACCCCGTTTTCCTTTGAGAGCTTCTGAAGTCATGGTCAAAACGCATCCTTTACAGGGGGGTAAAGTGGGAACAGGCTTCATTACACACCTCCCATTTGCTTCACTGTAAATTGCCTGTATGACGCATGATAGGGCGAAACAATAGTTGCCCTTGTGCTTCCACAAGCATTTGTCTTGTGCTAAACTGGCTAATATCTTGGGGCATACACAAAATGCCTCCACTTTGCCAGTGCCTTGCTTATAACTTGTTATGAATTATTAACATAATCTTTCCTCGTTAGAGCCCTTCCAACAGTAGGTAACATCTCCGATTGAAGAAAATCTATACAAAGTGACATGTCGCTTCAAACAGCAATTAGCATCATCAGCAGCTGGTTATTCTTTATTACGATTGTCCATCAGGAGAGATGTTAATTGAGTAATTTTGCCTCAAGGTTAAATTTTATTTTATGCTAAAGATAGCATGGGAAGTACAGTGCCACATGGATGGGAAAATAGTCAATTGTCAAGTGTTTAGTATGGAAAGTGTCTCCAGCTCTCAACTCTGTCAAAACGAAAGAAGCAAGAGGTGAGAAACTGTCCCCTGGAAGGCAGTCATGAAGAGAGCTGGTTTTGTCGAACTGCGATCTCGGGAGAAAACCCAAGAATCCGCATCCAAAATAATGACATGAACCAGCTTTCTTCAACTCGGTTTATGTTTCCTTCCAGTGGTAATTTTTGGGGTTTTGATCTCCTGCTGTAGTTGTCTCTGCAAATCCTTGGAAAACAGAAGTACAAAATGACATAAAACTGTTCAACATTTTCGATGCCAGTTCACAGTATTCAGCCAAGGGTCGTAGGATATGTTTTTTTTTTCTTTAAATTCCATGGGATCTTGTCTGACCCTACTTTAAGAGTCTTTTTTTATAGTTGTACACAGAGCCACAAACACAACTTACTGTAACTGGAATTTTTTTAGCTCCATCTTTAAATTGAGAGGAATGAGAAGTCCTGTGATGCAATCCTGTAACTGCCACGTGTGGCGTGGCCTTCTGGGATTAATAGCAGGGTTCTCTTACTGCAGTACACACCCAGGAAAACTGAATGGGTGCAATCTCAATGACTGGTCAAGTCCACAGGGTCACCACAGAAACAGCACAGATGGACACAAACCCTGAGGAGCAACCTGGCAAGACATCCCCCTGGCAACAATGAGACCTCAGCACAAGGACATAGTTTGAATGCTGGTGTGTTCTGTGTGTTTGCAAATAACAACTCAGGGTCTCAGTAGGAAGGAAAACCTGTGAGAAGGATTGAATCTTAATTGAAAATTTTTCGCAAAAGTTACAAATAGTTTAGAATAAGGCACTACCCTAATGAGAATTGCAAGTTTATGGATAATGCAGCCTTTTTTCATTAACATTATTAAAAAAACAGATAAAAACCTTTGTTAATCTTAGGACCGAAGTCTTGTACTGCAGGACATGTGAGAATTTCAAATTAGAATATGTTTCATAACGGAATATATTTCAGAATGTCAGAAGAGAATATATTTCATAGAGTCATAATCTGGTCCTTTATATGTGAAAGCAAGCGCTGATATTCAAAATCTGAATCACCATGAACTATTACTAATAGTAAATATGACATTTATATTTACATTTATTCATTTAGCAGACACTTTTCTCCAAAGTGAAGTACATCTCATAGAAAATAAATACCATGCATTAGGTAAATACTAAGTACAAGTGTAGGGTACAGATTGCATTATGTGCAAAAAATGGCCAAATGCTGTAAAATCTTCTTTATCTGTACCACATGAAACCATCACTTCCTTAACTCACATTAACTTATTACTTCATGTCTCCAGGAAAGTCCACACATCTGCCTGTCTGTAAATAGTTTGTCTTGTCTTTCTTCTTTTGAGAATGCTATCATTAGCATTGCTAAATGTGTTGGCTGCCTGGGTGGAGTCTTAACTTTGCACTTGTAATAGTTGCGGGTGTGCTTTTTCACTCCTTTGAGACACCTACTAACTTATGCTATTGTTGCTGGTTTAGGCTTTGGCATGAAATGAAAGATCTGACAGGATAGTGCATGTCCACACAATGCCATGGTCATTAACCACACTTTTTGAAATCAGTATGAACTGCTGGTCTACGTCCCTACCCTCACCTATGGTCATGAACTCTGGATAATGACCGAAAGGATAAGATCATGGATACGAGCGGCTGAAATGAGTTTTCTCTGCCGGGTGGTGGGAGTCACTCTCTGTGATAGGGTGAGGAGTTCGGCCATCCAGGAGGAACTCAGAGCAGAGCCGCTACTCCTCCGCATTGAGAGAAGCCAGTTGAGGTGGTTTGGGCTTCTGGTAAGGATGTGCCCTGGACGCCTCCCTTTGGAGGTATACCAGGTACGGCCAACTGGGACGAGACCCCGAGGTCGGCCCAGGACCCGCTGGAGAGATTATATCTCCCAGTTGGCTTGGGAGCGGCTGGGGATTCCCCAGGATGAGCCTTAGGAATTTGCACGGGACAGGGAGGTCTGGGCTTCTCTGCTATCTCTATTGCCACCACGACCCTAGAAGGACAAGCAGTTAAGAAAATGGATGGATGGATGGATGGATAGATGGATGGATGGATGGATGGGTCAAACTGTCGGTAGACTCAACATTGGTTTGGCAAAATTGGGCAGAGACGCCTTGCTAAGGATAAGATCACTTGCTGGAGAAAGTGGCTTGTACATTAAATCTGGAAGGTACATGGCTATAGGCTGGCAACACCAGAGGCCGGGAAGCCCTTAGCCTAATCCGAGAGAGCACTGGAGGAAGAGATTAAAACTGTCATATTCCTGGCTTTCAAAGGCAGCTCCTGACTGCCACCATAAGTTCTCATCGAATGCATTCTGAAGGACGTTTGTCTCACTCAAGGTGTTCCCCGTGTGCCTCAGCCTCTGCTGGGAGCTTACTTTGTTTGAGATGTCTGTATTTATTTAATTATTTCTGTGCCGAGCAAGCACTTCATCCCATGGAACTTGTGCAACATGTCATGGTCTTAGAGTGGATTTGAAGTTGGATATACTGTACAGACACAATTCAGTTGGAAAACACAGCAGCAGAGCTTCCTGAGGAATGTGAACTTAAATCCCTTGAGGTCATGAATCAAATTTTGTTATCATGGCATTACATTCGATTCTCTTGTTGTTAACGTCACATTTGCTTTCTGACTATTGAGTTCTGTCCAAACTGTTATTTTTCATCAAATCACTTTCTTTTTTCCAAAACTAATTGAGATATGTTAACATTAATTTGCTTAACCACTCAAAGCGGCTTAAATCACGTTATATAAATTATATTTGAGCAACAGCCTGCCCTATCCATTAGCCATATGCTGGAGGAGAAGCAAGTCAGCATTAGCTTGACAATTAGCATTTCCTCTAAGCATAAACTATAGCATTTGTAGTGTATCCGTACCATTGATTGAACTCTGGTGTCTCCATGGTAGGTGCTGTCACCTGCTCTGCCCCAACACATCTTTGATGCTCTCTGTCACGTGTGTCTCAGTCCATCTGCCTGAATGTGTCAGACTGCTGCCCTCCAGGGAGAAGAGTGGGAGAACGAGCTTGGTTTTGGTCCAGCCCGGGCCTTGCATCTAGAGGATGGATGCTCATGGAGCCGATGTGTCCTTGTGTAAGAGACAGAGACAGTGCTCCAGGATGGTACTGTCTCCAGGGAAAAAGAAAGCATGTCTGACTGCGATACAATGCTGTTTTGTGTGCTCATGTATTTTTTCTTCTCTAAGCATGTTGGAGCACCTTCCTCTGCTGTCTCCCCTCATCCAAATATGTTACTTCTCTGATAGTAGGATGAGACTTGAAAGAAAGTCTTAAGGATGTGAGCTTATACACTGTGCCAGATTTTGTTAAATAAATGGGAGAAAACTGGTGCCAATTCATTGGTAATTGTCCCTTCTGGCACTGTCTGTTAAAAGTCTTGGAACAGCCTAAGCCCGAGATCACTGTAAATGTTAATCTTCTTATACTTAAGGTATCAGGTTTTCTTTTGATGTTCCCAAACATGTTGACTCCTATCTCAGACAAGTAGGCAATCCAGACATAGCTATAAGCAAGAAGGTTTTGTCTGTTTTGGCTTAGCGAAAAATCGTGTTTCTGTCTCTCATCCAAGTGTTTTTGTGTTGGTTTCTTTATGGTTCCGGAAATACAACAACGGATTGAAAAAGAACAGGAATGATAATAATAAAAATTATGTACTTTTATTTTAGACTCCAGTTATCCACCTCAAATGCAATTTCCCAGATTATACTGAGAGAAGTGACTGTATTCATTTTTAATCAGTATTAATCCTATTTCTGAGCTCAGATGCTATATGACATAGAGCGACATTAATTGTTGTGTTTTTTTAATGAACAGAAGACACTCTTCTTTTTCAACTTTAATAATTTAAAGTAAGAATTGAATGGCTCCAGCTTGCACTGTAGAAGTGACTGGGTGGGTGATGCTGCTATTGAACATCCTGTCCAAATAGGGAGCATGGGACTGCTGGAACCAGTCTTGAGGCTTTCTTGAGGGGTCAGGTGAGGTAATGAAGGGCCATGACCTCACATTAATTTCTCATATAGTAATATGAAGCCTTCAGTGGCCGAGATTCTCACAAGGCTCCCTATAGAGACCCACTACATGTAGGCATATTCTGCAGCTTTACTACCAATAGTGCAAGCAGGCTTGTTTTTCACCAGACCAACCCTCAGTCTTTGGACCTCAGTGGATATTCGTTGTGTAGAAATCATGTAAGCCTGGATAAATTGGTGAAATGAAAACGACAGCTGTAGCTTGTGTGTGCTGACATATGATAATTCCTCTTCTGGGGGAGAAAACGTGGACCCATTTGCTGGTTTTCTCAAGTGCAACATGTCTTGCCTTTCACTCGTCCCCCACGTAGAGAATTCCACCTCACAGTAAGACAGCTGCACTCCTTTTGAGAACAAATTCCCAGTTAAACACAATGAAAAGCAAATGTCTAACCGCCTAGAGGGACTCTTAAATAACTGCCCAGGCAATTTATGAGTGAGTTTACAACTTAATTATTGCGGCTTGTTATTGGAAAAAAAGACAGGTGAATTCTTGGCAGGAGAATCTTGCCTCTGGTCTCTCAACACTGCTGGAGGTACTTTGTTTGAAAAAAATAGTCTGTTTTATTACATTTTATTACACTATGTTTCTGTGTGACTTCAAATGTATGGATTCCAGTATTGTTGTCGCTAGTTCTGGGCAAACCTCCTGGTTCTGGGTTCAATGAAGAGAAAGCACGTGGAGGAATTTCCATGCCTGTGATTTTCAGGAGGCCTTGCAGCCCCTTACATGACCTGCTCTCCCTCCTGTCCCATCCCATCCCACCCCCCTGAACAAGGCCTTTGAGAATCTCAATTCTCCAGGAGACAGGATCACAGGGGATTTGGGGTGGGATTTACTCTGGGAAGTCAAGGTGGATGTAGGTAAACCCCTTTGGATCAGCGCTGGAGAACGTTGCTGCATTTTGTTTAGGTTTCATTTCACCGGGTGAATCATGCCGGCGGGCAGAGCTCGCCCTCAACCCACAGACAGGGCACGGCTGCCCATCTCTCACCCCGGGCGGCACGAAGGCTAAAGCTTACTGCGAGAAGCACTGGCATTATCCAGCTAATGACCGAATTAAAGCCATGAGTCACTGCGAATCTCCATGTAATGTAACATCTGAGAGGGAGGTAATAGATTATCTGCTAAAAAGGGTCTTCCTTCTTAATCAGGGCAGCTGGTATTTGAAGAGAGAGAAAATAAATACAAGGGATTTTGAAGCGCAGTGATGTCATACTTTAATGTGGGTAATTATGATTATAATAGTAATTATTATATATGAGTAACATGGGAATAAAGAGCAGAAGATAGACTTGTATTGTTCTGTATTTGTTGCAGTGAAATAAAATATTACCACAGCTCTGTTATTACATGTGTTTTGTCGGCCATCAGGAGCGACAGATATTGGCTGGTACTTCGAGTCCAAAAACAACCGAATGACCGCAAAAGCAAACAAACCACAGAAAGGCTCTGTGTCGCAACGCGGCAGTGTTCAGTTCTTGGTCTAAACGGTCCAAGCTCTGCCCTCGCTGTTGCGGCATCTCAGTGTAAACTCTGTGGTCACCTTGCGTTCCCTCTCAGGTTTCAGAGGCTCGAGCTTTCACATTTTTAATGGCAGCGTCGAGAAACCCATAAATTCAGAAGACTGTATTTTTATCCGCCTAACGTAATGAAAGTCCCGGGGCTGAAAAAATAACGGGGGGGTAAATGACCTAAACCTGCTATGAAAAAGTTTGCTGGCCCTAAGCTACTTCTGAAAAGTGGCCTTAAATAAACAGCCCACTGGATTCCCACTGGCTCAGAGAAAAATATAATCAAGGCTTGTTTAAATTGCACTAAAAAAGAGTCGCTTCTAGCCAAATTACCTACTGCAAGCACTTTCCACTGTGTGATGGTCCATTGGACAACTGTGTGGAGCGTGAGGAGACGCCGCTGCTGCTGTGACGGGAGAAAAATGTCACCGCTGTAACACACACCTGCAAAGAAAGAGTGAGTGTTGCTGGTGACCTGCCTCGGTAGGACCACCGTGTCTCTGAACTGCAAAATAGGATCTGACCTCAGATTGGTGGGCAGTACAGACAATTACTGAAAGATTTCTGCCATTTACCGATTTAGCTGACACTTCTCGCCAAAACGACTTACAATGTCAAGGTTATAATTATTTACTCTTTTCTATAGCTGGGTGATTTTACCGGAACAATTTGGGGTAAGTGCCTTGCTCAAGGGTACGACAGCCAGAGGTAGGGATCAAACCTGCAACCTTTTGATCCAAGGGGAGGAGTGCCAACCACTACACTTCCTGCTGTCCAACATTTTCAGGATACGCTATCATAAAGTGCACGAAAAATGTCGAAAACATAATTCACTTTCTAACGAAAAGTTAGTAAGGTGTTCACAGCCACTGTTAGTTAGTCTGTTTCCACGGATCGGACAACCCAAGGGTCGCACTGACATAAGAACAAACGCGATCATGTAATAAATCCATCTCCATATGAAACACGATTATTGCAATACAAAAGGATCATAAAAAAACCAAACTGTTTGGAAAGCGTTCAAGCACTGTTGTCCGGAAAGACCAGTATCCAAAAAAAGATGCCAGAGCTCGTATGAGTACCATACAGATTAAATATTATTTTTTTCTAGCGGAAGAACATTTTCAAGTTTTAATTTCATTTGCCAGTGAAAATATTTTCAGGATTTAATTTTTCAGCTGATAGCTGACAAAAGTGTTCAGATCTAACATACAGCTGCAACGGTGCTCCTTCAGTCCTCGCCTGTGGGCTGTTATCCACAAACACACATTTATTCTGCTATATGGCAGGGTTTTTGAGTGTCTTTTGGTCATGTTAGGATTGTATTGCACTCTGATTTTTCCTCTTGGTAAGCTGCCCTGTTATTTTGTGGATTATGCCCAACATTGTGTAATTCCCTGCTTATTAATGACAAGGCAGTAAAAGTAAGACAAGCCCTCTTTAGCTGGATGGATAGCTTTTGGGAGCAAGTGTAGGAAATTGTGAAACACCCCCCCCCCCAAACACACACACCTATCTGTCAACAATCCCGAATGGATCATTTTCTTCCAGCCTTTATTCAGCTCTTAAATAATATCAGCTGCTTTACGAGGGAATTTTTATTGCATATTTTATTGCTATTTTTAGTCATTCAAATAAATTTAATGAGCGATTTAATCAAAAGTCCACAGACACACATAAAAAAGGACAGACTGTATTTCATTATTTCTACACATGGTTTGGGGACGAAGCTTATTAAAATTATAAGATAGCATATGAGAAGAAAAGGAATACACACAGCTAGATGTGTGCATGTGGACACTTTGCTCTGCAAAGAACATGCCAGGTGCTATGAAATGATACGCATATTTTACCATGAAATATAAAATATATGTATATTTTTACAGGTGGCACACTGGCACCTCCTGGGCTGTGGTTTCAGACTTTGGGTTTGAATCCTTTTTTAACTGTACTTTTATATTTTTCCCCGTGTTTGCATGGGTCTCCACTCACTTGGAAAAGATGTGTTTTATGTGAATTAGTGAATTTAAATTTTATCGTGTGCCTCTTGGGATAGATTCCACACCACCAAAACCCTAAATGGGATGAACAATTTCTGACAATGGATGGATGGATGTATATTTTAGAGAACGATCTGTCATGCAACCACGCTTACCGTGCTTAATTACATGCTTTACTGTCAGTGGCAGTGTCTCATTGCTCCAGAGAAGGCAACTTTTCTCAGTGTGTCTTGCTTTATAGGAACTCTGTGACCTTTTCTGCAGCCTGTGTCATATAAGGTGTGAAATAAGTCCACAATCATTTCAGGGTTGCTAAGCTGTGCATATGCGAATTATTTTTTGTTGCTTTTACATTTGTTCATTTAGATGATGCTTTTCTCCAAAGCAGCTTACAATGTTAGTCTACCTACAATTATTTACCCATTTATGCAGCTCGGTAATGTTACTGAAGCAATTTTAAGGTAAGTACCTTGCTCATGGATACTACAGCCAGGTGGTGGGATCAAACCTGTGACCTTTGGAGCCGCGCTAACCATTATGCTGCCAGATGTCCCATTTTTTTCGCATACTGTCTAAAAATTCATAAATCTATGTATTTATCCATGAATTTCACTGAACTTGGAAAACTGATTGTTTTTAGGTGGATGGAATTCCATATTCTAAAAAAAATTTTCACTTCTGATTATATAAAAACCTGTGCAGAAATAGTCTTAGCAAGGACTCATGTACGTCCAAGGTTTTTCTGTTGTATGCAGTTTGTTTCACCACTATGACCGTCTGTGTTTCACCATATGAATGTGTTGAGTATTACAACATATACAAAAATGGCTGTAGTAGTGGCTTAGTTCATTATGCCTTTGCAATCCACACACAGATGGTTGCGTATTAAAACAAATAGAAAAATGTTACGGTTGTGCACTGACGCATGCACAAAATGTTCTTAACCTATGTTGTGGTCCAGTGTCCCAGAGACCAACACTGATTTTGACCAACATTGATGCTTTCTGAATCCTGCAGAAACCCAGACAAGCATGTTTGTCCTCTCTACACCTCTTCTGTTCCAATGACCCTGCCGTCACTCGACTTTGTTGCAAGTCAAAAATCACCACATCCTACATTATATGAACCATAAGGAATGCTATGTTGTATAATAGAGGTTTGTTGTAATTTTTCACTAATTTCCCACATTATTCATTTTAAAATAATAAGAATAGTGTAATTTAACTCCCACTTGAAAAATTTACATTTGCATGACAATTTCAATGAATTCTGGAATACCTGGACACCCTTCTGGAAGTTATTAGAAAGTGTTACATGATCGTACTTCTGATAAACTGTAACTTTTTGACCCTGAGCCCTTGCTGTATGTATAAGGACATGTGTGCTTTTTCTCAGTATGCTGTTTATCAATATGCTGTTTTGACCCTGTGGTGTGCATAAAACCAATTCAAAAACAAACAAATTAAAATTAAAATTAAAAAATAATAATAAATGGTGTTTTATAAATAAAATGAAATACAGTAAAGGTGACAATGAATTCTGAAGTTAGTACTGTACAGTATTTATTAAAGAACAACGAACCCTCACTTTTCTGCTTGCTGGCTTTTTTATATTAAAATAACTTGAAAGGAATCATTAAAAAGTTTTGTTAAGAAAACACAGTCATGCCGGACACCTATACACTGACTGAGACCTTAACAATAACAAATATGGTTTTTTGGGACAGCACAGCTGGCTGATAATGTCAGACAGCAGATGGAGACATTATTGTTAGGTGTTACGACCAAGTCAGGTTAATAGGAGCCGTTTGGATAAGTAAGTTCAGGTCATCGTAAGTCACACGTGTCATAACTTGCGGACAACATGTATCTCCCAAATAATACATGCTAATACTTTGAGTTCTCAAACATCTTTTAAATGACCTACAGCAACTTGCATATATCGACCAGCAAAAACAATGGTATGGTACAAACTGACAGCGTTTCAACACATCTGGTTTTACAGCCCTTCACCTGCCTGTTTCACTTCACCACACAAGTCATATTTCACTGCCTTTTCAACAATGAGTAAAAGAGTTACATTTATATAATCTATCAAGACTTAATAATTGACTAAAATATGAAAAAGCACTGTCCTGGGAGAGAGGAAGGAGACACTTCCCAGAACAACACCGACATACATAGTGTGTGGATTGCAAAGGCATAATGAACTGAGCCACTAGAGGGAACACTGCATGCACAGGTACTCATTACCGCAAGTCAGGCTCCTTCTTACCGAAAGGGCCCTTTGCTTTCCCTATCATTTTGTTTCATTAATCCATGAATTAATTACCTCTAATGTAACTGCAGAGGGCTTCCTGTGGTCCTGTTTTTTCTAGGTCTGCGGTAGGGGTCTGCACAGAGATGAGATGAGGCACAGGGGCACATTGAAGGCCTAGAGGAGACATGGCACGAGTTTCAGTGGGAATCGGGGGCAGGGAACACCTCAGAGACACCGCCACCAAAAACATGTCTGCAGAGCTGGAGCTCCAGACCTCATCCCCCCTCCTGACTGTCCTGTGGGATGACACAACCACACATGATCATTTCATAGCCAGTATCCTCCCTGGCACAATTGAAAATAACATGTGGTTAAACAGGTGATTACACTTGCCAAAGAGACTTTGAGTGTGCCTTCCCAGGAGACATAACATCCAGATGTAAGAAAGAGGGGAAAAAGGGTGCGACAGCTGGTATTTCCTCCTAATCATAGGTTTAGTTGGTTAAGGAGATCCTACTTGGGATAACTATGAGTGGACTGCTATGCCTGATAATGGTGGGCAGAGGTGCCTTTGGGTCCCCTGCATGGCATTATGGGTAATCCAGAGTTTGTGCCAAGCTACAGTGTACTCTACAGGTTATGTATATGACAGCATGTACTACATACTAACAAATGTTTCACTTGTTTTTATTTGGAGCTGAACTGACAGTTTTCTGTCAAAGTAAAAAGGACAAATTGCAATGATATAAGCTGTAAAATTAACACTTTCCAAGTATTTTCGAAAAGATTAATATATAGATTCATTATGAAACTGTAATTTTTATGGTGAAGAAAAAGGCAAATATTAATATTTGGTCCTATATCTAATAACTTTTTCCTAGCTATATTTAATCTTTGTAAAATACTTCGATATAGGAATATATTTAATGGTACAATGAAAAGTGTTAATGCATTTGCCGGAAACCAGTTTCTATTTCACAAGGCATTCAGTTAGCATGTTTCTGTTCCATTAAGTGGAGCAGTAGGTGGCGCAGTGTTTAAATCTAAAAACTTGGGACTCAAAAAGACCTGGGCTTGTATCGCACCTCCTTCTGTAGCATCCTTGGTCATGGTACTTAGCCTGAATTGATAGAGGAAAAATTAGCCAGCTGTGTCAATGGGTAAATCAAGCACCTTAAAATTGTGAGTCGGTTTGGAACAAAATGTGTCAAACAAACAAATACAGGAAATCAACCAAAACACCCGTTGTTGTACACAAATTCCCAGAGATGTTTGGCAATCTTGGGTTGCTTTGATCCAGGTGTAATCAGACTTTTGTCTTTCACAATGTCATACAGTTGTCAGATATTTGAGACATGCAGTATTGCTGCGAGCTGATTCCACCAGTGAAAGCTCAGTCCTTTTACCATATTGATCAACTCGGGAGTTTACTAATGAAATGGAGTCTCCACTGATTCTCAAATGTACCTTTATTGATTCTTGAGGAAATACTTATTAATAGGTCTCTGGGAATAGTCATCTATTGGGTACAGTGGCTGATCTTTGCTCACCATGATCTCGGAGAGAAAACACACAGACTTTACTCCGACTGAGGTATGGACATGGCCTTGGAATGTGGCCCATGAGCAAAAACGGAATGGGAACCCAAAGCATCCTTTGATAGTATGTTTGGTACATAGATACTGCAGTGACACATGCACATGGGGCTGGTGGAAAATCAAAACAAACAAGAGCCCAAATGGACATTTTAGTGCGACCTTAAAAATCAACAGGTGTGGGAATGAAGTGTAAACTGTATGCTGGTAGTGTAGTAGTTAGAACAACTGTCTTTAGACTCAAAGGTTGCAGGTTTGAGCCTCACCTCTGGCTGTAGTACCCTTGAGCAAAGTACTTACCCTGAGTTGCTCCAGTAATAAAATTACCCAGATAAATAATTGCAACCTTAGCATTGTAAGTTGTTTTGGAGAAAAGTGTCAGCTAAACAAATTTAAAAAAAAAAACTGAAATACTGGCCTGCAGCCTTACCTGTCGGAAGTAATTTCTCATCCTTCAGCTCCGGGAATGAAATTCTTCATCAGAAATGTACAGTATTTCACCAGATGATCCCTTTTTCACCAAACCTCATGAAACCCAATTTCCACCATGTATTTTATTGGGAAAATCACAAATGTTTTCTTTCATTCGTGTATCATCACTTATTGCAAAGTGAAGAAAGGGCCAAATGTACGAGTCAGTTTCAGGGGTACTTATGACAGGCTAATATGTATCATCAGTTCCAGATGCAATTACGGTGTGCGTGTGATTATAATACATCTAACTGAACCTGTATTCATCACTGCCCTGTCATAAAGTATACACAATATACCACAACGCTTAGCTCCCAGTGCACAGGGGCAAGACACATTTAACAAAATAAGTTCCGGGAGTTTTTTAAATACATTGTTAGGACTCGTGTTGCATTTTTCTCTTACAAAAAAAAGGAAAAAAGAAAAGGAACAAAAATTATTATTTAAAGCTGAATTTCAGATGAAGACTTAATGGCCTGGTAACAGACTTGTAATTTAGCCCTACTAAACACACGTCATTATCAAACTGGGGGATTAGGAGAGAATTAGAGTGATTGCTGTATGCTTTTTATTGCTGTTTTTTGCTGCGTTTACTCAGTCACACCACTCATTCGACACACTCGGGCCGTTCCAGGGCGTTTCAACTGCACACCTATGGAAAGGTGTCGAATTGGAGTGTGTCATGCAGGGGCGAGGATTGTGCACCATCCCTCCCGGAGAGCGGTCGTCCTCCCCCTAGACCCCCTCCGGTCTCACTTATTACTATTAAAGTGAGCATCTTAAAGGGGGCAAATGACTTCACTAGACCCACAAAAGACATGTTCTGTATTTTATTGTGTTGCGTGGCTGATGTTTAATAATGATGCACTTAATGAAATCCAGATAAGTTCAGGATTTGGCTAAAGTGTTGCAGGCGCTTCCTGTTTGCTGTATTATGTGTATGTCTGATACCCAGAAGTTGTATTTATTTTTTTTTTTAACTAGCCCAAGAAACACGATCACAATGTGATTAACAGAGATATCAAATTTTACACAAAATACGATGTTTTTTGTATTATTTTACTTCAAAAAACAAACATGCAGATAACTATCTGATAATCTAAAACAAACTGTGCATAAGATGCACAGGCAGAAATAAGAATTTTCCACTGATTTTATTTCAATCCCACAGGCACAAAGGGGGGAAAAAAACTATATGTGAAAAACCGAGGCGGGTCCGTTTTCATGGTCCAGTTAATCACCCCTGTGTGCCGAGGAGCAGAGCGTCCTGCGTCCGGGGAGTGTGAGAAGCCGGGGGGATGGACGGGTCCGGGAGGGAAAGGAAGAACGGGTTCACTGAGCTGGCTGCGGTTCCCTCGGCTGGCAGGCTCTCCCGGGTCAGTGCACGGCCGTGGCAGGTCACCAGCTCCTGACTCAGCGGGCGGTCCTGTCCCATTCGCTGCCGCAGGCCCTTCCATCGCCCAGTGTTTGTCATCAGTGCTTTTTTTAATGAAGCCATTCAATGCAGCAGTGTGATATTCCCACTATTTCACCTTTCAGCCCTGGACTGGCCACTTCATGCGGTTTACACCCCATTCAAGATTCGTCTGTGAGTAGCAACGGCACTCAGAAGGCTCCCTGTTCCTCATCCCGCAGATAACCTCAGTCAAGGAAGGTCAAACATTCCACTATTCAATCAATATGGAAAGACTTAGAAATCATAAGTACTGGTCGTTGTGATCATTTAGCGCGATGTAGGGCAGACACTAAAATCATATGCACTTAGTCTTAATAGCTCACATTAAAGCAATTATGCTCACAATCCCTTACTGCCTCATTGTATGCATATCACACTGTCTGATACATTTTTTTTTTTTCAGTTTCATCCCGCCAACTTCATGCCATAAATCAAAGCCTTAATTTCTATTGACTACTTCAGGTGTAAAATTGGTTTTGAGGCTGCAGTTGCCTGTAAGGAGCTCAACAAGGTGGCTTTATGGGTAAAAATAGCTGGGTGACATAATGTGCTTCCTCATTTTATATGTGTGTGTCAATACTTTGGATGTATTTACTAATGACAGTGCAACTGCACCGGTGACCTGCTAATGAACACAGTGCATTTGTGTGAACAGTCAGCGGGTCAAGGACTTGAAGAGAACGGCCGTTCCTGAGCGACCAGGTGGAGGATGTGGTGTCATACGCCCCCCCATTGCCTCCGTTGCCTTGGGCCACGAGTCTCGTGGCATCAGCAGTGAAGCTCCAGGAAGCGGCTGATGTTCAGCGAACAAGGCCCAGTACAGATGTGGAGAAGTACACGGGGACGTCTATGGTGTACACTAAGCCCAAGTGCCTCTACAGCACTGAAAGCCTCAGTAATAATCCTCTCCGCTTTCGCAAAACACAGCTAAATTTGGACTTACACGTTTAATTCCTGTAAGATGATTTTGGCATTTCAGCTGCGTGAGGAACCAGTGTATTCCATCAAGTGGGAGCTGCGGTGGGTTTTAAATGAGCGCTGCTGTCCCACCATGGGGTTGTCATGCTGCCGATCGCTCTTGGATGCAAACGTGGGTTTATCCGTGAAGACAGACAGTAGGGATAGACGTGTGCGTAGAAAGGCCAGTTGGGTGCTCCTCTGTAGACCCTGAGGATTAGGGCTGCTTAGTAAGGAAAACAGTCCTTATGATACTCAGGGCTGGATTTCGGTGTTCGTAGCCTTGGGCACTTTCAGTGTGAAATTTACAGACGGGGTGGTAAACGCCAATTGAATTACGTTGATCGACATGATGAACGTTAAACTTTAAAACGTTAATTTTAACGCTAAACATTAAAATTATTCTAATGCCTAACTATGCGATTGATGGAAAAGATAAAGACAGAAACCTTCTTAGGAAATGCCTAGAACTTCTGTAATTATGTTTTTAAATTAAAAAAAATATATATATATATATGGAAGAGCACCCACAAGGTTACTGAAATAGTTCAGTTTCCTCTAATGCAATGGATACATTTCAGACGGATGCCTTCATCAGCGTTTGATACCAAGTGTGTATGCTTTCCCATCTTTGCTTTAGTGTTCATGTATACCAGGAGTCCTGAGCACCCAAGTCCTTAACTGGAATCTTACAGTAAGTTGAGTGCACCGTCTGTTTTTTCAACACTGAAAGTGTTTTTGAAATGTAACCTTGGTTTTAGTTGCATTAAATTCCTGTCTCTTTTTCCAAGTTTTTCCCTTTTTTTCTCTCGTTCGTAGGTCCTAAAATTTTTGTGAGCTCTAGGTGCTGGTCCTGCACTGCCTAATGGGAATCCAGCACCGATGATACTGATACTCTTCTTAGTGAACAGTGGGTGGCAGGTGGCATAATAGTGAGTTCCGCTGTCATACACACCAGGGACCTCTACTAAAATCCCACCTCCTGCTGTAGTATCCTTGATCAAGGTATTTACCTTAAATTGATACAGCAAAAAATCAGCCAGCTGTATAAATGGGTAAATCATTGTACGTTTGACTGGAGGAAAAACATTGGCTAAATAAGCAAGCACTCGGTGTTTTCCTGAAGTTTGCGGCTCAGGATGGGCAGATCTGCGACCGCACATCTAAACCGCAATTTTCTACGCAGTTTTCAGTCTTTCGCTTTATCAAAAGGTTCAGAAAACGCATGCAGAGAAATGAAACTGAACAAATTTTGTGCTCGGACTACTTTCATCCTTTGCCCAAATATAATTATTTCAATGATAGACCCAAAGGGATGGGTTTGAACTTTAGTTTTATTTTACTGGATATGATGTTTTGTAGGAAGGTATTACAGTCAGCTGTGCTGCGGAGGTCAGCTTTCTTACTGACACTGGTGTAACAGGTTAGCCAGCAGCACCACGTGTATGCAAGGATGACGGCTTTTCCTTAGCGCCTTCAGAAAACGCACCATATGAACAATTTATAAATCAGATTTTGATGGAAAATTAAAACGAATTGTCAGGCAAAGCTCTCACTTATAAAAAATCAGTTTAAACACTGTTTTGCCATCTGATGATTTAGTACTTTGTTTAATATAAGCATTCCCTTTTCTCTTTCTACTTGTGTAAAGATAAAAATGTTTTCATGAAAAATTCATTTACGATCATCTGCATATTTGGATTTTGTTTTTCCTTTTTTTTGCTTGGGTTATGTTCTCTGTTTGGGAGAGAGAAATGAAAGTAATATCAAATGCTGCATCCAAATAATTTCGCTTTTTGACAAAAAGTACTTCATCTAAATTTTATCACAGTGAATGCGGATATCACATTTACAGCCCACTTCTCACCCAAACCAAGCACATGTTGGAAATAAATAGTTAAAACAGCAAATAATTACATTTAACAATGAATTACAAGAGGAAAATAAAACTTATTTCATACTCTTCAGCCTGGGAAGGGTTGATTATATGTCTGACCACAAATACAGCCTCCTTCCGGTGTTTGTGCACATCTACAAAGTATTAATGTCTTAATTTATTATTATTTTTATTTTTTTTTATTTTTTTTTTTTTTTTTACTTTACCTATTATTCTAAAAGACCATGACAAATGTAATGAATCTTACATTTTATGGTCTATTTCATATAATCAGCTGCTGCAGATATTTCACACTGTATTTAAGTGCAGTATTTTCACAGTATTTTTCCATAGGAAGGTGGCACCGGGTATGCCTGAACGCTGACCCAGATGGATTTGGGAATTCTGAAAACATCCAACGGAAGCGCTCCGAGCGTGGATTGGCAACAATGCATTCTTCAGTCGCCAGTGATGCAGAACGAGTAAGGACTTAATCAAGCACAATTACACAAAGAGCAGCGAGGAGAACAACATGGAGTTTAATCAAGTGTAAACATCTAAACAATAATGGCCAGAGATGCGTGGCCAGAGGCTGTGGGAGCAAGAACGCATTATTTATCAAATATGTAGAACTGCTTTTGACCCTGGGAAGATGCCTTTCGTTTTTTCCCCCTTGGTCGTTGATCATAATTCAATGAGATGAAAAGGTTTTTTTAAGTCAATTAATTAAATTTTATCTATTTATTTACTTTATGAAATAAAAGTAAGCATGTCGCCATCATTTGCAACACCGTAACATTTTTTAACATAGTATTTCAAAGTGTGTCTGGAAGTTTGTTACTTTGAATCTTTCTTTTTTCAAATGTATTTATTCATTCATTTTAATGTATTTATTTATATAGGGCAGTCAATGAGGTAGTGGTTCGAACTGCTGCCTTTGGACCCAAAGGTTACAGGTTTGAGTCCCACCTCTGGCTGTAAAACCCTAGAGCAAAGTACTTACCCAAAACTGCTCTGGGGGGGAGGAAGATTTAAAAAAAAAAAAAAGCCCAGCTGTATAAATAATTGTAAGTAACTAAACACTATGTCACTTTAGGAAAAGCGTCAGCTAAAGGAATGTCATTTATTTTCGATTCTCGGCTAAAGAAAGGTCAGAGGTCACGGATCATTTTGACCATTCTAAGCGGAAGTGCATGGACATGAAGAAGAGATGGGCCCTGCCATGTTTACTTGCTTTTGCTGATTAACCTCGTATTAAACCCCTCTAAAAGAGCCTTAGCTACATCTGCGAACTCACCGGGGCGGATGGACGAAAAGCAGTTTCGGGGGTATCAGTGTAGCTGCTTCACGGAGCCACGGAGCTACACGACGAAGCAGCACGACACAAGAAGGATATACTACAACTGTTTGATGTGCAGCAGGGCAGTAAATTCATTAATCATCATTTTCTGCCTCATCAAACACTTTGCAGGCTCTTCCATGGGAGTTCTACAAATTAGCCCCTGAAAAGGCAGTAATTTCAGTTTAGCTAGGTAAGTGCTTTTTGATTGCCTCCTTCAACAATGCTTCTCTTGACAAGCTAATAAATCAGGTCTTTCGAAACCTGAAGTGTAGCGAGTGTGAACAACAATGTCCGCGCGGTTCCAGAGCTGGGTTTTCGGCCCGGAACGGACTTGGTAAACGGCAACGGGGCCTTTGTGTCACTGCTGACTTAACCGATGAGTGAGTGGGCAATAACGTGAGCAAAGCAGAATAGCTGTGTGAGAACTCGATTAGACTGTGTAAGGATCACGATGGCAGTGTTCAACTTTAATATTTATTTATATGTTTTTACACCAGGCCGAGTGGTACGGTCAGTGTGGGGGCCCGGGACACGTATGTTGAATGTGGAAAGGGTGCCTCCCTTGTACTGCAAATGTCATTCAAGGACAGCTGGTAGTGTAATGGTCAGAACTACTGCCTTTTGACCCTAAGGTTGCAGGTTTGATTCCCAGCTTCAGCTATACATGTAGCACCCTTGAGCAAGGTACTTAGCCTAAAATTGTTCCAATAAAAATTACTCAGCTGTATAAATGGGTAAATAATAGTAAGTTGATTTGGGGACAGCTGGTAGGGCAGTGGTTAGAGATGCTGTTTTTGGACCCAAAGGTCACAGGGTTTGAGCCTAACTGCCTGCTGTAGTACCCTTGAGCAAGGTACTTATACTAAAATTGCTCCAGTAAAACTACCCAGCTGTATAAATGGGTAAATAATGGTAAGTCGATTAACACTGTAAGGAGCTTTGGAGAAAAGCATCAGCTAATGAATAGATGTTATGTACAGGGTACCAGATGGCCCCAAATTACCTGTTCACCTGAAAATGGAGCTTCCTTTTAATGTGAAGCCAAGTGACAGTTTGACTGCTCCAGGTATCAGTGTTGTTCCACTCATTGGCTTATTAGCTGCCTGCGCTTGTATTTGTCCAGAGGGTTCTAGTCTGGCCCTGTGGTGTTACTGATATCCAGGGGGTTATGAAAAGGGGGCGGGTGCTATTTATCTCTTTAAAACGCTGCCGTGATGGGATTATCTGTTTCGCTTGGCTTTAAATCAGCTCGCTAATCAGGAAGCCCTCGTCCACGCTAACGCACTGGCACAGGGCCGTTACCAGGGCTTGGAGCGCCTTCAGCAACAAAAGCCTGTTTGTATCAATAACCGTCTGCTGGTATCTCTCGCTTACGGGGTGTCAGACACAAATGTGGGGGAAAAAAGACAGGAATAAAATTAGATGTTTTATCTTTTTTTCCCTTCTTTTTTTTTTTTAATTGATTAGTTTTCAGAATGGCATATCAAACGCTTCCTGGAAAGGGGGGAAGCGCTGGATGGGTAAACAGAAGTATCAAAGTGGTGGACTGCAGACTGTCAAGGCTTTCATATCACCTTAGAATGACTATAATTACATCCCGGGAACCAGGTATACATTATTACTAACTACTGTCAGGACTTTCTTTATGTGCTATTCTTGTATTGTTTTACCCACAATTTCTGCCTTCTCTTCATCTCTCAGTGAACACGTCTAGACCAAAAGTATTTTAGGTACAGTGTGCCGCTCCTCTCCTTCATTAAGTTTAACTGCACACACTGTCTCACGCCTCTGAAAATAACTTGGCAAACCAGGAGCCATTTATCTCTTTTATCTTGGGAGCAGATCCAATTAAACAAGTCCTCATTTACATGTGCATCCATCAGGCAGAAAACAGAGTAAAACTAGTGGTTAGCTTCAAGCAAATAAAAAAAGGGGGGCTCGTGTCGTTCCAAAAGGCCGAGCAAAACGGGGCAGGAGAGAGCGCGATCACAGACTGGACCGGATCAGAGTGGCCATGAGGATGGAAAGCTCCGGAAGAATCTGGAACAGGTGTGGGCAAGAAGAAGATCATGTTCAAAAAAACGTCAGATATAAATAAACAAGCAGGCAGCTCATTATCTTCACCACAGCCTTTCTGGAGAAAAACAGTTCATTAGTCCTCATCAAAAAAAACGAAGGCCGTAATCATTTTGTGTCACCGTGCCGGGGATGGTTCTTGTGTCGCTCTTGTGTTTTCATACATTAAAAAAGATAAGAGGAGACTAGATATAATTGTCCTGAGACTAACACTCTTAAGTCCCTTAATCCTGGAGATGTTAAAAATGTCAGGTGCAGCGTGAGGTTCCCAGGTTGTCAGGACGAGCTTTACAGGTTCATTTTGTTCCTCCCTCGTCTCCTTTTCTTTTACAGTATTTTCAAAATAAGTCTTAATTGTCACATGGAAGAAAAGATAGCAATAATGAAAAAATTAATTTAAAAAAAGGCCCATAGTACGTTTCTCAGGAACTAATGCTGCTGATTATTATCACTGGAGGTTTTAGTAGAAATAGTCATATTTGTACAGGCTTATAAAAAAATATGGTAATTCAGACTAAGACTGGAAACACAACAAATAAATAAACCAAAAATGGTGCCAATGTTGAGAATATTGGATCGGCTCAGTAAATGACTCACGTGTGAATATGACCTATTAATGGAGAGTATTAAAACGCTTAGCCATGTTTAGTATGTGAGGCTGGAGCGCTTGATACGGTAGCGACACCGGTGAGGGGCGACTTTGGTGGTCTGATGATGTTCGGGCTCCGCGCGGAGATCCGTTGCGATAAAACGCGCGCGTTTGACCGCGCGCCAAACCCGGGTTCACCTGAGTTCAAACAGCACTGACGCATCACTCAAACCCGGGGCTCGGTGCGCTTCCCCTGCTCCGGCGTCACGCCCGAGCCCGTGGCTCGCTACGTCACCCGATCGTCTCGCGGCTCAGGCTTCTCTCACCTCGCGCCTGACCCGGTCGCGAGGCTCCGGCACGCTGCGGGGCGGGGGGGAGAAAAAGGGGGGAGGGAACCGGGGTGCGCGTGCTGCTGCGGCGGTGGCGGCGCGCGGACCTCCGCAGCTTCTTCTGGAACGATTTGCTCGCTAAACACTCGATGCACACGTCACTTTCATGTGCATTTATGGAAATTAATGGAAAGTGCTCGAATGCGAGCGTTTCCTGCACTTGTTAAGATCTGCTAAAATTAAAGTCACGCAAACATTAGGAAATTTTGCCACGTGTCAAACATAACTACAGTATTACTGCTGACAATAAGACTGTAGCGCTAATATGTATTTATATCATATCAATATCATCATCGCTAATTTCTCTTTCATCTGTTATAAAGGTGCGGCGCGCGAACCGTCACACAGTTAACAATTCAGCAACGCCGCGATTTTTGTTTGCTATTTGAATATGGTCCTCGCGATCGTGAATTATCTGTTTATTTTTGCTATGTTTTAACGACGACTTTGCAAGAACTCGGAATATTTTTTTCAGAAAAAAAATCTTCAACGGCGACCGTAATTTCCGAAATATAGACACTCAGACCACTTCACTGACATTCCCCATTTTATATATAAATATAAAATTAGATAATATGCATGCGTTAGCATTACGCAGTAGTTTTGCCTTATTATTCATCCGCAGATATTGCACGGTTAATATGATCTTTAGTTCCCTCAAAAAGGAACAATTCTTTTAATTATCTCACTTCTCGTCTGTACATTTGGACTTTTTTCACACGGTACTGATGTCCTCAGTATAAAAGCATCCATCCGAATGGATCATTGCGTGGCGCCCTCGGTTCCCATAGAGGAAGGAAAACAGATTTATAATAAGAATATTTAGTTGATGCTTCAGGACCAGTTTGCAAGTGACATATGTTGCCTGTCTGTGGTGGGGTAATTTTGAAAATATATTAGAACAACACCGGGACAGTCCTAAAAGTCCAGGGTGAAATGGAGGTAAATTGCCACTGCGGAGCTCAGTTTACTGTGTTAACGGCCCGTGTGGAGCGAGCAGCTCTTCTAACAGCAAATAATGATTTTAAAAGTTCTGTACGCAAGACTTGTGGGCATTTTCTCATTTCCCCCCGCCTCGTTTAAAGTATTCAGTTGTTCAAAGAGGCAGAAAAGCGCCGCGGTGGAGACAGCTCGTCACCTGTTCGAGTTTTAAGGCAGAAAATGGGTGTAATTTGCGAAAATTGCGCTCGCGCCGCGCGCGCGCGCGCCGGCACCGACGGCGGCGCGCGGGGAAACAGCTGGCCTGAATTTTTAGCACCCATAATAAATGAAGAGTCCCGTCCCTGGGATTTGATGATTAAATAAAGCAAAGGCTGTGGGCTATTCCCAGTGCGACTTCGGCGAAAGACGACTCCACTTCATTTTTTTGCGTCATGTGATTATAGCGCAAGCGCGTTTGGCGGGTGTGGGGGAGGGGGGGGGGTATCTTAAAAATGATCTTTTTCTTTTTTTTTTTTTTTTTATTTTATCCATCCACCGCGACAGCTCCTCCAATTCCGTCGGCGGCTCGAGGATCCAGGTGGTTAAATTGAAACAACAAAAAACAGCAAGCAAAACAAAAAAAAAAAAAAAAAAAACTGAAGATAGACTTAAGGTAACATTTAGGACAATTTTCCCATGATTTTTATCAACTTGATAATCAAGATGTCATCTTTTAAAGTATGCAATTTTAAACGTTTAAGATGAACTTTTGGCGGTTGGCCATAAAACAGGCAACTGTCAGCGTAAGATTTTCACACTTTTTCCAAAAAAAAAATAATAATAATATAGCGCCGTGGGAAATGAGGCTCGGTGTGAACAGTACAGCTCTCCCACGTCAATCAAACTTTCATTTATCATTTTGATTTTTTTTATGTTAAACAATAGAAAGAGTGAAGGCTTATTTAATAGCCTTAGAGATATTTTCTTTTCGAAAAAAAAAAAAAACATGTCAGGTCTTCCTTCTCGATCACATTACGGAGAAAGGATAGAAGCTGATTAAATGACTAAATGCGTGGATGGAAAACACTTTAAAACAACTGACGCCTTTTTAATTTAATTAGTGGCCAGTGACCCCGCAGTGTTTACACTTTCTCCCATTAACTCCTCTGCGTCAATGTGTTAATACGGTATTTACATACAGCTGGCCCTCTGCTCAATGCTTCCAGTGACGAAAGTTAGTCATATTTAGTATTGATGTATTCCTGGTAAAAGAGCACATTAACTCTACCCAAAAGCTGAATTTTAAATGTTTTTAATATTAGTATTTTTTTTTTTTTTTTATAAATGACTCAAAAAAAGCGGGTTTCCGCTCTTAGTAAATCCAAATTAAACCTAACAAAAAAAAAAAAAAATACCCACAGCTTGGTACACTTAACGTGCAAAATGAAATAATCTTTAAAAAAAATCAAAACGCTAAATCCTATTTGCGGAGTGGAGCGCGCGTATCTAAAGCGATTCCTTTATTTTTGACCAGAAAAGGACCGTTTTCAAAGATCTGTTAAGTAAGTGTGAGTTAAATTGCAAAGGCGATGAAACACCCCCCCGACCACAACCCCTCCAACCCTCCTACCCCCCCCCCCCCCCCCCGCCCTTGATCACTTTGGGCGCAATGAAAAAGTGAGGAACCGCACGGCGGCCTGACACCCGCACAGTCACACCTCCTGGCTCTCTGAGCGCCCCCCTCCCCCACTGTGTGGACACTTAGACCCTCCACGGACCCTCATCCCCCGCGCGCCGGAGTGTTGGACCCCGGACCGAGGGGCCTCCTCCGCAACAGCTCTTTGAAACACCCGTCCAGCTCCAGATGGGCTCGCTTTGTACCCCATAATACGATTTCTGTCCAAGTTGTATCTGAAGACCGTGCAAAACACTCGGGTCGTTGGTAACTACATAAGTGTGTGTGTGTGTGTGTGTGTGTGTGTGTGTGTGTGTGTGTGTGTGTGAGAGAGAGAGAGAGAGAGACGGTCTGTGTGCATATGTGTAAATCCGACAATGATTTGTATTTTACCTTTTCACTTACAGCCTATAGCTGGAGTTATTATTTAAGATTAAACGCCCGCTCACTGTTATGGGCCAAATGAATTAAAATGCATGTTCTTGTTTGCTCCTGCCTTTCTGAGATTATTATAACTGCCGGACGCTTTAATAAAAGTGACAATATTTATTTACGTATAAAACAAATACCTATTTGAAGAATCAGATTCTCAGTTGAGATCTTAATTGTTTTTTTTTTTCCCGATTTACCCTGACTTGAGGGTGGTTACTTAAAAGGCAAATTTTCATAAATAGGCCAACGGCGAAGTGAGAACGCAGACTAAACATGAATTATAAAAAAGGCTTTTCTGGGCAGAGGCAGGAGGCTGGATCCAGGCCTGTGGTGCCAAGTGCCATGAAACATGCAGTTTTTTGTGTGTATCCTATATCCCGTATTGCATATAGAGTTTATAGGTTTTCCTCCCCCTCTTTGGGAATTTAAGTGTGGGAATTTTGTACAATATGGCTTTGCCAGTGAGAATGGGACTTTAAATTCCCATGATTAATAATGTCATTCACATCTGTGATGCCCTAAATAGTGTTACAGTGACGTTGCGGTGTAACAAAAGCTGTCTACTCGGAATCTTTACTTGGAGCTTTTCTCTTTCTTCCCTCCTACACGTGGGAACGGATTCCCTCTCACTTAACATTCTTCCATAGTATGTCCACGCTGAGCTTCCTAACAAAAAGCCAGAGAGCCATTCAACTGGAAGAGAGGCGATGAAGAGAAAAGAGGGAGAGAAAGAAAGTTGAGTGAAGTTACACTGGATCTCAGCTGTTCCCCAACACCATGATATCCATCATCCACAAAAGGCTGGGCGCATTCAGAAGATCAGCTCAACCTCCAGAGCTCACCGAGCGGGTCAGTAAATAGAACATGATATAGGAAAAGCCCGAAAAATCGTTGAGCTTCTCCCTTCTGTTGAGTTTCCTTTCAAACCTATTTACGGAGAGAACTGAAACGCAGAAAGTTGCCATGGAAGTGCGCATTTTTGGAGAAGCATCGCATGCACACCATTCAGGAACTTTAAGAAGTAAATAATAAACGTAGACAAAATACCAAGTAACTGAAATAATTGGTAAAAAAACATTTTAAAAAAATCTGTAATGAAAAACGGATTAACACGAGCTATAACAAAACATATATCTATATCTATGTGTGTATATATATGCACTCACTATATAATTATTCATATATGCACATTATATATATAGCCTTTGAATATATACAGATGCACCAACATAACGCCTTTTGCTATTTAAATGGGTAGAAAAATTCACAATCCCCCTTAAAATCCGTAAAAGTACATCTGAAAAAAAAATATACAGGTGCACACAGGAGCACTGGAAAATACGAAAATAAGTGCAGATTTGTACATGCAAAAAAAAAAAAAAGAAAAAAGAAAAAAAAATCTTATTTCTCTCATAGGAAAATTGCATCGAATAATTTTCTCCCCTGGGGGACCCGTGAAGAAAAACATAATTATGCCATTTAGCTTGTTGATGTGGTGCAATCACAGTTAGAGCGCTCTTCGGCAGATTAAAAATAGAAGACCCCCACTTCTCCCCCCCCCCCCACCCTCAGCCCCTCACCCTCTCAAAATAGAGGACATTAGACAAGAGGGAATTATATAAAACCCATGGGAGTTTCGAAGTGTAGTGCAGAAAGTAAACTATTGAGATTGATGATGGCCGCTTTATTATTATTATTATTATTATTATTATTATTATTATCCACATTAAATTTACAATTTAAGGGCATATAGTACCTTAACATAAGTGCATACGTATTTATTAGTATATGTAATATAAAGTACATATGTAAATGATAATTAATTATACCGATATACTAAATATAAACAGCATTTAAAACATGAGAAGTTGTACTAAATTCAGTTAAAACTGGAATGTTTATGTATTTATCGATTTAAAAAAATAAGTTTTTAGTTACGTGAGTTCTTTTCCCGTTATTTAATTGATGAATAATTAAGTTTGTTAACTCTTATGAAAGTTGTTTGCAAAACAAATTTCCTCTTGGGAGACAATAAATTTTGCCGCCGTTACCGCCGAACTCTGAAATCCGGCTTTTTAACTGGTTGCAGGAAAAATAAAAAAAAAGCAATAAGAGTTTTTAACAACAAATTTCACTTTCTATGCTAAAGGGTTTTTTTTTTATTGGAAAAACGTTTTAAAGTCATTGCTAATATACTTGTTTGTCAGATGCCAAAACGATCCTCAGTGTTTGACACTGATGTTGAGTATTTTCACTTGATTAACGGGCAGAATTCCGTTATTCGTTATTAGTGCGGGATCTTTTTTCCGCAAAGTTCCAAAAACGCGCAGCTTATTTTGTTGCGTCGCCTGCACGTGGTCGGTGTGAGTGAAATACCGTGATCTTTGAATCTCGACAGCATTTTCACTATAGTCACTGAGGGGGTCACACCGAAGCCCATAAACGGGCCCGGCTGCTCTCTTCTTCTCCTGAGGGGCTCGCGCTCTACTTTAAAAACACGGCAGCGGGGCGAGGAGCGACACAGTAGAATTAAGAGCAAGTGTGACACCTACCTGCGGAGGGAGGGAAGGGTTCGCTGATGGGCTCTGCTCCACAACGCGGCTACGCTCGCACTTCTGGGGACGGATGGATTTCACCGTTTCGCACCACTGAGGATTTTAGGGAAGCGCGAGGAACAGCGGAGGAGGCGCCGCCGCCGCGTCTCGCGCGCGCTCACGAAACGGCAATGAAACAGTAACGAGGACTCAATTTGCCATAAAATCGAAGTCATTAGCAAAGTTCTCCACCTGGCTGCTCCGCGTAAAACACTCCACATATCGCACATATTGGCAGAAATCGAGCAATCGAACCTCTTTTTCTTCTATTATCATATGCGGATCCTGTAACATCAAAGCTCTCCAAATTCTAGGTAAAAACCAACAAAAAACACACTATTAATCTTGATCTTGTGGCACTTTTCTTCCACAAAATGGTTCGTGTTGCACTATTGGTTCACAGTCTTCATTTAATAATAATAATAATAATAAGAATAATAATAATTTAAAGAAATCTATTTCTGAGAAAATTAACTGCAACGAATATGTGCGTTTTTGTAATTGTCACTTTCTTTAGGTTGAATCAAATTTCCAATGCGAAATAGATCCTGTCGCCTTTCACGACAAAAGTAGATATTGACATGAATATCTGAATTGTTAAATGTTTTAATATTTTGTCATTTTACAAAGCGACTGCAAATTTATCTATCTATCTATATATGTAGAAATAGACAGATAGATAGATCGATCGATAGATAGATAGATATGTCTTTCTTTTGAAGAAAGAAAATGAGAAGAAAAAAAGCAACTCACACTCAGGGGAATCAGACGTCAAAATATATAAATAATTATTTTCAACTATGAAGCACTTTAGACACAAGCACTTATATATTCATCCCCAAAACAATTGCTGTACACGTGTATTTTTCATAATTTACTTCAAATTTAGTGTATCGTCCATTTTAAATACAAAATGCTACATTAAATATACATATTAGTTTTAATACAAATCGTCTCAAGCGGCAGCAGCGGTTAAGACATTTCTTAGATGTTAACATGTTTTGGAATAACCATCCAGGAACTAAAAATCTGAGATTTAGCACTTCCACGTGGGAAAAATATCTCCCTTCTTTGCACTTTCTCTGTTTGTTTTTAATTTCTCTTGTTTTGCCGACACAGGTAATAAATAAGTGTCCAGGTGAGGGGCAGGCCGGTGTTAAATGTGGGACATACCTTTCTTCAGTTCATAAGGGGGCTCTTTGCACAGCTGTTCTACCTGCGCGTGGCTCTTCGCTTTGCTCTCTCTCACCACGGCCTCCGCTCTACTCAGCACAGTCTGGTTTAATCCATTGAAGTGCGCGCTCGTGCCCGTCGCGGGGCCTTGGCTGCCGTGCAGGTGCCCGAACGAGCCGTAGTTCGTGTAGCCCGGGTAGAACGGGGACGTGTAGTAAATAGGCCTCGAGAGCACCGTGTTGCTGGGAAACGCCTGCCGAGGGGGCGACCGCGAGGGCGACGACGGGCTGGCCGAGATCACGCTGCTCTGGCCGGGCGCGGGGCCCTGCGGCGCCTCGCCGCTTCCTTTACACCTGTCCGAAGAAGTGGCGATTTCGGCGAGAGACCAAAGTTTGGGCTTGGGAGCCGAGGGCGGCGAGTGGATCACTGACGTGGCGTTTCCGCCGCCGCCGCCGCCGCAGCCGCTCGGGGCCGCCGCGGGCGCGTGCACCGTCTCCGG